>NW_011887764.1:709143-711620 GCF_000806365.1 Fopius arisanus | reverse complement strand
CATCAGCGGGAACAATCAAGCTGTCATTCCTTTGTATATTCTTTATGGAGATGGGGTATACACATAGAAAGGAGTATACTTAAAATACGAGATTAAGAACGTAATTTGCGGAGCATCTGATCTCGTAAATTACGTAATTACGTGAATACGTAATTTACCTTTCCAAACTCGTAATGCACGATATCCGAAATCCCTAGTTGTAAATCTTGTATTTTAAGTACAGTGGTTTCTGTGTCTATCCAAAACATTGTCTCCACGAAAATTCATCATACTTTTCCGCATCATAATCCACTCGAATGGTATGGAGTTGTATTTTCCTTTTATGATCCTTCGTCATTTCCTATTAATTTTCCATTTCCGTGAGGAAGGGAATTGACTCTGAAGACGTTGTACAGAGCTTATCGAACCCGATGCGCTGTGTAATAAGGATAATATGGTTGGATGGGCATGGGCAAGGACTCCTGGCAACTGATAAACCCTCGGGTGGGGGTTGTGTTTATGGATAACACTTGCGGTGGTTGAGGTGTGAACGAAGACGGGGTTATTATCACGATAAATGAACGGAGAATAAATAATCACGAAGTCCTGCGGTTTCCTTCAACAAAAGCCACTGGGGAATGAGAGGGTTGGGGGCGGGGGTGAATAATAGCGAGATTGTTAATGACGCTGTAAATTGTAATTATGAGGATTAGGTCTGACGTCTTTGTGGTGTTGGAACTTGGGTGAAATTGAATTAAATGATAGCAGAGAAATGTTACATAAATTCGGGCAAAATCGTATCGAATGAATATTTTTGGCGATCCATTTTGCGGGGTCGGAAAAAATAAATGGGAAAAATTGAAAGGTTCTTTTACAGCATTTGATGGAGAATATCTTTCGTTAAAATGCGATTGTCAGTGCAGGACAAAATCACATTGGTATTATGTTAAAAAATTTGGAACGTCCGATAAAAATTATACTATTTTCGGATAAAATATTATTATTAAAAAAAAAGTTTTTTCTATACTCGTGGGATTTTTTAAGTTTGAACTGTAGATATGTAAAGTGTAAATTTCCCAGTCGTCAGACGTTTACAACTGCATATATTTATGATTCATTGTTGCAATCTACAGACTCCACTCTACTCATGAAATTGCTCGTGTCATTCGACTTAATATTCAAAAGCGCTTTATCACTGAGCCGAGAGTTTAAGCAGCGAAGATAAATAGCGAGTGTCTCGAGATATTATTCGGCGGGTAATGACAGGGGTAGATTGGGGTGAAATGGCACTGAGCAATTGTTAATTCTCCTTTTTCGAGTGGTACAAATTGACTCAATCGCAGTTTGCTCCTTCAATCGCAATAAACCTGCTAATTCCAAGAATGAGAAATTCTACTCGTGAGCTGATCACATTCACCTCACGCATCTCGTGGTCTTACAGTTTTTCTCCTCTTTAATTGGACAATTTAATTACCAGTGGGCATTCCCAGTATGTTATGACTACGTTGGATTTAATTAAATTTGCAATTTGAATGAAAAGAAAGGATACAATGAATCCCAATAAGGAGTGGTAGTGGCGAAGTTTTAGTGGAAATTTTTTTATCCGTCAAACTTTCTCTTCATTTAATTTTACATTCATCCGTGAAAGAGTAGTTTGCGAAGCAATTGTTGGTGAGAAACGATTAACTCTCCAAGACGATGATACCCCCAACCACCATCAAGCCCTTCTCCACGAGAAACTGCTGGCAAAGGTAACCGTGCACGAAAGAGGATTGCGTGACTTTACGTATTGCCCCCCGATTCTCTAAGATTAGGCCAGTCAACCTAACCTAATTAACCATATGGCCGTTTCACTGAAATTTTTTACCCTTGGGGTTACAGTTCGTCAGATAGTGCCACTGAGTACTCATTGACCTAATATAAATCATTAAGATCATTAGCTGGATGAATTTATTTGATCTCGAACTTAGATTAAGTGTCTAGGCCGTGAAGTATTTTCTCACGATTCTAATCGCATGCATAGGGCAGTCTTAAATCCATATTTAATATGAAAAACTATCGATTTTAGAAAAAAATATGAGAATATCTCTCCCAAATATTCAATCGGCTATAAAGTAGTATATTTCGTCATTAGGCCGTTAGGAATTTTTCTGGTGATTATGAGTTTGCAGTTCAAGGCGAATCCGAGGAATGCAAACACAATTATCAGAAAAGTTCTTTTCGGTCGCGTAACGAGCAATATTTTTTGTCATTCAGTTCATAGACAGGGTTTTGTGACTGCGCGGCGGTCGTAAAGCGTTGCTTCACGGACTTAGTTACAAAAATAAAAATTCTTGATAATGAAAGATGAAGGTGAAAAAGGATCGAACGTACAATTAAAGATTTTTAATTTTTTTTTTCAGGATGTTGGGAAGCGTGGGAGGCCGGCACATGTCTACGCGTCGGCGTGGCAGTAGCCCGTTGGTGCGTGTCGGTGCGGGCCTCACTTCACATGGAAC
>NW_011887764.1:650172-708935 GCF_000806365.1 Fopius arisanus | reverse complement strand
AAAGCGCCTTCCTCCCAATCTACTGCAGATTACTCTCATTATCGGTAAGAGAAATTGCACTTTCTCTGAATATTACAATACAGATCCGACCCAGTCGGTAATGCAGTTGACAAAATTTCATTGTTGACGGATGGTAAATCTTGGGTAACGTGTTTTATACAGTTACTGATGCCAGATATTTACCAGTAAAAATGCGCATTGTCGATCTCCTCGCGATATTTATCTTCAACCATTAATCGGGCTAGCCGTTGATAAAGAAGTGATGGAAATAAATGCTCAAAGAGACCCAGGGAAAATGTGGACAGTAGGTCTACGAATACGTGGTTTTGTTCTTAACGTTTATCGATTAGCCTTCGATTGTTTGGCCATTACCTTTTATTTTTAGAAAACCCCGGCCCTGTCGTTGCCCCGATAGCCCGAGTTTTCTAATTGAAAATTTACCCCTTACTGAAGCATTCGCTAAGACTCAACCCCACAAGCTAATCGTAAATTGCACAAGCGTTGAATTGATTCTCATTGAATTTCTTATTGGGTATTTAGTTTATTCAATGGAAACAGTTTTTACTTGATTCATCATTTATTTTATCCGGTTCATGTCGTATGGCTCTCGGGGGATTTCTCATGGATGTGAGTAACGTCCATCGTTGCCGTTGTGAACAGCAACCAGAGAAATGTATCCCGTTATGACCTTTGATCTTCACCGTAGCGACCGCACACGGTCGAACCGTCACTTCTGGCTGAATTCACGATCGTTTTCGCTTCGGAAATATAAATATTTTCAGTTTATTCGAGGGTCGCAATACTTTTTTTCATCGACTCAAAACCACTGCAAAGAAAAATATGCACTTGCTAGCTATTCGTTTACTGCGAGGAAGTATTTAACCGTTTATTACCGTAGTCCTTCAATCGAATCTTTCCAAGGCATGTCTAGTAATTTTCAATCGCGAGAATTATGTCGCTCTCAAGGATCATCCTCGAGGGTAACATCATCATGATAATAAAAAGCTAATCAGAATCGTCTTTCGATAATACGAAAGTGGAAATATGAATATTTCTCTCAAGGAAACGAATATCTGGCAAAAACATTTTTTTTAGTGTAGGTCTGAGACTGAGAGGAATTAATTTCTTCAACTGAATTTTGTTGAGACAATTCAAATTTCTTTTTCAAAATTTCAATACCATTTTCGTTTAATTTCTTGGCTGACAGATATTCAGTGGGCATGAATATATTTACTTCGGGGGGTAGCTGAGTTAATTGATGCAGACGTTTTACTTTGAGACGAATATGTCAGGGGTTTTCTCTCTTATTTTGGTTCTTATTTATCTCAGTTTCTCGTGCTTTTCCGAAAACTTTTGCTGAGGTCTGATCATTCATCTTCCCCCATCCCTGGTTCCAACCGTTTCTGCAACATCCAGAATAGTTTCTAGGCTAGGAGGAATTACTCCGGAGCTTCATAAAAAAAAAATCGAAATCTCCTAATTCATTGATGCTCAGGGAAATACATTTTTTTCGGGATAATGTGAATTTTTGAGGGAAGTTTTATAGTTATTTCGGTGAAAGCCTGGGTGAGGTAACCCTTTAACGAAATATATTAAAAGATTTTTATAACAACGTGACCCGATTATTGATATTTCGTTGAATATATCACATAAATTTAACATGCGTTTTAATATAAATTCTAAAAACTAGAACATTAAAAACGGTTTTTCATAAATGTCGATTGAAGGGTAAAAAGGGCAACAGTAATTTCCGAGTTTAATTTCTCTAAAAAACGTGAAAAGAAAAAAAAATCCAGTTACTCTGAATTATCTCAAAGGATCGGATGTTCTAATGACGACGATCCTTCGACATTTCCGTGTCACTTGTTACAAATTCAAAAGTGCACGGGAGATTAATTCGGTAAAAAATTCAGTAGCTAAATCCTCGTACACGGTGAGTGCAGTGTGAGAAGTTTTATTACAATGCGTCTGCTGAAGAGAGGGGTTGTAGGAATGTGGAGAATAAGAGCAGAGTGAGGGTGAAGAGAATAAGAAAAAAATAAATAAATAAATGAATAAAAGGGGAGGAAAAAGATGTGTTGGTAGGAATTTTTGGGGGAGACGAGTCGACGGACTCAACTCGACTCGGGGGCGCCTGCCTGCCACTGCTGCCCGCCGCCGTGAATCAATACCCGCATTGCGCGTGCCACCTCTCTCTCTCTCACACATCCTCTCTCCTTTGCTGTACTTTGTCTCTTTTCCTCCCGCCTCCCCCCACTGTACTCCCTCTCTTTCTCCCCTTTCCTCTCCTTTTTCCTCCACCATTGTACTTTATCTCTCTCCGGCACACAATTTTCTTCACCCCGTACTTTATCCCTCTTTGGCTCTCTCACTCATTGTACTTGATTTCTCTCAGTCTCACCCTCTCATGACTGGTTTCATCGGAGCGTCGCCCGTTGTATGCCATTTACCATCACACATTTTCCCTTCTACATCGGCTACAACCTCGTCAGTCCCTCGTTCTCGTTCCATCACGCGGGCCCTTTACTGTAGGGAGAGGGCTGGGGAGTAATAGGCAGACAGCCGCAGGAGCGAAAGTGATGAGCATGGGACATTTCTAGGGGGCAATGAGAAACGCAAAGGGTGCAAGACTCAGGGAGGGGAGGAATAAATATGGAATTGAAGGGCTCGGAAATAGGTCAGGATGAATCAGACAGCTGATCTATTCGATGGGTATTACATATTTTGGAAAATTGAATGTTTGGAAAATTTTTTAAACGAGTAGGGATCGGAGGGGGCGAGAAAAGGGATAATGAATGAAACCATTTTTTATTTTCAAATCCATGGGTTGGAATTCTTCATTTCGATTTTTTTCGTATATTTGTCTGCCTCTCGTCTTTCTAATATCAGCTACGCGGCCGATTTAAATCATATAGATTGTTTGGCGGAAAACCTCGATTTTGGAGAAGAAGCATTTTTCCATAGCTTCGAGGTCTGATCTATGATTTTTGGAGAAGGAAAGTTACTTTCTTCCTAAATCGAGGGTTTTTTTAGCGATCAATCGTTGGCTTCCGTTATATTTTCTCGCAGATAATGTTGCAATAATAAAAAAATAATGAAAGGGAAAATGGAAAAGCTATTTGCGACCCCCAGAAGAGCGGGGATGAAACGAGCGAGAAACATGTTTGATTAACACTAACTTTGATAATACTCAAGTGTAGTCTAGAAACCTCAAGGTGTTAATGCATTAATATTAAGTCTATAGGGAATATACTTCATGTTGCGAAACCACCGCGCTGTCACCTCAACTCATGACGGATTATCGTTGTCAGTTTCACTCCTCAAGTTTAGTTTTTCAATTCAATTTATTTATCACACACGTGTCTGGAGGCGAGGCAATAAAAAATGTCGGCTCAAGTTTTTTTTTGCGACTTCAGGCACGTGTGCACCCTTTCTGCAACTTCTCCGGTTGTTTTCATTGCGTGGGCTGAAGGGAATGCCGTGGTCACACGGGGGTAATGAAGCGGTTCATTTTCATTGAGAACTTTATTTTATTGAATTATACATATTACATGACCGTAAATTGCGGGTATTGCACTGTAGTGGGATAATATGAATGAATTAACAAAAAATGCACTGGGAAAAAAATTTATGACATAAAAACATAAAAATATTTGCAACACGATATTATTATTTTCATTGACATATTTTCATAGAATTTGTCTTGGAAAAGCATTTCCATTTTTACGTCCCCCAGTGTCAATTCAAAAAATTTTCATATGGCGTCCAAGAATAATAAACTAGTATAATTAATGATAAATAACAAATTCAAGAGCGCTTATAGAGGAAAAGATAAATCGTTAATTTTAAGTTGATTAACTTTAACGGGGTGGGATGTCATATCCGTCAAGTGGATAATATTTGTTAATTTTTGTTGGAATAAAAAAGTTGGGGCTGGTAAATTTTCAGAGTTATTTCCGCTTCGCGGTTGGGAGGGTAATTTTTATGGGACTTTCACGGTAATTATTGTGAAATTTTTATCTCCGTGTGTGAATTGGGCGTTTCAACCTCGGAAATTCCCTTATCAGTTTGGGTAGAGCACTCTGGAGTGATTCCATCGTCGTGAGAGTGAATTGATCACACGTCGACACGTAGAATCGACAGAGTAAATCGATTATCCTTCGCTTCTATCCGTTACGTAATTAGATTAGATCGGTGGAAGTACGTCAGCCCGATGCTCTCATGTCCATCTACACGTGTATATTCATTGGCTTTTCCCTACTCCATAGTCGTGATTCGCCTCATTGTTTTTGTTCTCTCTCATCAACGGTAATTTATGCTGGAGATTTAATTGAACAGAAAATACGGAGCATCAGTGTGTGAGACGGTACTGTAGGGCGTGGACCCATCATTCGTTATTTATACGAGTGACGTGACGTCATTGGCTCGGTCTTTGATCGATCAGTCGAATGATCCGATTAAAATCACGAATGTGAGAATTATTCGTTCGGCTCAGAAATAGTCTCAGCGTCCCGCCGATAATTTATATATAGAGACATGTGGCGCAAGTGGAAGACCGGACATACACCCAGAAAAATCCTTTATTTCAATCAAATAAAAAATCATCCTTTTTGTTTTATTTATCTATTATTTAATAAATCCTGCTGTTAAAGATGATAACTTATCTGTTTCATCCCAGAATTATCATTCACACAAAATAAATTGCGAGGGGTTATTCACTTGTGAAAAAAAAAATTCCATGAAACCATCTGAAATCATGAGTAATCTCTTGAAATCTGTGAAGTCACTTGTCATATTGTCAACAAAACTAAACAAAAGTATATTTCATACTCATTGATTGATATTTATTTGATTGAAATGAGTAATTTTTCTGAATGACTTCACAACTGAGGATCAGAAATATGATGTGGTTGTAGATAACCCAAATCCATCCCACGAAATCCCCAGTCTCACGTACTCCATTCTCGCCTGGGCTATTCATCTTTCGATTTATCCCAAAGATGTACCACCTGCGTGGGTCCACAGGTGTACCTTTTCGCGACGACATGAAAATACAATGAAGAGATAAATAAAAATAAATAAGAAAAAAAGTGGCGAGAGTCCTAAGGCATTCCGTAAAATTGAGGGAATAGGCCGCCCATATAGGAGAACAAAGAGACCAGTAGAGTTTAGTTGATGATGAAGAAAGGACAAATGGAAAGAGATAACTGAGCTAGCCTGTCCTGGGGGGAGTTTGATGTCCCACATTCAGGCCAGACCCTCCGGCAAAAGAGTTGAGCTCTCTATCTTTTCTCTCACTCGTGTCATATCCCGTGGCAGAATGACTTCCCTCTCCTCCAGTTTTATCACGACTGCAAGGTATCTATCTCCATCTGCCAACAAGCCGCACCTCATTGCACTCATTGTCCCTTCTAAACTTCACTCGCTATCTCGTTTAAGGTAAAGGGTGCGTCTGCATCGCCCACCCCTTTTCACCCACAATCATCATCTTGAGAATTTTTCCTCCTTCTGATAATGATAGATCTGATGATAGGGTGTGCGAAAAAAAATTAGATAATCAAATCAAGAAAATTCAGGCAAATGTTATAAGAAGGTATTCAAGAAGGTATTCAATTCATATTATCATTATTAAGATTTACTTGAGATCATCGGGAGGTGACGCATAATTCACATCCCTGTTGTATAATTTGCCAGATTCGAAAAGAACATTAAAAATGATGCCGCATATCTGGAATGAATACTGAATAATTTCTTCATGTGAAAATGAGGCTGAGAGATCGATTAAGATAATTAGTGTAATAATTTTTGGTGGCAAGGTTGTAGGAATAACACGCGAGGCTCCTCTAATAATAAGTCATGAAATTCGGAATTCGTCTCCTAGCCTAAACGATTTGGTTATTTTTTTGGTCAAGCTTTTTGGATTTTGAATAAAACAAGCACTCCAATGTACCGGGTTTCCCAGCATGCAATTTTCAATTGGTTCGTACTAGTTTTTCATTTTCATTTTATCTGATGGATCCGATAAAATGCACCGATCCCTAACATTTTTTCGGCTGGGGTTTATGATATTGTAGTTTTTCACCGAGAAGTGGGTAATTTCTTCTAGGCACGAATATCCTCTTGGACTTCCGCTCTAATTACCTCCTTCACTATCTTTCTCTTTGGTTTTCTTACCTCATCCTCTCTCAATGCAGCTATGCCTCTTTCTTCGGTGTCCGGAGTGATTCCACTGGAAAAAAATATCCTGGACAAAATCCCCTGACAAAAAAATACCCTAGACAGAATCTTCTGAAAAAGATCTCCCCGTCGAAATCGCCCGGAGAATCTCTCGAAAAAAAATTATTTTGTTTTGTAAATTGTAGGGAAACTTGAATTTCACTGATGAATGTAGAATCTCTTGTAGAGTCTCCTTTCGGATCACTCGAGCACAATTTACCACGAAAGGGATATGTCCGTCAGTCTACCTGTTTTCCACTCGTTTCGATTCAGACGGGGATGTGATTATCCAGACGGTGTTGGGACCTCACGCCATCGGAAAAGCTCCGTTTCGTAATTTCCCTGGGAAATAGCATTCCATTCGATGGATATTTCCCTCTCCCTTATGTCTCTTTACCTCCCAGCTATTCTTTCCCAAATTCTCTCTTTTTGATTTTTCATTCTTCTAGATGGAGATAAATATTGAAGGAAAAGTCCTCGATTTGCAACATTTAAAATACTTTACGATGATTTTTTTAATTCTGAGCAATTTTTTTCGAAGGGAGTCTGAAAAATTTCATAATTATTACATAATAAAAATTTGTAAAATTCCCTATTTCTTTATCTATTGATAAAAAATGGATATGATTAAAAAAAAATGGGGCGAAAAAAGAAATATTTTTAACAAATAGCAAGCACACATTTTATTCAAATTTCTCTTTTGTAATTGAACTCAAAAAGTGAAAGTCTTAAATAATGAGAACAATGAGATAGTCGGTACTTCTCGACTGTCCAATGAACTCAATTCTAGTATAAAATTGTCGAATAACATGTTTGCTCGTTTTGAAACTAACGCGGAAAATCCATTTGAGTGGTAAATGCCAGTAGTTAGGGTCCTCGACCGGCCAGACATGAAATCCCAGTCGATATTTCGGCTCACAGGTGCAGAAAACTTGACCGAGTTCGGGATCCCGGGTGCATGACGCCCTAGATTCACTTGAAACCCCTGCGTTTTATCCACCGACCTGGTGAAATACACCCGTTGACACCACCATAGTGGGGGGGAGGGGGGTAAACCTGCGAGCTCATCCCCATCGCGCAAATGTACACCGAATAAACAAGCCCAGTCTCTGCTAAATTTCCTTTTTTTTTCAAAATTATCCCTCCGCATCGAGAATAATTTTTTGAGAATTCCGTGAAAATTGCATTGATTGCATTAAAATGAAAGTGGTCACTTCATTTTTATTTTAATGTAATCGTTCTTTGTAATGTAACGTAATCATTATTTAAATAATTCTGATGTGAGATAAATTGAATTTTAGGGTCAATTGATTTATAAAATTATCAATTTTAAGAGGAAATATGGAAAGACTTTCGGTAAAATAATATTTTTGTGTTCCCGCGTTAGATGGATAGGTTTCTGAGATAAAGTGATAGGTTAGGAAATATTTGAATTTGATTGACCTCACTCTGATAATAAATATAGTCATTAGAGTGGACGTTTGAATCAGTTATTGTTGGATATTTCAAGAATTATCGTTTGTAATTTTCCATCGTCATTGGGAAAATATAGGTGGGCATGAGTGCAGAATCCTGAGAGATATCGATATTTCAATTAGCTGATTGAATTTCAAACGACTCATTGGAAATGTAAATTAATGCCACAGCAATCCGGGTAAATATTATTCGCCGCCCTCAAGAGTGGAAAATTTAGGGAATTTTCATTGAAATTATTCAAATATCCGACGAATCAATACAATTCTTTGATTATATTCCTCCACATTCCGAAAACTTCCAAAAATCAACAATTAAGTTGATTTAAAACCAAAAGACTTTAAAATACTTCTCTCAAGTAAATGCATCGTGGCCAAAGGTCATTTTTTTCTCGGTGTATCAATGATGGTTACCTATCCAAATGTCACAGCTCAAAATATTACTTCAAAAAGTCACAACAAAAGATATAAGTGAAAAAAATATTCCTTCAAAATATTCCAGCAGGAAAATATTACAGTTAAAAATATTTCAACAATACCCACATTATTTAAAAACATTACAAGAAGAAAAAAAAGTATAAACAATCCTCATATTTGGTATATAATGATGAATTACACTTGAACTTTTATTCGCTGCAACTGTCTCTGAATATACCAATAATTTTTACATAAAAATTTTTTTTTATATATTTTGCCGGGTAATATTATTATATTAATATATAGAATAAAATTTAGAGCGGTCACCATCAAAGATGCAGTCATCAATATTTTTCAATTTAAACTCCGGGACATGTGTCTCATTAGCGTGTCTGCACTTGGAAACGAATTAGCGGTTGTTCGCATGTTACCCAGTTTCTGATAAACTTGGGCGTCTGCGACAAAAGTTTTAACATGAAAAAATAAGTCACCGAGAGGTATTTTCTCGTGTCCTCCTGCACCTGGGGGTTAGACTGCTCGCCATGAGGGCCAAATTGTCGAGATTGAAACGATTTATTTCGCGTGCAGTGGAGCTTCAGATGACGTGCGAGTGGAACGAACGAAAAATGAAGTTGAGCGGAGAAAAATTGAATAAAAAAAATTTATCGGTGAATTTCTCGTGGAGATGATGTACTGTTTTTTTTTTTTTATTCACAATCTCGGTTGGTGGTTCGTGTGCGTCAGTTCGGTTGAAAGTCAAACCTGGGAGTGAGTCGATAATCGATCATAATATATGAGCACGAGCTCTACAACGGCTTCACCATGCTCATAACTAATAACAATCCCTGACACATCACCTTATAATTACGGGAGTGGATGAGAAGTACACATAGAGAATTTCTTGTAACCATATGACCCGCTATCACTAATTACTCGCTCGTTACAGTACGCGGAAAATATTATCCTCGTTACTATTAATTACCACTGCCTGTCGTAATTACGTTTATCTGTTTATTTTTCATTCTATTATCTCCTTGGGTACATAATCGAGAAGACAAATTCATTCATATTGACTTCATTACCAAAAATTGAATTGGCTACACTTTTCGTTAACCGTCAACTTCGTCAGTTTTAATTAAATCAAACTCGCAACATCGCTTCACTAATTCCATTGCTCAATTACACTGGAATATCCGATATGTTCGACGCACTCGTCAAAGATTAAAATAACTCGAGGTTGTTAATTCGATGAATATTTTCTGTAGGTAGTACCGTTGCGTTCCTCTTTAAAATTTTCCTATCAATTTAATTGAATATTAAAATAATTAAATATAACTGCATTCTATATAAATATCAATAATATTATCTGGAATAATATTTCGTTATAAAATTCAATCGTGAAATGTTTCGATGGCGAATTTTAGTTGGGAAATTTTCGGTCTAATGCAATCAGTTACGGCCATGTGAGTACATTTTGGGGGGATGTGATAGGGGGAGGGAAAGACAGCTGAGAAGAGAGACATTGAGTGGAATTGAAGTGCAAGTGAGAGAGAGTGAGAGAATCGGGAATGTGGGGAGTGATGGAGGGTGGGCGGGTGTATGAGGGGTTTAAGGGGGGATGGATGGGGGTTGTAATGGAAGAGAGGGGAGCGGAAGGGGTAGGCCGCGGGGGTCATGGAGTGCGCTGACCTACTGTTCCACATTCGCCCGTTCCAGCCTTTCGAAAGTTCGCCTCGCCACCGAACCCCAGAAACCCAGAGACCACCCCTACACTTCCACCCTCATCCCCTGTCTCCATTCTTCAAAGACCATCGCCTCCTCTTTTTCGTTACTCTCGTACTGTTCGTTATTCTTCCTCTGAACTTTCGTTCGTTGTTGTCCCCGGGGGGATGGAAATAGCTCTTAAAAATCTTTAAAATCAATCGAAAGGAGATTTAAAAAATCACCCCTCCACTCACATGTACAGGGAAATATCGCTATTGTTTTTTTTTTTTATCAATTCGGTGATTTATTGGTGATGGACCATTTTCAGAATGCCTTTAAATTGCGAATCTCGGTTTGAATCGTTGAATGTCGAATATTAGTCGTAAAAATGAGGCCATTGGGGTCAATCGGGTCTCGTTTTGAAGGGAATAAAAATATCTTGGGGATGTGATATGGCGCGAAATTTTTTGAATACCACTCGGCCAATGGTGAGCTGTTGATAATTGAAAGGGAGGCAGTTTTTTTTATTTCTTTTTGGCGGATTAATTGGTAGTTTGGGTGCGGTGTTGATGGTTGAGATCAGGGTTTGATGGGGAGGTGATGATTTTTTAGTGGTGGATGGATGATTTTGTGCCACCGGGCTCTGGGTAACGAGCAAACGTCCCTATGTTTCACTGGCTGGACTCGGGTTTGCTTTTTGCCGCGATTGAGCGCATGCTTAGGACATCCCCCGCAGTATCGGTTAAAACACACACCAGTCAATGTGCAGCTTCACAAATGTGTAGATATGCTTGACTAATACATGTGCGTCGGGTTGTTCCCCTGCTGGCATCTGGTGGATCTCCGGGGGTAGCGACAAAGGGATATCTTGGGATGGGGTTGCGTTGCACTCGCGGGATTTTTTTGAAATTTATGCCGCAAGTCAAATGTCCCTGCAGTTTTTTCTTGAAAATACCAATTCAAAATGGGTTTCATCTTTTCCTTCAATATTCCATCATTAAATTTATTTGCTAGATAATTATTCAATCTTGGTTTCAATTGCGAAAGGGGAGGAGCTCAATAAACAGCGGAAATTAAAATTTGTTTTCTTAATTATAATTTTCCTCAGATTTGAGTCCCCAAGGCATCTCGGCCACACTAAGAAAGAAAATCATTTCTAAAAAATTATTTTAGTATTAGAAAAATTTTCTGCGCATATTTTATATAGTGATAGCAAAATATTGAATTAAAATTTTTATCTGCCAAAAAATTAGATAATTCTAATACTTCGCCGAAGCATTGAAAAGTCTGAACCATGAATTATTTCATTGAGATACAAAAGTGCTACAAAAATTATAGAAAACATCATGTGTTCCCCATAATCAAAAAACAATCAGTAAACTTGACAAAGTTAGAGTACCATACGACAGAAATTATTGCATTGCCTCCACTTTTTCCAGTGCTGCACAAAATTTCTCTGAAATTTTTCTGTATCCATTTGCTCTAAAAAAAAAATAAGAAAATAAAAAGAAAAATATCAGAAAAATTGACGTCCCTAGCAGCATGCCAATTTTTCTGGCGGAGCACAAAAATTCTCACGGGGCCCAAAAATAATTGTCCCAGACCTCAAGTTGCCATCGTCGGAATTTCCCTGCGAGATTTTTCCCCATGTAGGATTGTACCAAACAAGAAACGTTAACAAAAATAATGAAAAAATAAGTAAATTTTCAATAAACTGAGAAATTCTCCTCCGCCCCTGATGCGTTAACTGCGCGAGTGCGATGAAGAGGGAGTGAGAGGTGCGGGTGGGGTGCGCTGCGGAGGGTATTCCAAGCACCGGTTACACCCTCGAGTGCAAGTGAGACAGGAGCAGACGATCCCCTGGTGGATTCACTTGAATCGACAGAGAGGAGCGAGGGATGTGGCGGGGTTATTCCGCGCTTTTGATAATGGTGGGGGATTGAACGAGAGAGCGTAGTCGAGCGATCGTCCCGCTGTGGCCCCACGAGCTTGATGCTCGCGTAGGTAGTGAGTGACTTTCTTGCCATCGGACAAACGACTCCTCATTGGAGGGTGATTTTTTTTTCTTTCAATAAAATCTGGAACTGGCTGGTTGTCAGTAGCCGATAAGTGCGCCAGTGAATTCCTCCGGTGTCTAATAGAAAAAAGAACCAAGGGATTCGGATTAACCAGAGTCAAGCGCAAACGAATCGAGTGAACGGGGGAAAAAGGGAGAAGAGAAAAAAAAAATATTCGTGGGTAAGAAGGAGAGAGAGTGATAGTGTGTGAGAGTAACGCATAGTCCACTGGGGAGGGGTGGCAAAAAGTAGTACGTCAATGTGGCGGGGAAAAGTGCGGTGGAGACGAAGGTCGACGGATTAAAATTAATTAAGTCGATGATAACGATGGATTGATACATCGTTGAACGTATGGTATAAGTCTGATTGATTGATATTAATTATTGAAAAGTTAAATTGTGGCGGCGTTCAGGGGTAAGACGGGTAGACGGGCTGTTGTGGTGACGGCGTTGACACCAAGGAATCGGATGTTATGCGCCGGTGGTACAGTGGTGGATGAAGTGTCGAGAGGTGTGTGTGATAAGCTCAAGAAGGTGGAGGTTGTGTTTGTTAATCAAGTGCTCGTGATTGTCAGGGCTGACAAAGACGAGGGGGACGAGGACGAGGACGAGGACGACGGCTACACCGGAATTTGGGGCTGATATTATATATTTTTAACGGGGGGGGGCTTTTTCCGACGGTGGATCACGAGGTGATTTGGGGCTTTTTGGGGTGCACTGGGGGGTTAACAGTGGGGGTTTGGAGGGTGATAATATCACGAGAATCGCCAGCAGGGCTGAGGGCTCGAACGCATGTAGGAACATGGCCGCATCCAGCCCCTGCCTCCCTCTAGAGGTGAGTGCCATCTCGGTGTTATGGATGGATTAAACAATTTGGATAATTACCCTATTTTTAGGAGAGTTCGACTTACTTGGATTGATTTTTTATGATGATTATTTGGTGGTTTGGGCGAGGGCTTTGAGCGATGCGAAAATCACCGCCGAACCGCTCGAGGCAGACTAGCTCTCTTTAAGAACTTCACGAGGTGGATAATTTCTCTTTTCCTTTTTTTTTCTCTTTACGAATATTGGATTAGGGTGATGGGATAAAAATTAGTCGCGAGTTGTCACTAGTGGGGATGAGGGAATTGTAGAAATGGGGAGAAATATGGATTGCTGTTTCTATTTTTGTCGGGGCTTTCGTGTTTCTCGAGCAGTTTACGTGGAGAAACGTTTGGGCGAGGGTTCATTTTGGAATATGCCGGAGGTTTTATATGCAGATAGTTTTTGCAATGATGGGGGGTCCACATTCCCAAGGAACTCACAGAATTTCGGACGAGGGAATTTTCAGAAGAGGGAATTCCGCAGGAGGAAGAACGATCGCAGGATTCTGGATATCGCCATTCGCTTCATCAAAAAGTGCGTTTTGTTTTTTTGATTTGTGGGGGTTGTGACGTGGAATAACGTGGTCTAACCTCTTTGGGGGATGTTTGAGGGGGGTTGTGGGGCGAGGGAGCAAGCGCCCCTCACGAAAATCCATGCGATACGAAAATAGCAGGCCGTGGAAATGGAACGGGGATTTTCTCCCAGGTTACACTCAGCGCTGCTTTGGGCGGGAGTTTCAAACCCCGGGTTATCACTCATTGATGCCTAAATACCGGTTTTGTGAAGAGTTCAAGAGAAATTTTGAAAGGAGAACTTATTTATTGTCTTTTCAAAAATTATTCTCATATTTTTATTCGTTTTCGGGGCATTACTGGAGGGAGTTCACTTGCTATTTATTTGGGAATGCAATGGGAAATTTCTAGGAATTTTTAAAAATCTCGAGCCTTATTAACACTTATTTATTTTTTCGTTTGCCAGTTTGTGTATAGAGAAAAAAAAAGACTCATTGCGTCTACTAATACGTATTTCAATAAGTATGATAGAATTTGGGAAAATCCAGACAATCAAAACCATTTTTTTCTCTACACTGTATTTCAGTGTAAATATAGGCAATGTAAAGAATATATACAAAACATATACTTGATTATTTAAATTAGGGCAATTAAGCATATTTCCTCGTAAGTCTCCAAAATATAATTTGTTTCCTCGTGGAATAGACGAGATTCGCATTGATTTTTCCTCCAGAAACATCCGCATGATTATTCAATTGATTTGCGCATAATGAGGTTGGCTTATTAATTTCTAACTCATAGGTGAAAGAGCGAAAGGAGGTTAGCCACTGGGGACGGCATTAATCGGCCATTACTCCGGTTTGCGCATCGACTGGTTTTCCCCAGGTCGAGACACGGCGCGTTATAGAATTCGTCCACGTATAAACCACCGTGACAATCCACGCGTGTTGTATCTGTTGCCCTTTCGTGAAGGACAAACCAGGGGCTCTCACTTTCCATCAATTTTTATTTCCATTCATTCCCCTACCAAGACACATTCGTGTCACATTCCATTTCAATTTTTTCGTAATATTTCTCTCCTGATATCAATCATTAATGATTCACATTAATGGGGATTTAATTAACCGTCCGCGATGAAATGGCTTTCTTCCTCTAACATAAATGTCAAAAATTGACATTTACCCAGAACCTTAAGAGAGGATTGTATTTATTCAATGCGATACTTCGATGATTTTATACGTGTTATTATAGATGTAGTTAGGAAAAGGGTCGGCACACAATCGAATTGTTCTACTTGAAAATTTTCCGTAAATTTACAGCGAAATGTCATCGGTTTTTCACCTGCTTTTCCAGTACTGGAAAGTCAATCTTTCATTCATATATTTATGAATTAAGTTGTTCATTCATCATTATCCAGCGATGAATGGAGTATACAATAAATTCCCGAGTATTGTGCATTTTCATTCGCATCTTGGAGGAATCCATTGTTTCATCCCTTTATCCGACATTGGGAGCGTTGAAAGGTCGAGGAATAATGAAAGAAAATGGAAAAAGGGAATATCGGTCACACCTACTGGTATTGTCCCGTGGGCTTTCAACAGTTCATAACGTCGGCCTCATCGTTAATTAATAACTGCGAAGGTAATTAGCGATGGGGAGCGCGTGGAGCCAAAGGGCGAAGGTTCATTTTTCCTGGGACAAGGCAGTTATTTCTCTCTCTTGTCTGTCCTTTCAAATTTATTAAAACTATTTAATTTTTACTCAAAATCCGTAGATATTACAGCTTTTTCAAATAATTTTCAAATATCAAGTTAAGTAGAGAAAGGACAAAGACAATGGATTTGTTTCCAAGTTCGTTTCCCTAGTTTTCGACGAATATCAACGAATCTACGAAAGATAGTAAAATTTTTCTCGGAACCTCATTTATGGAGGCGAACTAAAGCTACAAAAATGATATCTACAAAAATTTCGCTATCTCTTTTGGATTCAAAGATAAATTTCGAAGAGTTATCAGATATCATTAGCCAGATTGACATTTTCAGGTAGTATTTCGAAGAAAATAAGACGAGAAACCGATATTCACTGTAAATGGTCACACCATGGCACAAAAAATGAAAAAAAAAATTGTAATTTTTATTTGGAAAATGCAACCGCGCATCGTCACCCAAATTCCCGGACTCATGAGATATCGTAAATATTACGTCCACCCTGGCTTATTTTAATTTCGCCGACGAGGCGCGATACACCCGTGAATTTATTAATCCCGACGATCCCGACAAATTTATCGTCACTCATTAAATGGTTGGAGATGAGTTGACTAGACCCCGAGGGATAACACGGGTGAATGCACCCATAACCCCTCATATAATTTTATCAGTCATTCGCGCATTTTTCAATGTCACTCCACTTTAGGTGCGATTTACGGCGACAGCTGAATGAGACGATAAATCGTTTTTTTTTTTTAATTCTTTGGTGGCGTTTAGTTTGGCATTTTGTGTTGCTTTTTTTCCGTGAGCTGTTCCAATAATTCTATATTCTAGCGGACAGATTGTCCTGGCGTGTACTCGACCACGTCAAGTTGTTATCCATTTGCTAGATTGGCCGTGTACACTTCGACAATGTACCACAGAATGGATTGGGGGACGAATTTCAGTATGACACACGAGTCACTAGAGACGAGTTGCTTAGGTAACTTCATATTAAATAGCCAATCAAGAATGTTGACGCGTGGAGAAGAATATTCAATAAAAATTACGAAATTCCAAATTCGCTTTGAAAATTTAAGTGATGGTATTGTGATTTTTCACTATAAATTTAGATGAATATTATGGAACGTAATTTAATCTGGAAATATCTGCAATGGGAGTGATGACTCGGAAAATTTAAGTCAGTCAGATAAAAATTATGGAATGCTCTATAAAAATAATGAAAATTCCATGACGGTTTCGCTGAATTTTCCTTGTACAAATGACGCACCAAAATGACGTGAAAAATATGAAATTTTTATTGAATATTGATCTGTGTATGAGGTGCAATGTCCAAAAAGAAATTTGCTGATGAAGTGCGCGATCTGAATTCTTATCCAATCTCGCGAAAATACTCTGCTTCATTTCAAAACTCAATGCCGAAATTTTTAATTACTTCAGTTGAATTTCCACTCAAACTTGAGCAGATCGTGTGATTAGAAAATTAAATATTTTATTGTTTCCCAGTCTAAGTGATCTGGAAATAAATACATACTCAATGTTTCAATTGAGCGCTACAGCCTCGTAATTCATGAGTAAGAATAAAAAAAATTCTAATAGAAATGACGGAATGTTCAGTAAAAAGTACGAAAGGATCTGTAAAAAAACGGAGTCAGTGAAGTTCCATCCGTTTTACTGGTCGTTCCGTAATTTTTATCGGACCTCCCCTCGCGAATTCAACCTTATGTAATTGCTACTTTGATGCTCTAGTAAAAATCTCTAAATCTCCACTACATTACACGATTACAGAAAATCGGTAAATTTTGTTATGGATTTCTCCTCGTGTGTACACTCTTGGAAAATTACACTTGAAATTTGAAGTAAAAAAAAGCTTGACATTTTAAAGAAACAACGATGTAAATAATTTCTTGTATAAAACTCTTTCTTGAATATTCTGGTAATTTCCAATTCAGTCAATAATTTCCCTCAATTCTCAACCTAACAAAAATCAATAATCATTCAAATCAATTTTCTTGAATTTTCAGAATAAATAAAAAAATTAATGACTGTGATTACAATCGAAATCAAATGAACACTTACATAATTGAGAATTTTGATGATTTTGTAACAGAAAATTCACGGAAATTCCAACGGGGTGTCAGCACAAATATACAATATATATATATATATCTTGTTTCCTTCAATTTCGCAATGTCCCTTAGGAACTGGCCTAGAGAAAAAATCCACTTATCGTAATTAACGACTTGGACACTGATTTAGTTGGTACGTGTGATTTGGCGTGTGCCACGTGTGACTCGTCTGGCAGGGTAGGGGGTGCTTGATAGAGGGTTGGTAGGACTGAATCCCTTCTGTAGGTTAGGATTGTGTGGTAGAACGAGCGAGGGGCGGTGGTTCGTCGACTGTAACGGGTGTAACACGAAAGGGCGGCATGAATGAACGATCAATAGATATATACCTCTCTTTCTGTGGATCTTCTCTTGATACCACGTCACGCACTCACTCCCCGATAATATTGTTTGTCGTTTAATCATCCTCTCCCTCAATTACCGCTATTCCCTCATTACAAGTACTTTATCTCGATTGCGTAATCACGTAATTACCTACCTATCTCATTATAGGTATTTCGCGTTACTTCGTTGAAAATTTAAAGCTCGGTCACTTCTCTCATTTTTTTTTCATTATTTTATTCATTCAAGTGATTATAATTGGATTTTCACCCTTCTGCGGCTTCATTTGCGAAGATGACAACCTGTGACATTAGGCAATATCTCATTTTCCATCGTGATATTTCAATCGGGTAAAATAGGTATTTATGTTATAGGGTCTGAGAATAAAATTAATAGGATAACAGAAAAATTGAAGATGTATCTTCTGGTATTAAACAAGACTAAATACAAAAAAATACTGGGTTACTCCTCACATCTTCTGCGATCCTGTTATAAAACTGTCATTTGACTGAAGTCAAATCGAGTATAGAAGAAAAATTGACTGATCGATATTGGAACACATGATTAGTATAAGGGAATTAGAACACTTTATTAATTTGCATTCCATGAAACATAAATTTCCATTTTTCATTCTCGACTGCAATCTGCTTTCACTATTTTCTTTCTTGTTAATTTATCTCGATAACGAATCACTAAACGTCAAAAGATTGAAAACCTGTTTTTCTGGCGAATTAAATTTCCGACAGAAAAAGTCTCTCCACATTTTCCTCCAATTTCCTAAATTTTCGATATCAATCGATATTCACAGAGACTGCTAAACTGTAAAATTCAGTTAATCTCACTTGACCACTACACTTTATGAACGAAATTTATGAAAAAAAAAAATCCCCACAGTGATATACTATCACTGCAGTAGTTCCCCGTCTCGAATAAACTTCATTAATGTCCACTTCTTTTAATTAACCCACACCCAGAAAAGGAGATAAAACAAAACAAAAACTAAGCACGTATAAAAAATATAAAAAGTGGGGCTTTGCATGTTTTTTTTTTGCTGTTGAGCGCGTGACACACATTTTGGGAACCACTGGTTGTCGTAACGCGTATACGAGTCTCGGCGCCCGCTCATGGTCGCGAGGGGGTGGGTAAAAAAATAAGGGTGAGACAGGGTGAAAATAGTTGGTGAAGAATCCCAGTGTGTCAGCGATTCTTGGAATCCCCGAGTTAATGCGTACGTACGCGCAATGCGAGTCGCGTCATGAAGGAACTCAAGGGATAATGGTGTGCGCGTGGTCGGACGCAATAAAATATGATTCCCCGTGAGATGAAAACCGATGAAGGGAGCTATCATGTTGCACGGACGACTTGAGCCGTATCCTCTTCCCCAGATCGTCTTGCGTTATTTTTGCACTTGCTTTTCTCAACCGAGAAAAATTTTCGAGAAATCTTTTCTATTGTATCTGCACCGATAGAAATATTCCACAGAGCTTGAACCGTTTAAAATTTCTTAAAATTTCAGTCACAAATTCAGACTCAGCTAAAAATCATTTTTCGTGCAAATTAAAATTTAAATCGAGCTAAATGAGGCCTGAAATTTCAGAGGAAAAAGAACCGTTAACACATTTGACGCAATCTTAGTCACCGGGGATTTCCACGAATTCTTATTCACTGGTGTGACTCACTGGACTATTTTCCTCTAATTACTCCATCGATTCGTTTCTAAGAAAAAAATATTCCTGAATTAATACTAAGATAAAAAATGAATCAGAAATAATTACTTATATGAATAAACTGCCGCATTGGAATGCGCACATCAGCTTGGAGCCATGAATATTTCTCTATTAGACAGTCTCAACATCAACCAAATTAATCCAAATGGAAGTATATCTAGGCCTTGTATATGCTTCCCACGGCTTCACGATTCATTAATAATTCTCCCTAACGACAGATAAATCGCACGGTCACATTCGCCTCATCCCTCACGAATTTACATTCGACATTTGTATGCCACACATAAACTAGAAATCATAAGCGAAGATTAATTAACATCCAGTCCGGTTTTTCTTTCAATTTTCCCTCCAGCACGAGGTCTATTATCACCTGTCGTACCAAATTATAAAATCAAATTCGTCATTCTGATAGTCTTTAATAAAACATCAGTAGCGAAGAGATCAAGTGAGAAAACTTGAATTTGCCATTTTTGCTGATTATCAATGTACCCCAACAATTATCGATTTATGACAAAAACATAAAAGAACTTTTTTGTAGCTGGTTAAATTCTCGAAAAAGAAGGTCTTTATATTTTTCCTCTTCGAGCCAATAGCTTTCTAGATAAGTTGATTGAAAAATTGAAATTCTGCGTTAAAATGTTGGAAATTTCTCGAGTCCAGGAAATCAAGTCAAAACGTGGCGTCACTATGGGGTAAAAATACGACAGCTTATCGATCTCTCACCCCTCGGATTTTTATTTACCATTTCTTACAACTACTCTTCTCCATCAGCTGACACTTCACCGGATCATTATTACCTTAATTGACTCCCAGACTCGGAGAATCGACCGAAAATTACCCGCGGTGTTTATTCATCCGCATCGGGGCTGCGCAACATCCAATTAACCTTTGGTAAATTGAAAATATCGCCCCCAATTGAAGAATAATTCTTGTCCGAGTAGTTGGAACTCCGCGCGCATGCAATTTCATCAGAGAGACAGGGAAATTCCTTCTAAATTAGAATCTATTTATTTTGCCACAAAGGTCTCTCAGCTTTAGCAAAAATCTATTTGCCACATGTAAATTACACCTCGACCCGCCCAAGTCCAACAAAAATAATCCAAATATTGTTATTCCCATCAAAATGAAAATATCCAAATAAAATAACCCACAATTCACTCTCCGGACCAATAAAAAAATATTAAACCGACCCAGAGTAAGCAGTACGAAATAAAATTCCTGTCTTGAGCCAAAAGACCTGCATTCCAGTAATGGGAGATCGATTCTCCGATTTTGCAAGCAATGGGAACAGTAGCCAAAGTGCACCGTCTCCTCGAGCAAGAGAAAAACCACGCGGATAAAAATTCTTCTTTTCAAAAAAAAAAGGAGTCTGGTTTTTCAGGAAGATCTCTAAATCTAGGAGAGATAGCGAAATTCTTCTCAGAATATCTTTTGTCGAGTGAAGTACGAGCTGCAAAAAAAGTCTTTACAAAAATTTCACCATCTCGCTTAAATTCAGAGATATTCCCGGAAAAATCCACTATTACTTAAATCGACTTTAATCTCTTGGCCACTGAATCGACGTATCGAATTCCCAGTGAACAACACACAACATATTCACAATACACATTACATACTTTTCGAGGTACTAGGTAATTTCATGTATTACACATATTTTATTCAAATGCGTACACTTGGGAAAATCATTTATTTAAACGAAATACGCATTCTGCATTACAGTAATAATAAACAAATGAATTAGCAGACCTATTGAATATAAATGAATACCATTCTGAAAAATAAGTGCAAAAATCAATAACACCAATAATAATAATCGTAATATAAATAATATGTTTTTTCATTTGAAAAAACATTGCATTTTCAATTTTATCGAAATAAACTCAATTATTTGATACAAATAAATAATTTTTTAAATGTGGTTTATAATTGTTTTAAATCACTGTAGTTTATAACAATTTCTCCATGTTGATCCGTGAAACTTAATACTTCGCAAATATAGTTTGAAGTTATATTCAAAAGTCTTAACAAGATTACAGTAGTAACATCAACCCCGTGGTCAGACCGCCAAACACACTCTCGAAACATTACACCAACTGCGGCTTTTCATTTATGATATTGCATTCATCCCCGTTGTAACGAACTGTTTCAATACGTCAAATTGAAATTCCTTAATAACAATGGCATGGATTTCAACAAAAATTCCACCCGAATACATCGTATTCATTACCACGCCCACGCATTGTTTCCTGGAATACAGTGATACTGGCTTCTGGAATTAAATTTGTGAACACTTTGAATTGAGAAATTCACTTCATTCCTCGGTTATTCTCTATAATATAAAAATATTTTCCATATGCATACAGAGAATTTTGGTTAATTAAAATGAAATTCCATTGCCATTGGCGTTTCTATGGATTACCGGGAAGTCAAAAGAAAGATTACTGGATTGGCCAATTTTCATGTTCTCGAAATATAACCAGAATAATATATATAAAATATAAGATATAAGAATTGTGCCATTGGATTCAAAGGATATTCTATATATCTTTGAAAATATAATCTCCTCTTTTTACTTGAATTTTCCAAAGAGTTTAAAATTACATAAAAGTTTTTTCAATTAATCCCGAAAATATTTAACTATATGTAAAATTTGCCACTTATTTTGGAATGTTTAATTCCTCCCCTTTGAATGGCAGTAACGACGCGATTTCAATTTCAATGAATGAATTCAATATTACCTCCCCCATCGGGTATAATCAATCTAATAACTTGAAGCGAAATAACTCAATGACTAAAATAAGCCCGTGGAAATCGATAATGAGAGTGTGAGTGGTATGAGGATCACCTCCACCACTGAATAAATAACCTTGGTTTTCCGTGATTTGCGTGATGCACGTGAAAATCCATTTTGCCAATTTCCACGTATTTCACATGATTTTTAGAATCTCCCATTTATTAAATTATTTATTTCCGTAATATTAATCGAAATTAGTGGACGCGAATTGAGCTGCAATAAAAAATCCCTGACATTTCATTAAATAAATAATAATTGGTGTGATTGATGGAATGTCAGAGGTGAGCCAATTATCGTTTGTTAAACATGAATTTCGCGTACGACTGGAACTGATCGCAATTACCGGTCGAACATCTTTGATAGGGGTCTTAACAATTGTCCATTGCAATGCAGATTAAGCACCCGATGGCCAGCCAAGTCACTACTATGGAACAATAGATGCTATTCTCTATTACATTGCTACGTAACAAGCGAACTTGGATGTACAAAACGGTGGAAACCTGGCCATTGACGTTTCCTCCCTGTCTCATTATATCGAAACTGGACGTCGACAATTGCTCGTTTATTCATTAATGCAATCGTACGTCGTAAATTTATTTTTATTGGAATACAATAAAATTCCATGATATTCGCGCTTCTCCTCAATTTCTTTTATTCGCGTATCTTTCGGTTTTCACAGTATACTCCTGAAAAATCAAGCGGAAAAATAGATTTCACTCGTATTCGAATTTACTACGAAAAAAATCGAAAAAAAGTGGTGGGGGTAATTGCAGATAGTCGGATTATCCGAATTCGCTTCCCCTACAGCCCCATGCGCACGGGACTCTACTCTAGAGGAAATATATTGAGTTTTCAAACTATCGCTAAAATTAAAAAATTTTTAATTGAGTGTTAAAAAATTATCAGAAGAATTCAGAATATGTCTGCCTATTTTTGCATTGAGTGCCTTAAAAATGATTAAATTATGTGATAACAAAAAATGGAAAATTAATGAAACAACTTGACAGAACGATGGCGTTCGCTGAAACATTAAGCATAATGAGGCATGTAGCTGACCCAAAAATATTTCGATCCATAAATTATGATGAGTTATGATCTATACGTCAGATGCCAAAACACTGATTATTATCGTTCGACGAGAATCACGCACCGTAGAATATCGGAGTCCCTTCAGAGGGAAAACATTCCCACGAAACAATACAATTTTTTTTTTCACTAATACATCAAAGTATTCAAAAAATTTTCAATGCAAAATTCCTCTTTCTCGACGCTAAATCGTGAATCCAATCAATTGAACGGGATTGAATCGAAATCACAAAATGAATATTTTCACTTCAAATATTTAAAAAACAAAAGAGACGAATTTCGTGTAATTCTTCATCGAGATATCAGTAAATATCTTAAATAATCAAATAATTCTTAACCTGCTGAATATAAAGATAATAATTGCGCCGCATGATGAAATCTTTTAAAAATTCAATTCTATTAGAGGTCGACCTTTCAAGTTGTCATTAAAAAATCAATGATTGTTCAAAACAAAATACTTGATCTATCTGAATTTTATCAAATCATTAATGTGAATGCGAAATTCAATAAAAATTTCTAATCGAAATTGAATTAAAACTCCCATTGAAAATTCGAATAACATTGTGACTGAAATTTCTAACAGTGTAACAAAGAATTCACTTTAATTCCATATAAAGTACTTGCGTATTGAGGGTAACATTGTGGATACCATATAATATCCGTCAATTATGACATGCCCATAAATGTTCGGCATCAATATTCAATCAAGACCAGAAATATTGTCCCCCTTACTAGAATATTCCTGCGACTATAACCCCTCACTTCTCCATTAGACCTCTATTTTCCCCAGTTGAATAAAAAAAAAATCCAATAACAACGGACAGGAATATTTCCCCGTATTTTATACACAATGGACAGTCGTAAAGTGAAAAGCTATTTCACCACGTAAGTGTTTTATCACCGTTACGCGTGCTTGTACGTTTTAATAATTAACGTTGTGGAAACGGATGACACTAACATCTAATATCATCCAAATGAGATATCGCCGAAAGCACCGAGGTCATCACAGCTGATGACCTTGCCCTAGCAGTAATTTTTACCTCATCAACTGGTTTATTTCTTCCCAACTTGGGACTTTCCGATTTTTCCATTCGTATGGTTAATTGTCAATGAATTTTTCATTCCATCTCCTGTACATGAATAAAAAATTCGATTCCAACAGTCTGGAAATATACCGTCTCCCCATGGGGCAGTTTGAAATCTTTTTCTCCGCGTGTACAAATAATTGAATGAATGGGTCCACTACGAGTGTTAGTATCAAGGATAGGAGATTAGAGTGGGTACAGAGCAATAGCCAGTGGGCGGCCACCAATAATGTCCGATCAATCGACACCGAAAGCATCTGAGAAACAAGGCCGTTTGCCTCCCACCCAATATCCCCTCATTCTAATCAACATCCAATGCTGTTGTTTCATGTCGATCCCTCAAGAGACGGCCAATTATTAATTTAGTTTACCACGAAACCCGAGAGAGTCTTATCGGACGCGTGCAGATTCTCGATAATAATAGAAGGGTTGACCCCGGGGTGGTGTGGCTCTTTTGTATTGCACCCTGGTTTTGGTGGCCTTGAGAATCCACGAGCGTCCTTTCTGGCATATCGAGTATTCCTGCTGTGAAATTTCGGGGCTAACAGGATTTCAAGGAATTTATCCACTGGCCAAGTCGTCAAGTTAAATCAGTCGAGTTTAAAATTTTTATTTATTTCTCTTTATCTCGGATATCATCGATTTAGGGTGAAAACATTCAGGATTTTTTTGGAGATAAATAATAATATTTTTTTAAGCTTAAACAAATTTTGCGGAAAATTAGAGTCAGATGTTTTAATTTTATGAATACGTTTTCTTTTATCCATTTTTTTTTCAAGAGCAAGTAAATTTTATTTTACTGTGATTCAAGATTAGTATGATTTTCCTCCACTGAATACTTTCTCATGATTATCAATTGTTGGACTAGAGATTCTTCTTCTGATAAGGGATGGAGGGGGATGACTAGCGATCGATCGATTTTTCAAATTGGAGCTCGTTAGCTGCCCCACTGGTCAATAATTTCAGCGGATGGTCTGTCGAGGATGAATAGAAAATCCTGTTTAATATTGGAACGAGGAAATGATCGATTTAGATAGCACGCTTCAAAAATAATGAGTAGCCTCAAATATAATATCGCAAAAAATCATTATTAAAGAATTCAAAAACCAAAGATTTTTCTCATTTAGTAAAAAATAAAAATAAATAAAATACATAAATAAATAACATTTTATAGATTTTCCTCTTTAGCAACTGAAAATGAGAAAATTTCTCTGGTCTCCCCATTTTCCTTATGGAAAATAAACTTTATTTTTTTTCCTTACATTTGAATAAACTACTCAATGTAAGAACAAGAAATTCCACGACTCACGCAAAAGTGTCCCTTAAAATAAAAGAAATTCCGTTAAATCAACACTGGAAACCCGTAATAACTATAATTTCCTCCCTCTATTTCACGAAAAAAAAAATCGTTAAATAATAGAAAAATCGATTGTTTCCCTGAATTCCGCTTTTTAAATTCGATAAACCCGAGTTCCTAGGACGAGCGAAATCACTTATTGTCCCGTTGAGACTTTTCTCTGGGTTGATAAAAATAATTCTGGACCGGATTTTTGCTCTTGGTGAAGATAATCCCTGAACTCTCCCCAAAATAGCAATATTTTTATGGTAAGGCTGCTGTAAATGATTAATTAGCAGTAGTTTGAGCGAATGAAAAAGTCAACTGGGATGCGGTTAACACCAGAATAGTGTGGAATACGCGCAAGCCCAACTCGACAAGTTGCACACGTGCGCATTTGTATGTCCAAGGTGATAGGGGTGGTAGGGGGTGGTAGGAGGTGGTGGGAGGTGGTAGAAGCTGGTAGGGGGTCGTAGAAGGTGGTAGGGGGTGGTAGAAGGTGGTAGGAGGTGGTAGGGGGTGGTAAGAGGTGGTAGGGGGTGGTAAGAGGTGGTAGGGGGTGGTAAGAGGTGGTAGGAGGTGGTAGGGGGTTGTGGGGATGGTATATAGTGAAATTGGCGAAGGTGTGTGTATGGCCCGAGCGGTTGTCGCTATCGGTGGTTTTGGCGTCGCGCGTTGTGCCTCCTTGCGTTTGCTCCTGACGCTTACGTCATTCAATATCACCGCCATTTTGCTGGATGACGTCATAACGGCTGGTGTATAACACCCTACTGCATATCTCCACTGCCTGGCCATTGGGTTGCGCGCGATTCCTCACTCCCAAAGAATCACGATGAGTAAACCTCACGATCAAGGTGACACAATCGCCTTCAACCACTTTCTGTTTATTTTCTTCATTTTTCTTGTCAACTATTTCATCCCCTTTAAGTATGTGCTGTCATTGCATCATTTTTCAATTGGCCAGATTCACCCGAAAAAATTAAGTGTTTAATTTAATGTTTTTCGCGGATCACACAATGACTGTCGAAAGTGATGAGCACCTTGTTGAAAATTATTTTATTATTAGGAAATTTAAGTGTCAAATTAATGCTTGCGAAAAAAATCATTTTTCTAATTTTTTAAGGACGTTATAAATTTTTGAAAAAAAAAAACATCGTTAAGGCTCAGCCAATTGGAATTTATCATTAGCATGTGCTATCAGCGATTTTTTGGCAGTCTTATGCGGTTATTGAAATCATGGGAAGAGAGTTATCAAAGGTCAGGAAAATGGAAAAATACTCTTTTGTTCCTAAACAGCCATTACAACTTGCCCCCCAAATGCGGTTTAATCTTATTGAAATCGGTAATCGGCCAATTAATTTCTACACCATTCCCAGAAATTCCTGGCAAAGAATAATTATATAATAATTATAGACAATAATTATATAATGAAAACATATATTTTCTGAAAACATTCTTAATGAAAACATTTGTGAGATGGGAGTCGGGGGATTTTCCACGTTCCAACGAGTCATGCAAATTGATCCAGATCCTCAGGGATTCTTGGCGAGAGGATCAAATGGGAGAGATAAACTCCTGGGTATCGAATAAATGGATCTCAAGAATATACGGATTGAATTTAAGTGGAATTATTTTTCTTGGAATTCCGAGGCTTCTCGGGAAGAAAAGGGAAGAGCGTGGGCTTCTGTTGGCGAATGGCTTTCGCAAGCAAGTCTATTTTTCAATTACTCTTATTATTTTTAATGATTATTTTTATTGACGAATCAGTAGCGAAGTTGTAAACTAGGATACGTGGATTTTTCTCGAGGAGAGTTCTTAGCCAATATCTCGGAATCGAAGGAACATGACAAATTTTTTGGATGAATATTTTTTTATAGGAAAAGATGAGGTCTTTCTTTAATTTCGAGAAATCGGCTAGAAAGTGGTCTCAAAAAAATGCATTTATCCTAGTTGGCCATTTTCCAACAGGAATACCTTTTCTTTATTTGAAGAAGCTGGACATATCTTTATAGCGACTCGTAAAATTCTCATTCCCCACTAAATTATATCATCGGTCAATAATAAATAAAGTTTTGCGATTTTGTCGATTGTAAATTTTCCACGAAGTGAGTTGTCAATTTCTTTCCATTTACGAATAACTGGAAGAGAGTTTACCCGGAACTTTACCAATTTTACGATGCAAATTTGTGGTAATAACGTCGATAAACTCAGCGCGAATTTTATTGTTGTCGGGTAAATTGTGAAAAACTAAAGCTATGGGAAAATCATAAACTTTCGGGGTATGTTAATGAAGTCTCTCGATCATGAAGTATTTGCCATGATAAAATATCATCGAAAAATCAAACATTTCGTTTTTTCTCTGGCCAAATCGAAAACTGGGAAGTTGCTTGATTTTTCCATTCAATTAATAAACAATCAGGAAAATTCATGAAATAACTGGGATAAAATCTGTCTATGGAGAGTAAACCTTCGAGATTTCAATTTTTTCAACAGTGTAGCAACGAAAAATAGGACTTGGCTGCAAAACCGACAGAGATTGAGTCTCAGTGTTTTACCCTATGACATGACCATTTGGCAACTGCAGTCGTTACATCCCTCCCTCTCTACTCGACCAAAAACATCTCCAGGATTATTCCATAAATTCCAATAACACTAGAGCATCTTCTGGAGAATTGTTCTGTTATTTATTACAGAAAAACTGCAAATCCACTCCGCCCCCACTGGCCTCGGCAGGTAGTTCAAATATATCTTAAAATATATTTCAACTACATAAAATTGGCTCAGTATTTTCTCCAAATCATATTTAATATCTAAAAGCAAATAAATCGTTGATTGACACTAAATATATGGAGCTGTTCGGTATCTAGAATAATCATTATGTTATCAATAATAATTTTCTTCATTCCTGAAAAGTATTGATTCCATCCAGTGAACAATATCTTTATTTAGCTGACCCAATTGAATAATTATTCAATCGAAGTGAACGCATTGCTCTCATAAACAAAAACAAGCATTCCCACAGTATTCGAATAAATCTCTGTTACATGAGTGAGTGAGGATGAATATTTTCTTCCTCAAATTTATTGATGAAGAATATATTCTGAGTATCCGAAAATGTGCAGTATCCCATAAATATCTGAAGTGAGATTCAATGATACGTGAATAAACGCATCGAAATAGAGTACATGGCGGTTGAACTCAACTGCACAGCCAGTAGTTTGTGCCATGGCTCGATTCCGGACCGTTGGACCTTGACCGATGCCAACGATGAATTAATTACAGCCAGAGGAGTGAGCGAGAAATGGTCCGACGATTAATTACGCAAACGCGTATTCGAATACTTCTCTCCCTGCCATATTCCACGCTATCCCAGTGTTGGCTGCCCAACCCCTCAACCCCCCCAAACCCCTCATATTCCATCGCACAATTCCACTCACAAGTGATCATAGTCCGACTTGGCGTATATGTGTCAACGAATCGTATTACCCAGACTCCTTTCCGTTTCTCGGATGACAGCCAGTCATGTGAGACCTTCAATCTCACTAGAGTGACTTATAACCCTTATATCTTTACCCGCCATTTCTCACCCATCCTCCCATTTTCCACCCTCCCATCGGCTTTCCCTCAATCAATTCACTCAATTTTCGAATAACCCCTTTCAAGATATCAAATTCGTTTATATCGCCGAATATTTCACCTCAATGCTCAATTGATGAATTGATATAGGCCCTGCCACCCCCTATAAATGGACACCGCCACCAAACGGATGTTTTCACATTATTTTTCGGAATATTACATAAAAGGCCATGAGATCATTATCTTTATGATTTCTTTATCTGATAGAGATTCTTTCACCGAATTATTCGATAGTTCGCTTTGTTCCGGTCGATGGACATTTTTTAATAGAAAAACAAAGAATTGTTAATTGTTGAAAAATTAGGTGTTCATGAGTGCGAGGGTTGCCATTCCATTCGTTAGAATTTTTTTTTCACCTGTGTCCTGGAATATTTTATGACAGTGGGGGAAAAATGGTTTTGTTTATAAGGACTCGTGTATTTTTCAATCGCTTAACAGTTTTATTCGTGTATTTATCCTGACCTATTGCATTTTTTGTCGGAATATATATACGTATAATTGATATGATGAGGTTAGACGATTTTTTTTTTCCAAATCGAATTTTTCAGTGAACTACCCATTGATTTCTTATAGATATATATTCGTATCAATCTTTTTCATCAAGTGTTGTACTCGTTTCTCCTCTTATCTCCCTCTTATCTCTTTACCCCTAATTAAATGGAGAAGATAAATCCAAAAATCTATTAAGAATTCCAACAATTTTTTTCTAAAAACAAAATAATACTGCGAATAAATAATCGCTGACCGGTGAAAAAAGCAAGTGTTTACCTTTTTCAATCGACATGCGTGCAAGAGTGCAAATACGTCGTGTACTTTAACCCATTTCCCAGGACTAGGTCAATTACCTCGGCATTGTATGCGACAGAACGATCAAGTTCACAGATTTGACGTTATTGACTTGAAAATAACTCCAGTCTATTTCTTTTTACTTCTATTCCTCCAAATCTTAACTCCAATTATATTAGTGATATTACTATTCGATATTTAGTACATTATTTCAGTATTCAGGGAAAACTATTCAATATTTTTTGAAGTACTTCAGTATTTTTTGATTTTTCATAATATATTAAATTCAATTATCCTCATACAATATTTATAGAAATTCCATTGATTTGTGAATTTATTCAATATTCATAGAAGAACTGCGATTCCATCTTATCAAACGATTCCTTCCTGCTATCCACTTTATAATTCTCATTTGAAAAATGAAAGAGCGAATTTTTCACCTTTTTTTTGCAATTTTGTCTGCACAATTTTGTATTTTTCCCTCCGTGTCCTTCAATTACCCCCGAAACAAGGCAAACTATAATCAAGGCTCTCATTACAGGGTAAAAAAAATCACCAGGTGTAATTTTGATGCTATCGAAATAATTTAAGGCCGTCTCCTTTGACAATCTCCGAAAGCATTTGGAGGCCATAATTATATCAGCGACTAGTGTAATGTCAGACTATTTTGAAAGACTCGGGGTTGTTCTCGCCTACGCAAGTCTAAATACACACAGGCATATATGAATAACGGATCAGATTAACGAGTCATTTCCCTCTCAATTTCACCCACTGCGTCATCTCAACGCGACGGAAAATAATTCCACGGTTTAAAAATAACTGTAAACAGTATGAATGGGTGGAAGGGGTTGGGGTAGTGAATAATCGGAGAGAAAATCAAAACATCCAAGAAAAAGTGTACGTCAACGGAAATGACCGACTATGTATGTACAACGGAAGTTGAGGGGAAAACCACAGGATTTCCGTCGGACTTATCCCGCAATCCCCTCAAATCTTTTTCAATTATAAAGGGTAGAAAACTACGTCACTCCGGGTGGAACCATTGGTCTTCATTAATCCGATTATGTTTGTTCTTTCAATTAATTATTATTGGGTCAGTTAATATTCGTTTGTTGAGTTACTCGTTACAATTTTTTACTATAGGATTTACCACACATTAAAGCGAATAGCGATCTTGTCGAATTTTTGGGTTGATAATTCGCAAAATTTTGTTTAACGTGAAATCTAATGAGAATTGCCTCATTTTCTGATCAAGGCTGTTGGTTCAATTAAATGCTTTTATTTGCATTAATATTTACAATCAACTCTACTGTAATCAATAAAATATGTGTGGTATACACACAAATATTGATTACAGTAATAATCATGTGAATTTATTTTTGCAATAGAAATGAACAAACCAAATGAAAAAGGGTATTATTAAGGGAAATTTTTTTTCGAGTCAGTAGGAAAGGTTGGGTTTAATTTTATTATGAATTTTTTTTTGTCCTCGATAATTTTTCCACGCGCACTATATTCTAGTGGACTCATAGACAATTTAAGTATGGATTTTCGAGAAAATAATCCTCATCGGGGAGTACACATTATATATTGCATGTATTGAGGCTAAGGTCTTTGTGCCATCGCTGTCACCCCCGTAACTAGGCACAATATACCCCAGGTTTGCCTATTGTTCACTAACACATTTATTGTTAGAATATGCGCAAATACAAAGAATATATGGAGTCTCACTATTATTCCCGATCATACGCGATGGAAAAGTTTTGCTTGCCAGGCAAAACTGCGAGACATAATGCCCGAATTTTCAAAAGTTCAATTGTATTATCGTTATCAGATTACCTTTTAGTTTTGATTGAATGTTGGCGGGTAAAAGCCCCAGTTGTTGCTTTCTTCCCTCGCAAAACTGCGAGAGTACACGTGCGGTGGGTATAGTAAAGTGCTGTGAGCCACAGGCGAACATTGCCAATTACGAGGTAACTAGAACAACTAGGTATTCTACCATTATCCCTGACAACCCACCGCATTTGTCCGTATTTACGCTGAAAAGAGTGGACGACATCGGAAACGAGATTGCACTGTTCAAAAAAATTGTTGACTGAATTTTCCGGTTTCTGGCCTTGACACCGTTAGACAAACAATCAGATTCCTTATAAAAGAAAAAATTGAAATTTAGGGAGAATGACCTGGAGAATTCCTCCATTCATTCGTATTTATAATTAAATATGCGAATTTACAGAGAAATTTGAAACTTTATGATTTCTTTCGCTCAAGTCTTCAGTGGATTTTTTCCGGAAAATTCACAATTTTTCTTGGTGAGTGTATGAAGGGCGAAATTCGCATTTTCAACCGCTGAAAAACAGAAAAATGATGCATTGGAAAGAGTCGGGGCTAATGAAATCAATTAGTGAGACATTGGTGTACGTGTCCATGGGGCCATTAGGGTCGCTCTTTTCTCCTGTCGATAACTCGGCTATCCTCTTCTGTTCGCTTCACTCCATCTCTTCGTCATCCTCTTTTCGAGGCCCCCCAATGTCGTCACATAACCTCTTGGGTGATGCAAATTCCATTGCTGTGTTAAAGTGCTCTCGCGTGATTTGAAGCCCAAAAATTTACTGCCTCCTGCCAACGGAGGGTCTTCAATTATTTGCCCGATAGCGACATGTGCGACCTCCTCTATTCCATTCAATATTCACCTTTCATGTTTTCCGAGCAATTTTTCAAATCTTAGACACTTTTTCATACGAATTTAGAATTAAAACAATCCATTCAAATCTACACGTGAATATTTAATTCCCTTCTGACACTAACGATCTCTCCAAAATTGTTATATATTTTTATTAAATCTTCTTCCCAAGTTGAGACTGTCTTAATACCGATTAATACGGTCAATTAATATTTCAAATGAAAATTTTTAATTGATTGACATATATTATGGGATTTTTAACTGTCCCAAAAACAAAAATTGTCGATTTTTGTCGCTTAGTCCGAGAGGCAACTTTTCACGATCGGTTCGCGGTCCCAAAACCCTGCCTATGGATTAAATAATAAAAAATCTTGTTCGTCACTCGGCCGAAGTAGTATATCAAATACCTAGGCCAGTAAAAAAAGAAATGTGCCAGATCACATGAAATTGTTGGCCGAGACGAAGTCGAGACTCAGACAAACATGCACCTGAAACATGGTATTTTCACGTTTCGTAACATTCCACGTCATGTTCAGGCAAAATTAGATAATCGAAACAACGATCTTTTCCAAAGTTTCCATTGAGAATCAAAATATGGATTATTATCAGTTGAAACGAGCAAATTCTGTTGATGAAGCTTTGGCAAAACATTGAATCCCCAAAGTTACAAAACCCCGTGTTTAAATCACTCAAACCGGTGGAACTGAAAACCACTCAGAATATTAAGCGTCCTGTGAGCCGGTTTTCGTAATCATCGCCGCTGTACAACCAATTTATTTAACAAAGGGCCGACTACCGATTCTCCCCACCCACTCCTCATTGAAACAAAGAGAGTACTTCTATCGGATAAAAATAACCCAAATTACCAGGTATGAACTACTCGGGGGATTCCAGATATTCCATTCCTCTCGTGCAAAAGGAAAAAAAAAACGTAAATGAGTGATACTCCAGCGAGTCGAGGAGATAAAAATCTATCCAATCCAAAATAATACGATAATTAATTCGGGGTTTTTATCCTTCATTTTCATAGCCATACCCACTTTGCTGAGGATATTTTTATAATTCTGGGAAATCCACGGTTTTATGCAGTGGATTTCCTGCGGAATTAATGAATTGGGCATTTATTGACATATTTTTCAGAGGTCAGAATTTAATGCACAGTGGGGACATGGAAAACTCACAATTTTCATTGAATTTTCATCATAAAACGCTAGAATAACAATTTTTACTGGGAACAGGTATTCCTGAAATACTTGGAACTCGCGGGTTTTCATTGGATTTACACGGGATTTTTCATCTGAAACTTTAGCCGACCTCGGCCCTGTAATTTTCGGCCTTTCGCCACTCCATATTCCACATATTTCATTGACGAATAAAATCGATAAATCCAGGTTGTGAACTATAACTAGTGGTACTCGGGGGCACAAGAGATGCTCGATCGTGCTCTGGCTCGTTTCTTTTTCATCGCTCTTTCACCACTTCTAGGACGTGGTGACCCCGCAAACTCACCCAACAATGCACCCATGTCCCCATTTTTTCCATCTACTCCTTCGATTTTCTCCTCTATACCCGGTTTATACTGTAGGGGAGGTGACGAAGTATCGGTTAGTTGGGAAACTGAGTTATTCACTCGGATTAGATGCCATGACAGACAGATATCGCCATGCGGAGAGAAATTCTTCAGATAAATTCCTGTCATTCTACTGGAAAAGTCATCTGCTAGACCATTACATCCAGGCAAATTTATAGTTACATTTATCTCGACATTCAGTAATCTATCAACGAATAAAAACCATCAAAATATTATAACTTTTACTATCTGAAAAACGACGACTATATCGGACAGTAGAAATTATCACAAAATTTCGAATGTTTATATATTATATTATCAATCTCATAGAAAATCAATTGAATTGAAAATTGAAGCTGCTTGAAATAAATGAAATGACTGAGATGAATATTTATTAATAATGAAAAGTAATTTTTCATCGTGCTGTGTATTAAATAATAATTTATGTCATATCGAAATGTACTTGATATCAACGAAATTAACTGAAACACTGTGCGCAAAGTGACATTTTTTTTTGGTATTCCAGGTTGGCAGCAGCGCAAGAGGCGGCACAAAGGGATCCTGGATACGCGAGTCAGTACAGGAGAAGGCAGAGGTCGGCCGGACTGAGTGGTCTCGGTGACTGGGCTAGCTTTGGAGGGGAGGTAAGATATGCAATTCACTAATGCCACTTGCCAGAAGATTAAAAAAACCGATAAAAATCAGGACGAGGCGATAATCATTTGAGAGGGGCCAGTGCAGGAGAAATCTTTCAATAAATCTATGGTCTAGCTTTGAGATTGAAATCGCCACCTCGCGCGTCATTATACACTCAAATCGAAGGCCCTTTGTACAGCGGGTATAGGCCAACATGTAAGTCGGCTCACCGTCGGCTATTTTCATATGAAAAACACATCAGCACTATCCCAACTATAGGTATGCACCCAGAGAAAAAATTATTTCTTATCAAGAAGATTTATTTGATGCAATCAGATTTGTTTGTCCAAATTTTCAACATTGGAAAATCTATATGTTTTTCAATATTCCCATTTTTGCATTATTTGCGGCAAAAATTATGTTTGAAGAAAAAAATGAATCCAAAATCTTGCGGTTTAATTTAATTTGCAAATTAATTTTTACATTACGAATTGCAATTTTTATAATAAAAAATTGCTATTGCTTAGGCATGATTTTTTGGAGCAACAATTGCATGAATTTATGAAGAGAGTTTCAGTAGAATTTATGAATATGATATTGCAACTCAAGAATCTCTTTCAGTTGAAAGAATTTTTTTCCATCAGTGTGGGAAATACATGATTTATTGATTCTCCGACTTTTTAAATTGACAAGAGAATATTTTCTTGTATCGAATAAATCTTTATTGTTAAGAGAAGTTTTTTTCTCTCGGTGTATTTCTGACGGGTCCGACCGTGTACGATTTCTACTACTGATTCGGTATGTGTTCGATGCGATTTAAGACTTGATTCACATTGACATCCGGCCCGATGCTATGGACGGAATAACGCAACTCAGCATCGCGGTTATTTCATTTTTCAGGGGTCGAACTTTTTTAGATCTATAGATTCCAGAAATTGGCGAAAGTCCGCCATAACTTCGTTGGGAGTTTGATTTTTATCCGAGCGTCTTATTTTTAGATTGAATTGTGATCACAGTGTTGTCAATTGACATGAATATCTCGTAATTTCATTTCTCAAATCAATTTCTTTCCAATTCTTTCAAAGTGATATTGTAAAGGTCTTCAACTTCCCCGAAACTGCACTCATAATTTAATCTTAAGAATATCTTTCAATCTAAGGGAAATGGCCAAATATTCGCGATAACCTTTTTTTTAGCTCTCGGTTCACTCTCCAAAAAAGATTTCGACAAGAATTTTGAAATGAGCTTTGAATTTCGAGTTATTCATTAAAAACTAACTAGCCATTAAAATCAGTGCGATTTCAATCGTTTTCCCAGTTCGAAGTTTTTAATTAAATTGCTTTAAAAAAATCTGAATAAATTATCCATAAATAATTGAAGGACATCCATGAACTACACTTAAAGCATCTTGAGGTGAAAAGATGAGGGGAATTAAATAAAAATGGGGAATGGAGGGTTTGCGAGGGAAAACGGAATAGTTGAAATGGTTGAAATTGAGTCAAAGGGGGTTAAAGGCCATCGAACCAACTCTCGGAGCGACCGGGGCTAGCTACCGGATATTCAACATCCGGAATTCTTCATCCAGCGGAAAGTGGCCCAGGGAAGGTCTATAATTAAGCCGAAAATCATTTGGGCTCCTCGGTTTACTGTTTACACCACTAAATCGCGGAATTCAAATGGAGAAATTCATTTACTTTGCAAATTGTCGGGAGAGATTTCCATCTGCATTCACCGGAAGTCAATTCATTTTTTATTCCCTTCAATCATCTAGTTCACTCGTAATTGTTGCTGAATAATGAATTTTCAATGTTCATCACTCATCCAATGATTATATGAATTTATCTACTGTTCGTATTCTGAGTAAAAATTTACTATTTCACAAGGAATTAATTCTATTTATGAAATATGAAAAATGAAAATTCAATTCAATTCAATAAACTAAATAAGTTTCGAGGAATCGCTAGCCGAGATAGAATAGTCGTGTATTTATCAATATTTAAGAGTTTTGGAAAGATAATTGAGAGGAATAATTTGTGAAAAATGTCATGAAATCGTTGGGAATGATTGAAAAGTCCGACTGGAACCATTAAAAATCGTTTTAAAAATTATTATATCATTCAAACTAGCAATTAAACACACCTTGAACACTTGTATCGGGGGAATTTTTCGGCGTAAAACAAAACGCAGAGGAAAAAGAGTTAGGGAATTTTGAAAGGAGCTCAAAAGAACTGGGTGGCCCACTTGACAAATAATCCGCCATAGTAGCCACTCTTGTTCCACACACTCCTAACTCAGCTATTTAACTTGATGAGTTTGAGGTGCTGCTCGTATTCGCACCGTCCTCTTTCAAAATTAAGCTCTGAAAACGACTTGACTCTGGTCTCAAATCCTAGTGCTATCGACTTTTCAAGTGACTACAACTGTTCTCCCACATTTCTCACTTTGTTTCGGCTTATTCATAGGGCTGATGTTGTAATCACATAGGTACTCAATGAGCCCTATAAACTTGCGTTGAAACAACTCGACGGCAGTTTGCTCCGTGCCTAGTTACATCGTAAACTAATGCTCCAAGTACTAGTACCGTTTAATGCGTCGAATCCATTGTCAACTGCGTTACACAAGTTTTCGGGGGGGTCGATGGGGGGAGGGTTGCAGGGTGAATGCGTAGGAGAATTGTGGGAAAGTTGATAATTACGGTTGGCAATTAATTAATGTCCGAAGCAATTTGCTTTCCTCAATCTGATGATTATTGTTGTAATTAATGTAATAAATAGTTAATGTTGTAATAATTGAATTGAATTGTTGAATTTTCCATAAATTAAAATAATGTAAAATAGTAATAATGATGAAAAAATATTTTCAGGGACCTGGTCTGGTGGTAATGGCGCCAGGCCGGGATCAGGGGGGTGGGGCGGCCGGCGGGGGCACTAAGGGGCCCACGTCATTGTTTATCCTGTCCGAGGAAAACTGCATAAGGAAACACACGCGTTTTATTATCGAATGGCCGCCCTTTGAGTACGCCGTCCTTCTTACCATCATAGCCAATTGTGTTGTACTCGCCCTCGAGGAGCATCTGCCCAGATCGGACAAGACCATACTAGCCCAGAAACTCGAATCAACGGAGATTTATTTCCTTGGAATTTTCTGCGTAGAGGCGAGCCTCAAGATCCTGGCTCTTGGCTTTGTTCTACATCGTGGCTCGTACCTTCGTAACATCTGGAACATCATGGATTTTTTCGTCGTGGTGACCGGGTGAGTCTAATATCAAAATCAATTTTCATTTATATCTGTCGCTGTACTGTTCAACGTTTTCAGCTTATCCTTCGAGAATTTTTTTCAGAGGAACGGATGAATTAATAAAATGAAGATCAAATCGATCAATTAATTTATCCACTCGTTTTTATCAAGATCAATATTTTTTCGTTTTTTCTTTTTCCATTTATGGCTTTGCTTACATTCAATACAAAATTATTCAAACTTGATAAACCACTTATTCGATTTATACAACTGTTTTTCTCGGTGCAGTGAAAAATTTTGAACAGTAAAAATGTTCAGGAGATTCTGAAATATTCTTCTGTCAATTTATATTTTTTTATTCCGGGCGATATGTCCGAACTTGATGTCCTATGATTGTCCTTTGCCAATCCTCACTCCCTCAATTGTGATAAATGAGACGCGACAAACAATTGCACAGTTTTTATCGTAATATTCCGTTCCACTGTCTCTGATCAACTCTGTCAGAATTGATTTTACCGTGAATTAATTAGAATCAGTGAAACCGAGTTACGATATTTCTGGATATGTCATGGACTCGAGGAGAGCCAAGAATAATTCCCCAGACGGAGCTCCTGAAATCGATAAACACTTTTTATATCGAACGAAACCATTGCCCTTTTCTTAGCAATTCAATTGTGCATTTCATGTTCATTAACACATATTCACAGAGGTTTCTCAAATTATAAAAAATCCACTCCGAACAAACTATCTTCCCGCAATATACACCATTTTTCCCCAACAGTTCAAATTCCTTTCAAAAAATATCTTCTTATATTTTCTCCTAGAATAGTAAAATTACCGGAGATTTTTACTGAAAAATATGATGAGTTAGTGAAAAATAGAAAATTTTTGTGGAATTTATTCACAAAAATCTCCATTCTTGAGGTGATGGTGATTTTTTTAGATAATGAAATTCAACAAAAAATTTTACACCCCGTTTTTTCACATGAATCGTTTCTGATTTTAATGGATTCCACACATTTCCCTCACTCACAACCATCCATTGAGTTCCCTGAAAAAGTCTCGTTACGAAGCCAAAAAAAAAAAATCAAAGAATTGGTTAGCAAAAATCAATAAAGCAGAAAATACTAGAGTGATGCTTGGAATAGGTCGATGACTGTGTTCGCCGAAACAAATGTGGACGTCGACCTGCGTATGCTCCGTTCCTTCAGGGTCCTCAGACCGCTAAAGCTGGTATCAAAAATTCCAAGTGAGTTCCAGTCACGCCATGGGATTCTCCCAATATTCGATTATCTGGAGGTTCAAAGGAACATTTAAATCGAACTAGTACTAGTCCTAAAGATTGATTGTCTATCAAAAGTAACAAGTTCTAGTCAGATTCACAAATATTCATTGGTGAAGATAGGCAACAGCTAGTGCAATTATCGGTGTTGTATATCATAGAAATATATTATCTCGTCTGATAAATAGAGGATTACCGAGTGACTAATCCTAATGTACTTGTTTATCTTTCGTTGTTTAGAATTAAAAAATAATAGCTAGTGTTGAATCTTCAATTAGCAGAGCTGTACTGACAGATATCAAGAGCAAGTGATCAATCACTACTTATTTATCTACGCATCTTCTATAAAAGCCTATTCAACTCTCCATTAACATGTATTCAACGACACTGTGTAGTTTTATTACACGTCAAGACGACACGCAGATAGATAAAGCTGTCCTGGAGACTAGAATATCTATTTTTAGCTCTGACTATCTTTAGCTCGAGCAAAACGTGAATAATTGATCTGCCTATACATTGGTAAATACGTGCTCTACAGCTGTTACGGGTGCTCCACGAATCAGTGGTTGTATTTTCTCCTTGTATTTCAACATTTTTCCATCAAGAGAGATTAAAAAATTGTTATTCTCACATAATGATTGAACAAATGCCCAATCTGGTCTCTTTCGAGGGACAAGAGTAGAAGAAGAAGCCGGTGTTGATCGAGTTTATGATACATTAGTTAATGTTCCTATCATAAGGATGAATGTTATAAAAATTCGAGGAGATTAGATCATTGTTCACCACTTGGCTAGATCAAACGACAAGATCTAGCTCATTAGATAGAGATCAGTCTCATAGTAAGTAATTGTTGATAGCCGTCATCATGATTATTCATGAAACGCTGTCACATCTGTCGTCATGATTCATGTCATACCATAGATCCTAGTTGTTGACTCCAACTATTCTCCTCTCCTATTCAATCCTATGAGCGTCCAATAGTTCTACCATGTTTTTGGTTCATACCGATAGATTTAAAATTTGGTTAGAAATAAGTACTAGCTTTAGACGAATCTAGTGATAGTGTTATAGATAGAAATAATATAAACTAGTTTAATAGAGTAGTAGGTAGTAAAGTGTGGTGGGGTGGTGTGTGTTTGGGGCAGGTTCATCACGGTGTTCCCACAAGGCATTAGCCTGGACATGGATCTGCGCACGTTGCGTGCTATACGCGTGTTGCGACCGCTCAAACTTGTCTCCGGCATACCGAGTGAGTAATGTTTCAATTATTGCCAGTCTCCAACAATTTCATTGAATCATTCCTAATGTTAAACTGATGGATTAAATAATTATCGTCAATCTATTATCGAGAATGTGAGACAAGGACAAATTAAGAATTAGAGAGCGCTCAAGATTCTGTGAGATCCGGTCAAGCTCAAGATGAGAGTGTTGAGCGTTTTCTGAGGAATTGTGAGTGATTCTTTGGATGCGATGCCATTTGCTCGATCTTGTTTACAGGTCTTCAGGTGGTGCTCAAGTCTATTATCAAGGCGATGGCACCTTTGCTACAGATCGGTTTGTTGGTGCTGTTTGCCATCGTGATATTCGCCATTATCGGTCTCGAGTTTTATTCGGGAACACTGCACAAAACGTGCTACAGTATAGAAGATATCAGTGAGTATATTTTGGGGGTAGTTTAGAGGAATTAATGTGACAATTGAAATGTTTATCGACAGGTCAAATAGTGAAAGAGGGCGATGTGCCGAGTCCGTGCAACACAGATCACAAACATGAGGCACCGATGGGTTCCCACGTATGCAATCCCAACAAATCGGTATGCCTGGATCAGTGGGAGGGACCAAACAGTGGAATAACCAGCTTCGACAACATCGGCTTCGCCATGCTCACCGTCTTCCAGTGTATCACAATGGAGGGCTGGACTGCCATATTGTACTGGGTAACGCTAAAGAGATATGTTCCTCAGTGTTGAAAAAAAATCTGGCACCTCGTTGCCTCTCTCCACCTCCTATTATTTGCATTATTCAGGCGGAGAGGACGAGGTGGCGCTGAAAAAAAGTGCTTATTCTTCAAATTATTCACTTCTTTTTCTAACTTTATCAAATTTTTTTCAATGTTTCTCTCGATGGTGACCTACAATTGGCAATACAAAGACTAAATAATCTTGAATATTTATTGGAATTAAGTGTTCTGTCTGAGCTCCCTCTCTTTTTGTTGCTTTATTTATGGTAATTTTGCACATTAATGTGGTGTTGATTGGCTTAATTCCTTCTAACCTTTTCTTTTCTCATCTTCTCTACATTAAAATTGATGTGGCGTTCTATTCTGTGTATCTGAGTGTGAAAATTATGAACCCCTCCGATTATAAAATAGTCGGACCCTCACAGCATCGATTCCCGATGAAACGAGACCGATACCTCATGTGCCTGATAATAAAAACCAGATGAAAATTCATCACCTGGACAAAGCTAACACTGATGTATATATTGACTTTGCTCAGTATGACACTGTCAGTTTCAACCCTCACTGTCTTAAATATTACCTGAAACTTCTTGAATGCCAGCTGGACGAATGCGCAGAGACACTCGAGTAATGCAAACCTGCCAAAACTTTATCCAACAACAAACTTTAAGAAAATCAGAATAGTTTGTGAATGATTGTTGAATGTTGCCACCATCATTGACATCAATATTTTTATTTGTATTACTCGAGTGTGGAAAATGTCACGAGAATTTTTGACTGCCTTGTGCAGTCACGAGAGGAAATAACTTTTCGTGATTGCAAATGCTCTATATATTGCGTGACGATATTCAGTGTAACCATTAAAAAAAACTTTTCTTGTGCATTTCTTTGTTATCGTCAGTGTAAATCAATGATGTGCCAAGGCTAAATGTTTAATCACTCTTGACTCTGTTTATGATAAAATTCGCAGACGAACGACGCTCTTGGCAGCTACTTCAACTGGATATACTTTATACCATTGATCGTCCTTGGGTCCTTCTTCATGCTGAATCTAGTTCTCGGTGTTCTCAGCGGGTGAGTGCCACTCTCATTCTAACCAGTCTCTATCTCTCTTATTCTTCAATATTTCAAATGTCTCTCATCCTTTAAACGTTTGCATTTCTCGAGTCCCCTTTCGTTCCTCCCCTGGTCCAGATGAAGACGTCTCAAACGATGTACCCGGAAGAGATCCAACGACCCTCTTCATACGCGCGAAGCCTCGTTGACTTTGTCTCGCTTTCCATCAAATTTCTCATCCTTTGTTATCTCGTCCTCGTGATTTTTTTTTTCTTCACTTTTATTTTCTGCCATCAGGGAGTTTTCTAATGAGAGAAATCGAGTCGAAAGACGCACTGCGTACAGAAAGAGAAAGCATAAACTACTGTTTACTACTGCCTTTAATGCGTACCTTGACTGGATCACACAAGCAGGTTTTTCTTTATTTATCCGTGGAAAGATATTTTCTCCAGAATTGATTGTTAGCGATGTTGGATGATGTCTGAGTCAACCGGAGAAGATTGAGTTGAATAGGCATGTACAGATTTTTCGTCTTGAGTGAATTATGAACAGAATTTAAATTGACGTTCTGCTGAAAAATCTGGGATTTTTTTATTTAAAGGTGTTAGTCAATCTTACAGAAAAGTTAATAACAAATTCTATTTTTTACATTCCGAGGAATTTCATGTTCACCAATAATATTCATAATTCTGTTCAACATTCCATTCCAGTCCAAACGCTATAGATTTTTGATTGCCTTTTCGATGGGACTTGAATTGAATTGGGAATTATCCGACTCAACTTTTCCATTTGAATTATGAAATCGTGCAACATCGTAACAATTCTGTATTTTGTTATCAGCCTCTCAGTATTCAACAAATGAAATTTATTCGCCAGCTGTATCCGCCCTACTGTAGCCCCGCTACCCAAATTGAAGCGCCAGACTAATGCTTAATATAACTGTACTAATTAATGATGATTAGAGATGTAATGATACCCCTTTACTGCCACCCTATCATGTGTGTAACGCTTGTAGAGAGTTTGCGAAGGAGAGAGAGAAAGTGGAGAAACGACAGGAATTCCAGAAGAATCGTAGACAAGCACAACTCGAAAGAGAACTCAATGGTTACGTCGAGTGGATATGTAAAGCAGGTTAGACGCTAATAAACCAAGTGTAGAAGTATAAAAGTATAAAATATTTGTAAAAAAAAAAGAATTCTTGAGCACTGAAAATAGCTAGTTGATGCCTCTCACCGTCGGGATTTAAACTTCACGTAATTCAATATTTTTCCAGAGGAAGTTATTCTGGCCGAGGAGAGGACGACGGAGGAGGAAAAAAAGCACATAATAGACGGTAATCTCAAAACTTGAAACAATAATATATTCTTTTTACTTGATTTTTACGTCATTGATGGAATTATCATTTCAATTGCAGCGAGAAAAAGAGCCGAGAAGGCGAGAAAAAAGAAAGCAAAAAGTGAAGAGAAGAAGAAAAAAAAGCAAAAGTTAAAAAATGTCGGAAAGAGTAAAAGCACTGACACTGAGGAAGAGGATGAGGATGATCCGGGCGATGGTGAGTTGTATTTTTCCCTCGTTTATTTAGAAAAATGGGCAATTCTACTCTGTTTGAAAAATGAATTGCGAAATTATGAATAAAAATACTTATGATGGAAAATTCCTACCCACCTGATACGTGAATTTTAAACAGGGTAGAAAAAAACAAGATTTTAAATCCGTTCTATCGAATTGGTAGGACATAAATTTTATAATCCGCTTGTCCGTATTTATAAGGGTGCAAGTACATCATAGAGAGGGAGATGCAAGTCTTTAGCATCTCAGATTAAGAGGATCGTTTATAACTGTCAATGAGTCTTATTCATACATACTGGGAAGTTTAGTAAATGTCGCTATTGATTCTGTTCTGTTGAAAATAATTATTGATAATTTAGAAAGAGTGGGATTCACCCCTCTAACTTTGATAAATGAACATTCTAAACACACGCTATCAGATGCTCCTCTTGTTTCAGAGCCTAAGAAAAAACTGAAAGGTAACTACTATAATTTGGAATGCCAAGTCTTACACGTTAATTCGTAAAAAAGTAATATGGCTATATATTATCATTTTTATTCTGTTATAACATAAATTATTGTGTCATTTTGAGTTTACGTGTGATCGTTGAAGTAACAATATATTGACTTGGTAATATTTAAACGTAAATACTTGATATTGAGTAATTGTTATTGCTATAAACTGTGTAAAACGAATGACGCTGACAATAATTACAGAACAATGTAAATGCCTTTCAGAGGGATCATTAAAAAATAGGATATTTGTCACTCAGTCCGTGAGGTAACGGTTCACAACCGTTGCATGGTTGTAAAACCCTGCTTACGAAATGAGTGACAAAAAGAACTTCTCTGACGATTGTATTTACATTCCTCGATTTCGCCTCGGGCTGTAAACTCATATTCGCCAGAAAAGTTCTTAACGGCCTAGTGACGAAATATACTATTTGTAGGTAGATTACACACATAATTCTTACAATACAGGCAGAATGCAAAAATGCCTATAGAAAAATTTTAAACAATTGTAAGTTTAATATTATTTCACTTATATTGAAATCTATAGGGCTTCAGTGCATCTCTGCTGATAACAACAACTACTCTTTCAAAATATATAACAGCAGAATGAATTTCTTTTTCACTATTATATTCATGCTTATATTCTGCTGATATAAAATTCATTGATTTTCAGTTGTGGACAAAATGTTGGTGACTGAATTCACCGTAAAACGTGTATTTAACCCCTCAGACCCACAAAAACTCTTATCTCTTTTTTTTTGTGATCACCACATTTTGTATCCACCAGTAAAATTTGATGGTTTACGAATGATGGTCGGAAATGTTCCACGAACACAGCGCTGATTAATGTTTTAGCTGAGATTGAAAAAAGTGGGGATTGTGTTAGGTAGCACAAACACTAGTTGATGACTTTGGTAGTGAATTAGAAATGTCAAGATTGATTTATTAATGTAGACGAGAAATTCATAATATTTGATAGTTTCATTTCCCCATTAGTCTTCATCTTGGAAATTACACTGAGTTGCAAATCGAAACGGAATTTTAATATTCACTAATATTAGCAGATTGAGTATTCTTTTTTATATTATTTTGTAACTGGTCCTGCTAGTAGCATATTGAGATAATAGAGCCATAGACTAGTTCCAGTAACACCATATAAATGGGTAGATTAACTAAGCCAAATAATATAACTAAATATAATGCTCATGTCATTAAAAAAGAAGTGAATGCAACTTCAATCCTTTAATATTCCGTAATGGTCCATTGCAATTACATAAATTATTCCTTACAAAAGTATGAAACAGACGAGAATTTCTATATTGGACGTCGACTTTCATTATTTTGTCTGACTTTCTACGAAGTTTTGTAGATTTTCGTCTCCGTTTTGATTTCCAAATGGAAAAACTGTCATTTTTTCATAAGACTTTCATAAGATTGGGTACGAATTAAACCCTAATTTTGACAATTTAAAACTTATTTCATACTCTATTTAAATCCGACAAATCTCGTCTCAGCAATAACATTTAATATGAATCAAAAGAAATAGTGAAAAAATAGAGTGTGAATATGGAATAAATATAAAAATATGTACTTTTATAGGGTTCTCATCATCTTCATACCCGGGTCGAAAAGGAAAAGAAGAGGGTGGATGTAACGATTTTTGGAAACTGGAGAAGGCAATTAGAGTGGGGCTACGAAAGCAAATTAAAACCCAAGCGTTTTACTGGTTCGTCATCGTTCTTGTGTTCTTGAATACACTCTGCGTTGCCGTTGAACACTACGACCAACCAGAGTGGCTTAGTGATTTTCTCTGTAAGTCTAATACTCATGAATAAATATAATATTCGATACAATTAAGCCTATTAATTTGATTTTCAAAATGTTCGTCTATTTTTTCAGATTACACCGAGTTTATATTTCTGGGGCTGTTCATGTGCGAAATGTTCATTAAAATGTATGCCCTGGGGCCACGCAAATACTTCAGTTCGAGTTTCAATAGATTCGATTGTGTCGTTATTCTGGGCTCGATATTCGAGGTGATATGGTCAGCAGTTAAATCCGGCTCATTCGGTCTATCCGTCCTGCGTGCCCTGCGTTTACTGAGAATATTCAAAGTGACAAAATATTGGGCGAGCCTGAGCAATCTCGTTAAATCACTATTAAACTCAATGCGCAGCATCATTTCACTTTTGTTCCTTCTCTTCCTCTTCATACTCATATTCGCTCTACTTGGTATGCAACTCTTCGGTGGACAATTCAACTTTCCATCGGGCACACCACCAACTAACTTCAATACCTTTCCCATTGCGCTACTAACTGTCTTCCAAGTGAGTAGATTTTAATTCGATTTGTTTGGAAAATTGGCAGAGTGAATGATATGTCTTGTGGACTTCCTCTCCCATTCAAGTAGTTGGTCATTAATTGATGCCTCAATTGTTGAGAGCAACACTGAATTAACAACAATCTTGAGGCTTTGTGATGATAAATTGAAAATTCATAGTTGATGAAGTGCGCGTTGGCCATTTATGTCTAAACTGTTGTGTAAATTTCCAACAGATCCTAACCGGTGAGGACTGGAACGAGGTGATGTATCAAGGAATCGAGTCGCAGGGTGGACACAAAGGCGGTGGAATGATATATTCATCGTACTTTATTATTCTGGTACTGTTTGGTAACTATACGCTGCTAAACGTCTTCTTGGCTATCGCTGTTGATAATTTAGCGAATGCCCAAGAAATGACAGCCGCTGAGGAAGATGAAGAGGAGGAGGAGAAGGAGAAACAGCAGCAAGAAATTAATAGAGAATTAGAGACGTTACGTATGCCAGGTGCAGCACCTAAAGTTGAGATATCACCGCCAAGTCCTTCAACAAATTTGTAAGTTTCATTTACGACACGAGATTATACAAAAATACAGTGATAATTGCTATTATTTTTGTCTTTACAACAGAGGTAAAGGGGAAAAACAGGCGTCCGAAGAGAAGAAACAGGAGGACGACGATGACACGGGACCAAAACCAATGCTGCCATACTCCTCCATGTTTATATTATCTCCGACAAACCCGTAAGTGAATTATTCACATATTTTCATTCTTTAACGAGATCCAAGCATAAAAATTGTTCCCAAATCAATATTCAGAATTTCTACTACTCATCATAACAATTCCTTGAAAAAGTGATAAACATGCTTGAATCTCTTGTTGGTATCGTAATGAATACTAATGATTTTGAAATTAAATTTTTTCCCAGTGTAAGAAGAGGGGCCCATTGGGTGGTTAACCTGAGATATTTTGATTTTTTCATAATGGTTGTAATATCTCTATCGAGTATTGCCCTTGCAACTGAGGATCCGGTAGACGAGCACTCCAAAAGAAATGAAGTATTGAATTATTTCGATTACGCGTTCACTGGTGTATTTGCGATAGAGATGATTCTCAAGGTTATTGATCTTGGAATCATGCTCCATCCCGGCTCCTACTTGCGTGAGTTCTGGAATATAATGGATGCCGTTGTCGTCATATGTGCGGTTGTGTCAATGGGCTTTGAAATGGGTGGTGGATCTGCTGGACATTTATCAACAATTAAATCACTTCGTGTACTGCGTGTACTTAGACCATTGAAAACTATAAAACGTGTGCCTAAGTTAAAGGCAGTGTTTGATTGTGTCGTTAACAGTTTAAAGAATGTCATCAATATTCTCATTGTGTATATATTGTTTCAATTTATCTTCGCTGTCATAGCGGTACAATTGTTCAATGGTAAATTTTTCTATTGCAACGATGCGAGTAAAAGAACTGAAGCGGACTGCCAGTGAGTGAAATTTATTCTTTTCAATCTCTTTGTTCATTGAATAGTATTTAGCAGGTGATTGTAATATTGTAATGTTGAATTCATCCCCAGGGGTGAGTATTTCATCTTTGAGGAGGACCAACTACTGCCAACACCCATGAAACGTAAATGGCAGCCACAGAGCTTTCATTATGATAACGTTATGGCTGCCATGCTGACGTTATTTGCTGTACAAACTGGTGAGGGTTGGCCACAAATTTTACAACACTCGATGGCAGCAACTCACGAGAATGAGGGTCCCATTCACAATTTTCGAATAGAAATGTCCTTATTTTACATCGTATACTTCATTGTATTTCCATTCTTCTTTGTAAACATATTCGTCGCCTTGATCATCATCACATTTCAAGAGCAAGGCGAGGCGGAATTGGCAGAGGGTGAAATTGAAAAAAATCAGGTAACCCCATTCATATTCATCTGCATGCTAAAATATCCACAGATTATAAATGAATGTATTACTGTTCCAGAAATCCTGTATAGACTTCACAATAGGTGCTAGACCTTTGGAGAGGTACATGCCGAACAAAAGAAATAGCTTAAAGTACAAAATATGGAGGATAGTAGTATCAACGCCGTTCGAGTACTTCATCATGATACTCATCGTTTTAAATACTCTTTTACTCATGATGAAGGTAAGCATTCTCAATACCAATAATGTCCCTACAATTCAATAATCATGATTTCAATTAAGCCCTGGAGAACCCCAGATAACAGACGATAATGTTTTTCTCTCAGCCCAAGAAAAAAAAAAGAGTTCTCGAAAGAGAAGACATGACATGTGTTATATATCAGAGAGTCATTGAAATATTCTTATTTTATTATTTCGTTTTAAATTTCATGCAGATCACCCACTATTATTTCTCATCGTCATTGTTTATCCAAGCCCATTCTCTCAACATATCACATTTACCTCAACCTTTTTGGCAATATTAACCAATCCATTAAGTAGTCTCATAACCCCTCATTATCATGGAAGTTGTATCAGTTAGGGATGATTCGGTTGAGGTGAACATTCTATCATAAGTTTTCATATATATATTTTTTTTTTCATTCATTGGTACGAAAAAGATGATTGTATTTGCCTGCATTTTCACTTGTTCTCTGTTTAACTGTCGTCCCAACATTTCTGTTTCTGTCGACTATACATGCAGTAACAGTTGTGATCCTTGAATTATCCCATGAGAGACCCTGGTCATCATCCCACTATTATTCCACTTGTATGATCGTTCACAAGAGAGAGGAAAAAATGATACATTTCATTCGATGAAAATACCAATTCTCGTTTATGAGATATTCATTACATTCAGCCAATCTTCTCTTATCATAACAGAAACAAACGGTTTAGTATCATACGCCCATCGTACTGATGATGGTAACGTGCGAACAATATGCGAAGCTTCTCGCTGATTTTCGTTTATTTAAAGGTTTATTCATTGTCGTAGAGGAAATACTTCATTTATTATTTGGTTAGTCATGATGAAAGACTCATCGTCCTTCCATCACTCCTAGATACTCTGTCTCTATTTCATCCGAATGCATGGCTCGCATCGTGTCCCCATGTGTTTTGCCGATAAACCGGAAGGATTCATTATTTCGAGAATAAAGAGAGACAAGATTGTATATATTCTGCACAAAATGACTTAAACCCATTATTTAACTGGGTGGGAGCATTTGCACAGTTTGTTTTTTATTTCGATTATGGAAATGAAAAGTACTCAAGCTCCTGGTCACTTGTTTTTTTTTCCTTTTTCGTTGATTTATCTCATTTTCAAATATATCGAGTTCCGTACGATTATTATTCTCTGTTGGCCGTGTTCGAATGGTGAATTTTGTTTGCTTGGTTAATCGGTGAAAATGAATATTTCTGTTCTGTAAGAGCACATGCACACGCACTGTCGATGGAAACTAGCACAAGTATTTTTGTTTCTGGTTTTTTTTTTATTAATTGGATTGGGATGAAGGCACGATCAAAATTTTATTCGTGAGATAAACAACGAGACGGAGGTGGCTCTTGGTACGTGCTGTTGAGAAATTGTTTCTGTGAAAATTACAGCTTTGGCAATGCTCGCTTTTCCGGATTAAACTACAGATACATTACACTGAAAGAAACACTTCGCGATTATGATATCGTGGTGAAAATTTTTGCCTGGAATTTTATCCTGGAATGGAAGTTTCTCTATTTGGATAGTTTGGGGGAACTTGTTTTTCCAGGGTAAATTGTGATTGATGAATATTCAACCGAAAATTTCAGTCAAAAACCTTTTTACACCAAATTGTCAACAATGAAACAACAACTGCTTGTGAATGATTAAACCAGCACGTTGCAAGTTTGCAATGACCCGTCACGTTGTTCTCACGCACCCAAATTTGTCTCAATTACTCGCAATTATATTTCTCATGAAGAAGAATCATGAAAATACACAAAATTGCGTGTTGCATGCTGGCTGCTGCAGATAACGAATAAACAAAAGAAAGAAGCAAAAGATAGATTGATACCGAAAACACCAACACTGAGATAATATTGTTATATTTCATTGAATGTTAACATATTCTATTGTTTTGCACTGGGCGTTCGCACGACAATACGATAAACAAAAAAAGATAATAATGATATTGATGACAATTTTCCTCATCACGAGATCCCATTTATTTCGACATTGGATTCTCTAAAAATATCTGATGGAAAAAATAATTGGGAAAGAGAAAAACAGATCAAAACTCAAATCCCTTCATATTTTTCCCTCTTCTCCGCTTTAGATTTATCTCCAATTTATAAACAAAATGACTCTCTATTACTTACGATCCTTTCAATGAGTCCCGAGTACTTTTCAATTATAATTCGACAGTCCCGACTTTGAGAATTTATTAATTAGTTATTGAGAGATAAATAGCGTCGAGGAAAAAGTTGCGTTTTATCTGATAACAATGTGACACTGAAATCGTTATCTAGTAATTTTTCTCGCCAATTGGATAATTAGGATTTTCTTTTGGCAGTAATAAGTATATGTTCAATAAACAAATTAGTAAGATCGTTGTACGCATCGTTGATTAGCAACGGGGCGATCAGAGAACTCACAACCTCTGAATATTCAATCCAGCAAAAATATTCAATTCTTTGTGATTAGATTTTAGCATTGAGGATGTCATCGGTACTTACTGAATAATTAAAGAATAACCCATCCCTCATTACAATAATCACCAATTACACCAATTTGAATAATGAGCATTCAAAGATCACTCGAAATTTTCCCCTAAAATTATTTCCGCTTTCAATAAAATTCCAGTAATTTATTCAGTAAAATTCCCCTGAGATCCTCATATATTTGGCATAATTAGTTGAAACGATGACAGCACTGAAGTTCCAGAGAAACAATAGCAGTTCACAAAAGATTAATAAAAAATCTACCTCAACACAATTATCACATACGGTTACCTACCAAAATACAACAATTCAAAATATTACCTCAAAAAATCACAACAAAAAATATTACAACTGAAAAAATTATTGCTTCAATATATTACAGCCGGAAAATTTTTCAACAAAACCCATTATTAATCGAAACATTACAAGAGCAATGAAAAAAAAACAATAAATTTTCATATTTGATATATAATTGTCAATTACTCCCAATCTTTTAATCGCTACAACTGCCCCTGAATATATCAATCATTATTAAATATCTAAAATCTCAAAACGTTATGAGCGACACATCGAATATATTTGAAATCCCAGACCGAATGACGAACTCAATCCATAGAAATTCTCAGGCCTCTTTTTTAGTTTCATCTGTACTATTTTAAAAAATAATATAGTGATATGTAATATCTCGACTTGTAACATTTATCGGGCTAATATTTTCGCGAAGTAATATATTAACACTATAATACTCGGACTTGTAATATTTTTCTGGAATATTTTGAGGGGTAATATAATTATTGAATAAAATTTAGAGCGGTCACCATCGCATACACAATACACCTATTAGCAGTTAATTGGAGGGATGATTGACCTACTTAATTATACATTTGAATGAATTGAGTACACATATGTACACACACAGCCGCACAAAACACAATTAGCTATATTATTGATATACAAAGAATGCGGAGACGTGGAATGAAGTAAATGACCACAATGAGATAGTTGAGAGAACAAAAATCAGACAGACATGTAGGCTTGTATGTCCATATGTATGTCCGCTGTCGGCCGTGTGTTTGTCAGTGTGTGCGTTGCAGTACCACCGGCAGAGCGAGCTGTACAAAGCCATATTGAAGAACATGAACATAGGATTCACGGGGATGTTCACCATCGAATGCATTCTGAAGATCGCCGCTTTCGGCGTCAGGGTAAGCTCCACCCCCCCTCAAGAAAAAACCATTCGAAGTTAAATATCCAAAAAAAAAAAAAGAAAAGTCGAACACAAGAGTCAATTAAATGACAGAAGATCATTGCCGGAGGGCAGTAGAAAGATCATCTTTGGATTTCTCCCCAAAACGCCATTTCATTTCTTTCGAAATCAATGAATTACATTTCTCGGGCACATTGTTGTTAATTCCCTATGTGGACAAATGCAAAGATGACTGGCTTTTCAATTAAATGAAAGAACTGGTAAGTCTCGCTTATTAGAAAACCTCTAGAGCCTTGATTTATGAACAGACGAAAAAATATCGCTGAATTGTGAATTAATTCTCAAATCCGCACGGATACCGTCAATCTCAAATTGAAGGAAGAAAATGTTTGGAATAATCACAACAATACGGAAAAATTGATAAATCATTCACATGAAACTTAAACGGTATCTGATGCAGTTGAATGTCAAGTTCAAAGACCTCAGTATGCTGATATGAAAATATGGAACACGAATTTCGTACTGGAAACATGCAATCGAATGGCCAGAGAATCGTGACAAAATGATCGTTATTAATTGATAATAGATTTATTCAATTGTTTTGAACAATTGGATTATTGGCCTATCGATTGCGGAAGACTGGACAAAACGACACAATTTAACACAGAACCGATGCAACAGATACAAATAAACAATGACTCGACTCTAAAACCACATAATAGTAACACATTATAGAAAAAAAAATAATCCAATATTTAATTTTGATTTCGACTCTTTTCACAAACTCTCTTCAGCTATCTGCCTCTTCTTTATGTTGCCTCCATCTTTTTTCTATCTGCTACCTACTTTATATTTTATCTCACTCGATAGATGAAAATGAACAGCAATATGATGCGATTCAATAAACGCTAGATGATTGAAGCTATTTGAAAGGTGTACTAGAAGGATTAGGGTTAAATAAAATGTACCATAAAACAAGTATTCACGCCCCAGCATGTTGATACCGCCTTGAAGAACAGCATTTGCACGCTATCACTCGCACGTACGTGATAACATGATCTTTTGACTCCTCGCATGAATATATTATCAATAAATCGAACACAAATAGATTGACTTGCGTAAATGGCCTGAAAATTTATTAAGTATTGGTTAGATGGAATTTATCGTGAATTATGGAATGACCGAATTCTCTGTTGATTTCATTTCCCGCATGCATTTATTGAAGTTCCAGCAACTGATATGAATTATTCGTGAACGATTAATAAATTTGTGCATCTCTGTGACGGATTGTTCAGTATTAATTTTCATTATACAATATATTTTTTTAAATCCTCCCCCTCCGTCTACCAATAGAGATTACGATGGAATCCACATATGATTAATTGTCATTACTAATCGTCTTTCTTTCCTGTTTTTTCATTTTACTTGATGACAACTGTCTCCTCAATCTTCAAGAGATTGGTTAGACTTGCATTGTTAGACGCGTTAGACTATTCCTTACTAACATGTTGCCTATTCTCTTTTCTGATCATCAATCATAGGATTCACTTGTGATTTGGTGAATTAAGATCAGTTAATCCCCTTTACAATTACTTTTTTCGTCAAAGAAAAACTAGTTGATTCATCTCAATTCACCATTTCCCTTCTGAATTGTTTGTTTTTTTTTTATATATTTTTTTTTGTAAACCTAACAAACGGGTGCAATCATTCGTAAAGTGCACGGGCTCAGAGAGGGAAACAGGGCAAAATATAAAATTGTAAAAGATAAAAAAAACAACAACAAAAGAAGCGTTACAGAGAATTTGAGTATCCTACGGCTGTGTTGGCTATATTTTGTAGTATCACGAGGCGCCGCCGAATCTATTGGATGCCTTGAGCTACGTGAACATGGTTGTCACCCTACTTTTCCTCATTGAGTGCATCCTTAAAGTCATCGCATTCGGATGCAAGGTACAACAAAATATTAAAGAAAAAAAAAACGATGTAACGAAAGATAAAGTCTACTCACTATTCACTCTATATTTACACATTGATAAATGATAATTTAACAATTGGAATAAAAAAATAAACTGCAAAAATTAGAAGCATAAGCTATTCGTAGAACGTACAATATAAAAATTCAAGGAATAAATAATGTAAATAGGATACACCGACAAATCCACCATACCCGAGAGAACAAAAGTACTCGAGTCTGGATATTCACCTACTTGTCACTTTACGTCATTTCAATCTTTAGACCTTTATACATATATCTCTACATGAAGCATTTTTTTTAATGGAAAAAAATAATACCGAATAAGCGAATACATTTCTACTAGCTGCTTGCTATCACCGGCATGTTCCTGTAGATCTTTAGACAGATCCTGTTACTTTGCAACAGTCTAGTGTTTTCTTTCCAAATAATTGAATACCAGTTTTACTAAGAAGAATATATTCGAATTTCAATTTAATGACTGACCTCAATCTAGGACACACGTATAATACCGTTAGGTGAACCACTGAGAGTTCCATTTGAAATGATGATTACCACAATCACATGATCGCATTTTTATTCAGAAGACAATTTAAATGATAACATATATTATGGTCCATGTAAGCACACTGAAGTCACACATGCACACAAATCAATCAATGATGATCATTAATTATTGATAAGAGCACACTCAGCACAGAAGTCGACATGGAGCAACCGCATACCGGCCATGTTGACTGTTTTGTAATTTTTCATTTTATTTATCAAGTTTCATTTTGCGTTTTTATGCAGAGCTAGAGGTAGAGTGCATCTGTTGTTTGTCTAAATAAGGTGGCTCTGAACTGTCATGAAACTTTTATCTCATTCTAGTGAACTCTATTATAATAATTCATTAATCAATTAAATTAATGCATGAGTGAATAGCTTAAAGAGAAATAGTTAAAGATTGAACAAATGGTGGGAATTGTTTGCCTGATTATTCGGAGTCACCTCGAAATTGTAATGGAACTAGGACTGATCTATTTGATGTTTGAAATGGGCTAGAATTTCTTCAAAGACCCGTGGAATACTTTCGACTTCATCACGGTCATCGGTAGCATCGTGGACGCACTTGTAGTCGAATTCGGGGTACGTCAAACATGAAGAATAATAATATGAATTGATCGAATTCAATAGCAAAGTGATTATGCCATTTTTTTACAACTTCGCTATTGAATTATTCGAGATTAGTCCAAATAAGTTGTTAATAGCTTCGTCCTTGCTACGAATCAGTGAATAATCATTGATTGAATAACAGAGCGTAAAACTTAAATTGATCGATTTATTCCTGATTAGACGCAGGCGCGAAGTATAATCGTTCGATAGTCAATGGGATAACATTTTTGTTTGTTTTAAAGTGTAATTTTTTATGTCCCCTACAGGAAAACTTCATCAATGTCGGGTGTTTGAGGCTATTTCGTGCTGCCAGACTGATCAAATTACTCAGACAAGGGTACACTATACGAATTCTTCTATGGACATTCGTACAATCATTTAAGGTAATTATCTAATGGTGTTTCGCCCGTGGAGTGAATAAATGAGATTATTAATGGTTCATGTAATTTTCTTAATTTCTAGGCGTTGCCCTATGTCTGTCTTCTCATCGCGATGCTTTTCTTCATCTACGCAATCATCGGAATGCAGGTAATTATATTTTCCTGTCAAAGTGAAAAATATAACATCACACTGAACCACACAATCTACCAATCATAAAAATTATAATACACTAATATTTGTTTTATGTTCCAATGCAACCTCCATTATTACATGGATATTACATTACCTCAATAATCAGATATTCGGAAACATAAAAAATATACCATCAGAGGCGATAGAAAGTCACAACAATTTTCAGACTTTCATCGGAAGTTTGATGTTACTATTCCGGTGAGTCGAGCAGCTTGAAAGAACCTTAATAAATGTTGATAATGCTCCAGAGCAAGCTGCTCGGCAATATTAAAACCTCCCTGCGCTGTAGTATATCGCTAAACTAACAGAACATTATCGTTATAACAATCAACTCTGCTAAATGTGTTGGATCCTTGCTTTGATGCTTTTGATAGGTTTTTGGGAACATCGCACTGGACCCAGAAACATCAATCTACGAGCACAACAATTTCCAGAGTTTCATACAAGGTCTGATGTTGCTGTTTCGGTGAGTGACTGATCCTCTCATGATGCGTCCCTTCCCAATTCCCAATAACGCTTGGCTGGTGTTGATTATGTTGTCAATCATCATTCGTTGAATAATCTAATGAGCAATATTTTGGGGGGGATGAAATATTTCAGGTGCGCAACGGGCGAAGCATGGCCGAGCATTATGCTGTCTTGTATAAAAGGACGTACCTGTGATCCTAAAGCGAAACAAGACGCCGACGGATGCGGCTCAAATTTAGCGTACGCCTACTTCGTCTCCTTCATATTTTTCTGCTCATTTCTCATGCTTAATCTGTTCGTTGCTGTCATCATGGACAATTTTGACTACCTCACGCGTGACTCATCGATACTTGGGGCCCATCATCTCGATGAGTTTGTTAGAATATGGGCTGAATACGATCCCAATGCAACTGGCAAGATACATTTTACGGAGATGTATGATATGCTGAAGAACATGGATCCACCTCTTGGGTTTGGTAACAAATGTCCTAACAGACTTGCTTACAAGAAACTCATTAGGATGAATATGCCAGTGGACGAGGACGGCAAAGTTGCGTTTACAACGACTTTCTTTGCCCTGGTCAGGGAAAATCTCATTATTAAAATGCGATCAGGTGGGTTTCCCTTCCATTTACTGAAGAACACCCTCGACAAAATTATTTATTGCAATTGACTCAACTCTAATAACTCATTTCTTTTATTCAAAGAACTTTGATTCCATTCGAATAAATCATTTTTATGCCATCGGTGCCCGTAATCGCGCGATTCTAACCTCGCTTCGCTCGGTTAAATCGCGGATTCCGGGCGCGATGACATAAAATTTTGTATGAAACGCGTGCGTAATATATTTTTCGACTCGTGGGATTGTAAAACTCGCCTTCGGCTCGTGTTACAAACCCCCCACGAGTCAAAAAATATATTACGCACGTGTTGCATAATATACTATTGTGAATGCAGCGTTTATGATTCGCAGTAGGAGAAGATAATTGCAATAAAATTTACAGCATGAATTGTTAAATAATTCTCTGAAAGTTGAACGGAATTCTGAATTCGATGATTTTTTCTAAAGTTTATTAATCTGGCAGTTATTTTCACTGGACAATTAACAGAAATTTTTAATTGTCTCACTAATAATTATTGCGATCTCTTTATGCGATAGCGGATGAAATGGACCAAGCTGACGAAGAACTACGAGACACAGTGAGAGTCATTTGGCCTCTCCAAGCGAAAAAGATGTTGGACCTTTTGATACCTAGGAAAGAAGGTAGATAACAAAGCCCTAATATCCCTCCATAAAAACGGAAGATCGTACTAATTATTCCTGAATATTTACAGAATTGAATAACGGAAAGTTGACCGTCGGTAAGATATACGCTGGCCTTCTGATCCTCGAAAATTGGAGGACAACGCGATTCGGTCAGATTGAGTCGACTGATCCTCAGGTGAGTCTGTCCAAACGAGACGCTAAACTGTTCAACGCGCAATCGTTCTTATATTTTTAAGAATACTAATTATAATAACATTCACGGGCGTGCAAGAAGAGTTATGAAAAAGTTTTACGATGAATAATAAAATATGTGATTTCAAACAATCTCGTCATGTTTCATTACTGTTTCGATTTAAAAAAATGTAATCAATAATAAAAATAAAAAAATACTCATTTCGATTCGTAATCACTTGTATTTAATTAATAAATTGTGAATTATTTAGTTGTCATCAGGGGAATATGAAAATCGAAGAGGTATTCGCTAAAATTTAAAAATTCCAAATTTTTGAAAAGTATCAAGGGAATATGGATGGCGAGGAGGTATTCACGGAAATTTGAAAAAACGAAATTTTCGGAAAAATATCAGGAGAACATGAAAATCGAAGAGGTATTCGTTGACATTTAAAAATTCGTAATTTTTGAAAAAGTATCAGGGGAACATGAGAATCGAAGAGGTATTCGCTGAAATTTAAAAATTCGAAATTTTTGAAAAAGGATCAGGAGAACATGAGACTCGAAGAGGTATTCGCTGAAGTTTAAAAATTCGAAATTTTTGAAAAAGTATCAGGAGAACATGAGAATCG
>NW_011887764.1:610659-649683 GCF_000806365.1 Fopius arisanus | reverse complement strand
AATTCGAAATTTTTGAAAAAGTATCAGGAGAACATGAGAATCGAAGAGGTATTCGCTGAAATTTAAAAATTCGAAATTTTTGAAAAAGTATCAGGGGAACATGAGAATCGAAGAGGTATTCGCTGAACTTTAAAAATTCGAAATTTTTGAAAAAGTATCAGGAGAACATGAGAATCGAAGAGGTATTCGCTGAACTTTAAAAATTTGAAATTTTTGAAAAATGACGAAACATGATGAAACATGACGAAGATTGATCGAATGAATGTTGTCTTTCGCTTTTTCATCGTAGGAATTGAACGCTGATGCGAGGATAATCATTGAAATTAGCGATGTGAGTGATCCCGTAGTGTTTTAGTCACCCACTCCGTTAATTAATTCTCAACAAATCAAGAGCAAAATACGTTCAGTTGGCTAGATGCCGAATTACTATTGAGAGTTAATTAATATCCTGAATCTCCATCCACAATGTTTCTCACTGATGTGCCAAATATATACAGAGAAAAAAATACAGGAAAAAATATGTGACTAGTCACGTAATCGTGGGCCAAAGAATGATGCAGTCATTTTTATCTACAATAATGATAAAAATAAGGGACGGCCAGTAAATTTTATTATTTTCACCGGAAACTTTACGGTACTTTTACGGTACTTTACGGTAATTTTCATACCGTGTAGGAATTTTTTCGATTTCTACGGAATTTTCACGTACACCTTTTCCAGTATTTTTTTCTCCGCGTATCGTAGCGCTGAAAATCATTCAATAGTCAGATGAACCAGGGAGATTCGCATATCATCGATTTTTCATTTAGTGTCATTCTCTCTGTTTCTTGAATGAGAGGTACAGCTGTTAATTAATAAGTGAAAAATCAGTGGTTACGTTATGGAAATCATTAGTGAATCAGTCAATATTAATCCATCGAGACCAATCGACTATTCTCTACAATTATTTCAGTGTGATGTTGACAGTGTACAATAGAAAATATCGCTCTGTCATTGAAAAAAAAACGTGAAATATTTATTATAAATAACAGAATCAATTGAAAAATTTCATTTGGGTGGAACAAATATTCATTGAACAAAAAAATAATACTATCAATCTATATTCTGATGTGATAATATTATTGAATTTCAATTTCAATTCCATCACGTTTTTTTCCGAATCATCAAGACATTCAGTAGAATAGGAAGAATTTCGTCAGACATCGAGTTAAATAGTTAGGAAAATGTGGGTTGTGAATGATTAATATAAATAATAGATAATAATGTGTGTTGAGTGTTGCCCGTTATTTTTTATTCCTCCACAAGAAGAAAGTTCGAGACATTAATATGTATCAGAGTACAAAAGGATATTACGTATAAAATTTTTGTCTAGCTAGACTAGGAGATTTTAGGCCATAGTTGAAGTGTCTATAAGTAAGGAGGATTGGAAATCATGTGGAAAATTACGTGAAACAAGCCCAATACGAGCAAGAGAAATGATTGCCCTTCCTCATACTCTCTCAGTCATCTTTATTTTTATACTTCTTTTTTTTTCTTCTCTATTTCTTTCAGACTAACGATAACGATAGTGCCGGGCAAAGTCCAACAGCCCAGGCGGTAGTACTTTTACCAGTTTTTCTCACACACACTATCATATTTTTCACTCCAATTTCTCATGTTTTCTAGAGTCATTATTTGTCAAAAACAGTCATAATTTGAATAATTTTGGGTTTAGCACATTCCAGACTTGCACTTCTCCTTTATATTGATTTATATCTTGTATAAAAAAACCTAGGAGTCATTCTTATTGTACAGTTTAAGATTTTTATTTCAATTCTAGTCTTTAATTTCTTTATCATTGTCATCACAACTACGACCACTCAAACTACACAATCACCCACAGATCCCTCTAGAAAACACTCAGAATAGATTAATACCTCAATAGAATAGATGAATTATTTTAGAAAATCCGTCAATGGAGATGGTATTGAGTTTTACCCCTCAAAACTCAATGTATTCTTTTTTGATAGAAGGTACTTCCAATAGTGTTCTCCACTCAAAAGATATCCAGCTGAATATTTAACAATTTTATACATTAATCCGTTGAAAAATTAATAAATTATTGTAACATTTGGTACAAGCAGGAGTGATGAATTCTAAAACCCTGAAAATAATGTATAAAATTGTAAAATTCATATACAACCATCTGGTATCGTAACGTGGGTACTAAAGTGCGGCAAAAGTGTCAACGCTTTTCGCAACAAGTACGCTCGTTCTTCCTTTGCGATTCAACGTTTCAAAGAAAATAATGCGGTGTAAGTAAAGACCAAAAGAAAGATCCTAATGCAATGATTAAAAAAAAATAACCCAGGCACCTAGCCAGAGCCTCAGTAGATGGAATACAAACAATTCGACGCAGCAAAAGCTAGTTCGCCTTTTGCCTCAACCTCTCCCCTTCCCTAGATAAAATTATTCATATTTATAACAAAAAAAGAGATTAAAACCTCCTAGTTGAACCAATTTATTATTAGAATGATTCTAGATCGAATTAGACACTATTTGTCCTTTTGCTCTTGTCCGATCGCTCATTTGTGCTGACTACAGACAATTACGTGGAATTGACTTGGGCATTTTATCACCTTTTCCGAGTAGTTTAGAAAATCTGTCTTAACCGAGAATAGATTTTGGTTTCTGTCGAGTAATGAGTAGATCTCGCTTGATCTTTCCTTGTGCATCAACAACACTGACACACTTAACAATTTTTACGAATTACTCCCTGGCAATATTCCCTTTTTTTGATTACACGAGTTAATTATATTGGGTTAAGGATGTCTCGAAATTATTATCACTGACCTCTCACTCACTTAATTCACTGATTTAAGAGAATATCTATCAATCAGGAAATCATTACTCTGCCAATACGATTAATCACATTGACCACTTGTAATACTTAGGCATGTTTTGAATGATATTTTTGGTAATTTTTTTTATCAAGTTTATGTGTGTGTACAAGGTAGGGAGTTTAGAACGCCGGCTGTGTTTGTGACTATTTGGTATCGGCTTGATACATTGTTTTGTCAATTGATGATACACTGGTATTTAAATCCAACTCAATCTCATTTTTTCAAATTTCGGATAATTTACACTTTATATGGAGAAACTTTAGTAGTGAAATTTGCCTGGGGGCTTTGTCTGCGTTTAGTGGTTTTTAGAAATGCAATTACAATCGCAATTTTTGGGAAAAGGTCCGAATACTTCAGTGGAAGATTTACTCAAAAAATTATAAGAATTGCAATCCCACATAAATTTTTTTATATCAATTGAAATTACGTTTTGTTCCTGCGATATTAAAGTAAAAAGTAGAATAAAGGGGAAACCCTATTAATATTATTTATTTTCTAATTGCTAAGCGCCCTGGTAAATTCTACTACAAATTTTTCTATCTGTCCTTTGAATTCCCAAATTGATTTAGTGTATGAATATCATTGTTAAATATTTCAAGCATTTTCCCCAAATTTCAGAGTAAACGATTCTACCAGTGTAATGTTTTTGCGTGCGCAACTGGACTTGACTAATTAACTTCAATTGCATTGATCATCATCTCAAGATGATAATCGATGACAAAATTTAAATCTGCATGCTTAAAATTAACTGCATTAATTCAATCTGTCAATGATTATATTACTCCTACATATTCTATTCAATTCACGTCCCGTTATATTACGTATCACATAAAAACGTCCACAGATTTATGTCACGCAATTAAACAGTTTAAGCTAGCTGTTTAAATAAACATACAGGCTTTATAAAAAATTTCGAGAATGCCGAAATGTTCGCGGAGACGTTGATATTATGTATGATGTGCACGAAAATTTAACCACAAAATTCTAACGTCTCTGCGAGCTCACTTGGCAATTGAAATTCACGAAACGATCTCTTGACACTTCAATTCGACATTAATTCATGCTTTCTATTTAAAATCTCTCAATATTCAAATAATAACACATTGCACAAATACCACGACACTCTACTTGTGGCATGGTTTCAATGCAAAATAATCAATGAAAATAATTAATCAACAATTTACTTCTTTATCACACAATAAATTACCTGTGTAATGTCTCTTTCTCGATCTCGCTCCAGTTTTCTCACATATTTCTTGTCTATATTTAATCACGATATCATATTAATGCACCGTGTTGCACAAAAAATCAGAGCAAGTGATGGAAGAATAATAAATACGATTCCACGATTTGGAATTTTGGATGGAGTGGACGCGGATAAAAAAAGGAATGTGAAGAAATTGATCGAGGAGAGAAAGAGACTGCGGCTTGATGCACACAGATGTCCATGTGGACACGGTAAAAGCCTGTATGTCGTGGACCATTGGAGTCAGGCGTGTGAATATCTAATTGAATAGCAAATTGAAAAATAAGAATTATGACACAATGTGCCGAGTCTGACACGGGTTTGACACGTTCGAACAGCGCTCTTCTTTCTTCACCTGCCTGATGGACATGGCTGGGGTTAATCACGCTGGCAATCATCATGGAAGCCGATTAAACAGTCTTGAGCCACCGGTCGATGGAAAAACAGACCTCGAGGAGCCCAAAGAGGAGGAGGGAGCCCTTGGGGTTCTTGCTGCTGCCGAGAAAAGACGTCAGCGTAGCATCAGGTCTGTCATTCATGATTTTTCTCATTTCATTTGCAACTTATTTGTCATAAAAAATAGAGAGAAAAATGTGACTCAGTGAATTGATAATTTTATACCAATTGCTACAGTATTCTAATGGAGTAACAAAAAATTATGATTGCAGAAACAAAAAGGTGAACTGGAAGATGTCCCACCAGTACGATAAACTAGGGAGCAGCGGAGAGAGTAGCCAGGGAGGGGGTGGGTCTGGGGTTGTAGTTAACGGCGATGAACGTGGCCCCGAGTTAGAGCCATTGCTGGCAGAGTCCTCCCAGGACCACTACCATCATCACCAATACTACGATACCGACAATGATCAATACTACCATCACCACCATCATCATCACCGACCACCCTCGTACTATCAACACCAGAACACCTACGCACCTCGCTCCTCAATCCGTTACCTCAAGGTGTCGGCTCGGTCCAAAAAAAAATCAAATCAATTTAGTCAAACCAGAGATATTTCCATTATCATTATTTCCATTTATTTCCTTTATTTTTCATTATTTTCATTCATTTCTACCAAAAAAAAGAAAAAACCACCTGCCCTTTAGTTCTTATTCTTATCTTATTCCAATGGCTATTGTTTATCAATAATTAATTGTTACCAATTATCACTCGATCGTCGAGTTTCGTAAGAAGGAGAAAGACTCAATTGATCATTTATCAAACTATTTTTGTGGATTAATTTTCCTTTGGTGGTACCTTGAATTTTTGTTGCTAGATTTTTCGATCATAGACGTCCTAACTGAAGTATATTTTCTAGATGAGATATCTCTATAGATAAATCAGCTCAGAGAACTGCAGAAATGGTCAGTTTAATTGTGGGTAGAAATTTTAGATAACAGTCTAGTCATTGAACACAGTTACAATAGAAAACACATGGCCCTGAAAACTAGTATCTTCGCCACAAGGTAATCATCCCCAGATGGAGAGCAATTACCTTGTGGTGAAGATTTGAGTTTAGCTAGCGTTTTTAGAAAAACGAGGAGACCCATAGAGTCAAATTATTCGGTAATATGTTAGAAAACGATGACCCTTCCCTAGCTGCTTTCATTGCCAAATAAAGATTAGAGAAAAAAATCTGGATTAGTCCAGATTTTTAAAATGTGTTCTTTCATATTTTTTATGTATAAGTTTCTGCCTAATGGTAAGTAATGTATCTAAATGTTTCACGAGGAGATAGAACACAGGAGTTGAGCAGGCAATTAACTATTTTTTTACATTCCCTTTTATCATCGCAATCCAGATGTTCAAGTGCATGTGCATGTTTAATCATTCTCTATGCACGAACATTTTTAATCATTCTAACAAGTATTCAGAACCTTTTCCCTTAGTTTCTCCACTCTATTTTTTTTGTTATTGAGCTCTCTACTTCGACGCTGAGGTATTTCGTGAGTCTTCAGCGTATTTCGATCTCCAGAAGATGCAGAATTTAAACAGCTGTTCGTTAAGGGAGTTTTTTGAGTAAACGTAAAGATCGAGTAGAGAAATGCTCTTCTGTAGGTGCGAGGTACGCAGTCACGACGAGGCAAAAGGCGTTTTATCATAAATTGAAGAGTTAATCATGAGATTTTTATTGAAATGAAAAATGTCGACAAAGGAATCAACGATACCCCAGGTTTTCGAGTCATCCCGAGAGACAAAATACCTAGAGGATGTGGAAAAGTGTTATAATCATCTCATATGAATTTCTTCCTATATTTAAAGGACCTTCAGGATATCATAGTTAGTGATTCGAGGGCAGGCAGTTTGGAAAGCCTCACGCAAGGGGATAGGCTGCATCCGCAACATGTGCAGCATCCGCCAAGACATCATTCACGTTCACCAAGTTTAAGGTATTTTCATTCTTCAAGACATTTATCTTCAAATTTATGTTATTTTAAGGATAACAAATCTAAAAAAACTGCAAGTTTCTTTAAAAATATGTAATATCATTCTGATTTTTTTGGAGAAGAAATTTGGAAATTGCCATCATAAGAACTATAATAATTTCCCTAACTTTCGACAATTTTCCTATTATAATTCAATTGAAATTCAGTTTCCATATATTTTCCTTCGGGAACAACTTTTCAATCATAAAATTCCGTAAAACTCGGAGAATTCAGTATAAAATTCTGAACAGTACATGAAGATGCTCACGACTGTATGAAGTTGAGACTAGCGAAACAATCGACAATATAATTGAGCTTTTTAAGAGTCTGAGATGCAAAAAATTGTGAACACGTATTCAAAATGATTATAATGAATTTACAGAAGACACTCGCCCATTCACAGATCGCCATCTCCATCGCGACGAGCGCGATTCGATCATCATCACCATCAACCGTACCACGAAGGACCTGGTTTCAGCGATGCAGTCAGCAACGTCGTGGAAATTCAAAGGCATACACATACACCCCATCATTCACAGTACAATCATCGTCACCGAATAAGAGGTAAAATCCAAATAGCAAGACCCAAAATAAATCGATAGTTATCGTGTGTAAAGTGATAAACTCGTGAGCTGAGAATCACAATTCGATAAACCCAACATACTCTGTACAAAAAGCGGAGAAAAAGTGATTCAATGCTAAAAAAAAAGCCAAACCGATGAACAATTCATTGATATGAATGTGTTTGCTATAAATGGTTTCTTCGCAAGAAGCAATTGATGCTCTGTGTGTTTACTCGATGTAATACGTTTTTTCTTCATTCTTTTGGGTTATGCGCTCTACACAGACTATTACGACCACTGCGACTATTACGACGATGGTAATTCCTTTTATTTCATGAAAGAAAGAAAATCAAAGATTCATTACTATCCTCTTTGAACTACTTTTCAATTTATTTCTATTTGTTGTTTAGCTTTTGCTGGATTATTATATTTACCTCAGACAGCACAACACTTGTACCACAAACGGGGCATTTTTTTTCCTATCAAATCTCAGAGACATACAACATAACACTCTAGTTTAGCAATAAACACTGCTCTTAATAATATAATTATGGGAATACACGTGGATACACTGATTGTCGCACAGACCGAGGGAGTTCATTGGTGAAATCACTGTCACCTTGGATTGTAATCACATAAAATTCGTTCTGAAATTATGTGAAGTCATGAGAAAATGAAATAACTCAAAATCATTCAAAATCAGTGAAGCTACTTGTCATATTTCGTTCTCTGCGAAAGTTTTTTCAGCAGAAAAAGGAAACAAACAAGATTTTGGAACCAAATCGATATTTTCCGAGAATCCATCATGTCGCTGTTCAGCGTATACAGTTCTGTGTGATCAAATTACGAAAAAAATTGAAATCAAGTGAAATCAGCAATCATTGTGTCGCGATATTCGACAATGAATAACCCCTCGGCACAGACAGATGCATGAGCTTTTTTAATCGATGTCAAATGATACACCAACACTTGTATTCCACCCTAAGTTTTGCCTAGAATGCTGTACATAAGTAGTGAATATGTTTAATGAAGAATTAGAACCAACAGATTTAACTATATGTCACACATTAACTCCTCCAAAGGAAGATGTAAAAGATTATTTATCCATTACATTGAGACAAATTTTTTTTTGCCAAATATCCAATTATTCGTAAGGAATATTTCCAAATTTGTTTTGCTAAAGAACCAAAGTAGTATATTATGCAACACGTGCGTAATATATTTTTTGACTCGTGGGGGGTTTGTAACACGAGCCGAAGGCGAGTTTTACAATCCCACGAGTCGAAAAATATATTACGCACGCGTTTCATACAAAATTTTATGTCATCGCGCCCGGAATGCGCGATTTAACCGAGCGAAGCGAGGTTAGAATCGCGCGATTACGGGCACCGATGGCATAAAGAATGTTTCCCTTTATTTTTACCTTGAATTTTTAATGTTCTTTTAACTGAAGAGTTTTCTTCACCCAATCTTTCGTTCATTTAATTAATTCTATGATATCAAAATTTTCGTTGAACCTTTGTTGTTGGTCTTATAAGCCCCGTAGACGAGGTTCATAGAAAGCTCTGACTATATCCATTAGATTAAAAAATTTATCCCAAGAGCTGGGCTAGAAAGGAACTTAACTTAATATTGGCAACAGAATAATATCCTCAATGTAAAACGAGCAAATCTCTTCATCTTCCCAATATCCAAGTGGATCTCCCCTCGGATATTGCAATAAAGAGCACCCCGCTTGACCCTGGCATGTCCACACACCTAGAAGAAAAACAAAAAAACCACACTCTAACTCTCATCTCTCTTAAAGCCCCAAAAAAATCCCCAGGTCCCTGGAGTGCCTCAACGAGTCCAGCGCGCTCACCAAGTCCAGTCCACCGTATGGACCACCGTGGCCATCACTACGGTACAACATCACTGGAGCAGAGATCACGAAGTCCAAGTCCAATAGGTGGACGTCAATCGAGCCACCACCGTCATCCCCATCACCACCACCATCCCCACCAGCACAGTTACCCAGTGCTGGTGACAAGACGTGGCCAGGGTAGAAGATTACCACCAACGCCAAACAAACCATCCACACTCCAGTTAAAACCAGCGAACATTAATTTTCCAAAGTTGAATGCTTCACCGACCCACGGTCCCCACATGGCCCAGCACGTTACACCAGGTGGAATTCTAGCTCCAACTCATGTTCCAACAGCATCCGGTGTACATGTGCCAAGTATGTCAGCAATGTCGAGTCACTGTCCCCTGAGCTTCGAGCAAGCCGTTGCAATGGGACGCGGTGGACGTTTACTACCAAGCCCAGTCCCCAATGGCTACAAACCGCAACCAAGTGCACCCCAAAAACAAAGAACACCAAGATCCAGGCACTCAGACAGCGACGAGGATGACTGGTGCTAGCCAATGTGGGACCCTGGACGGTGGTCCAGTGATGTGGACGCTAATTCTAGGGGCCTCAAGGTCTGTGCGTGACACCACAGGGACCGGTTTATTTATTTATCCATCTCATCACATTGTCATTTTATCATTCAAGTGGACAAACAAAAATATTATAATAACCATATCCTTACGCACGCTTGTCTCATTGGCGTTGAAAGCCGACCAGAAGGGCTCATCAAATACATTTTCTTTCCTCTTCTTCTCTCTCTATTTAACGGGTTTCTACGTTTTATTGTATCACTCAGTTTTAATAATGCCATTTCGCATGAGTCGGGATATTTATCCTTACGTGGACATTCCCAATTCTGTATATACGTGATATAATATGTATATATGCGTATACGTATTTGTGAAGGTAGAGCCAATTTGATGAATTAAGGTGTTTATGAATTTTCAAAGGGGGAAGGGGGAGGGCAACTCGAGGCGTATCGAGTTCTAAGGGATTTTTTGTGATTTAGGTCCAACCGTTTTGCCCCTCCGCCCTCCCCCATCCCTCCCCACCATCCCCCACCCCCACCATTTACGTCACTCCATTACACCCATTACACTTTGCCCGTTTCGTGAAATAAATACGGGGTACTTTTTTATACAATAAATTCACACATCGAGAGATCCCAGTGGCTTCAACGGATTGGACCGTGATATTTTAATTAATCGTTCTGTTTTAGATAATTATTTGATTTATGGAAAGGGGTATCTGCGATGCGCCTCGAGTTGCCGGATTTCCTCGTTAATACGGAATAGTGTGAGCCGGATTCTCACGCGAAGAGTTTAAATAATAATAAAAATTGAAATAAAAAAAAAAACCGATAATCGTGTCAGTGACGCGTCTCCGATTATCGTACTGGATAAATATAAATTAAGGTATTAATGATAATGGATATGTGGTAAGGGATGAACAAATCGAATGAACATAAAGTGCTTATGATAAATAAAACAAAGACTCTATTAAAAAATTTTTTCTCCGCGTAATTTAATAGGTTAAATGATACACTGCCGGCTCACCGGGGCCTGTTTTACCGCTCAATTGGTGAATTTTCATTGATAAATGGGGATCGGAAGACGGCCTCGGTGAACGGAAAAACAATTTCAAGTAAAACATTTAAAAAATGATGGATAATACTGAACGTCGAGGGATTGAGGGCGACGGACATTGTATTTATGCGATTCGCATCGTTTAGATATCACTCTCGTGTTTTCACTACACTTTCATGAAGAAAATTGAGGAAAATAAATAAAAAAAATTAATTAACATGATGTCCTTTTTAGAATCCTTAGTGAGCGATGGAGTGTATCGGGTTGTGAATATCATTTTTTTTATAATATAAATAATTTATGTGTGTTAAAATCCTCGGAAATTTATTATATACTTATTTATTATTTTTGGTCATTTTCATCTTTATCAGTTAATATTTTTTATGCAATATTTAAGACGAATAATGTTTTATGCAAATGTTCCATTTGTTTTTATTTTCGGTGACCATCACTGTTTCACATTTTATTTCAAATAAATTGTTAATGGAGTTGAAAATTGGCCAGACGGCAAAAATTAAGACGATTCATTATTTCATCCCATGTATGGCTATCGGACGATTCATCGCAATTCGTAATTCGTAATTTTGTCGCGTAAAGCAATAAATTCTATCAAATAGATAATTGTTATTTGCGCCACATTTGCATACGACGAGAAATAAAATTTCTTCACAACCCAAATTGAGTGCCTGGATGACTGGGTTTTTTGGATAATGCGAAATACTGCGACCGAGGCCAATCGACGTTTGTGGAAGTTATTCCATTTCCATTGATTTTCGCTCATTTTTTAATTACTCCAGAGGTACAAATGAATTTAATAGAAACATAATTTTTACCATTTTTCTTTATCATTTCTATTTTGTTTTTTCGTGCCAAGGAAATATAAATTGATGGGAAGAACGTGATTCTCATGGAACTAATCAGGGGAATATTGATGACTAACACGAGAGTAAGAATCGTTCAATCGAAATTCAATTCAATGAAAAATCCCACGGGCAGATAATTTGATTGAGGAATACGATGAACATAAATCTGACCAATCGTCAGGCTATTCTATCATCCTGTCCATTAATTATCGGGTATAATGGCTGCGTTTCGGGAATTAGAGATGAACTATCAAACGTCCGTGTATCCGACGAAATTCGATATTAAATCATGAAAAGCTTAAATCCGCGCAAATTCGCCGAAAAATTAACCGGAAAACGTTTGAACATGGTTGAAATTCTGAAGGTATTAATTCTGCCAATGTTAATGCCACTCAATCGTGCCAATCATTAATCTAAAATCCACTAACTCAACTCGATTGGTGGAGAATCGGAAACTTGACTGATTTTTCGCCCAAAGCAGACAAAACTAATTTCAATTGTCGCTCTCCACATTTCGTATGCTTTTCTTTGGAAGATGAAAAATAACAACTCATCATTACTATATTTTTTACTTTGAAAAATCTCGCAAGTTTCCTACTCTAACGAATAAAAAAAGAATTCCCCGAATTTATCTAAACCAAAAAAAAAAAAAAACAAACGCTCATTATCGCAATAATTCGCACTCCCAATTTAACAGAATAATGAAAGGGAGAAAGCACTCGTGACATTAAACTATTCCTTTCCCAGGGCTAGAATTCAACCAGCCAATTAAACCGAAATTAATACCTTAACTTAATTACTAATACTAGTTATGAATAATCAATTCCTCTACGAGCATCGCAACCATTGAGACGTAATGAAAATTTAATGATCAACGAGTTGAGACAGAATATGAGCGTAAAGATGAGCTTTCGCTCTTTCGCGTTAATCCAGGAATAACGAGACATTTTAAATACTGCCATTCGTACGAGAACTGTTTATTCGGTTATAAACTGCGGATTAATGTTCCACGTACTCTAAAGATGAAAAAATATGAGAATACATTCTGCGTAGGTAGGTGCATCCCATTCGGCGATTATCGTTCTGCATTGAGATTAATGCTGTTTAGGCTTCAATGACCATTACGAGCGGATGTACGTGTGTCAAATAGGCTGGATTGTCAGGATATTTCGAGTTAGCATTAAGCAGGCACTTAATACGTTGCGATTCACCCCCTCGCTACTCAATCAACTATTTCATTCCAACGCACGGAGAAAAATATACAATAAAAATTATCGTTCTTTTCTGCAATTCCCGAGCGAACAGCGAGTAAGGAAAATTGTACGGAATTACTATGGAATTGTGTCACAGTAATAATCCGTAATTACGATACATTAATTTTCTTAGTCTCTTACGTAATCGGTAAGCGAACTCAGGTTCCATAATTTTTATTAAACATTTCTCTGCTTTTGCACTGTTGGAAATTCATTGGAATTTCATGAGAGAATCACGTGAATTATTTATACAATTGTGTTTCATCTAAAATTAAACATATTCGCGGAATTTCTTATCAGGCTTACGAATTTATTAAAAATTGGAATTTCATTGAATACGCAAAAAACGTACAAGAGAAAACATGAGTAATAAATTATTAAAATATTTATTATCGTTATCATTATTATTATTGAACATTATTAGGAAAACATTGATGAAAAAAGTTTTTATTTAAAATGTGATTTTTTCTGGGAAATTTCAAGAGGAATTCTTCGACCCAGTGCAGTGAATCCGTATTTTTTCTGAATATAGGCCCGAAATCGTGAACATTCACCAGAATCGCGTGAATCTTCCCTCAAGTGCTTTATAAACTCAATCGTACTTCACACCATGAAAAAGATAGATGAAAACCACGAGAAAATCATAGAGCAACTGTAATGTAACCGTCGAGTTTCACAGGGGAAAATCCGAAAGCTTAAAATATTACGTAAAAATATTTTTCTGTGATAAATATTAACCCACAAATCGTAGAGAGAACTGCGAGATAACTGTCGTGATTTCTGGAGAGTGAAGTATTATCGCGAAGGGCTCAATCCTGTGATCGCCCTTTCCCTCCCTCGATGTGTTTGTAATACTCGAATTTAATATTAATTATAACGCATAACTGTGGGAGGAATTGCAAAATGAGAGCTAATGACTCTAAAGAGAGCAAAAGAGATGGATATTGGAATGAAAATCCTATTTTCCATCATTGCATTACGATAATAAATCGAAATTGACGTTAAATCGTGAGCAGACCAACTTCTTGAATACGAAAAAATATTCCTAGACGTACTTAAACCGGATGTTAATTCCAACGAGGCTAAATTCATTATCGAGAGATTCATTAGAAGCCATCGTATGGGATAAAAAGAGAAAACAAAAGACTCTCGTAGATAATTGCGTAAATGTTTAATTTGAAAACGTGATAACGTGTGACTGAGGCTGGATGACAGGAGAAATTCGCCACCTCACGAAATTCCACTTGGAAATAAATCATTGGCCGATCAACTCCAACAAATGCAATTAGATAACTTGTGAAAATATTCAAATTAGCACTATCACACATACTATATTATTACCTAAAAAAAATCGTCGAGTCATGGCTTCAAAAACTCTAAATAATCCTAAAATTTTTACCAAAGATTCCTAGTTAAAATTTCCCAAAAAAAGCATCTGAGAAGCTCCGAAGAAGTGCCGTTGCTTTGTAAATTACTCAAACGAATTAAAATAAATGAAAACAAAGAGATATATAAAAATATTGTCCCTAATTCCATCGACTAGACAGTGCTCTTGACATTTCATTGAATCCAGAAAAAAAAAATATACAACAGATTACCATTAAACTAAGAAAAATCCAACAGTCATGTGTATACGACGATGAGTAAACTATATTTGAAATTAATAACCTAATTAGCAATAAATTAACAGCAATCCGATAAATCACAGCTCATCACTTTGCTACCGATCTAGATGATTGAATAAACCACGATAAAATGAATCGAATAATAATAAAAACCAATGGAATTCAAATGCGGTGAGAAATCTCACACGATAAACAAAGATTTCGACTCAAAGTATTCAACGCAAACTAGATAAAACAAATTTCAAACTTGTTCACGAATAAAAATTAAAAGATTTAAAAAAAAATACACTCATAATATTTCGATTCACCATCAACAGAAGAGAGTGAAAAGTAAACGGTGAAACCTATCGACTAGTGAGAGACGATTGAAATTTAATAAATCGATTAAAATATGAACAAACTAAAGAAAATCTAGCATTACGTATTTCATTACTTACAAATTTAATAACGATGAAATGAAAAAGATTATTTAACAGAAAAAAAAAACGTAATTACGTTAAGGGTTTTTCTACTTATCTATATATAAATATATATATATATATATAAATATTATAAATAATTGAAAAATGCAGATTAATAACACGTATAAATACACGTACATACACACATGGATATTATATAAATATAAATATGGTGTGAATGATCGTGAAGCTGAACTAACACTGACTATAAAAACAATTTAAAAATACCACTAATTTATTTAAAGTAAATTGATAAATAAAATACCCTGTTGATAATAATATCACACTATGTCACTAGACTTGATGAAAAAAAAAAGAGAAGAAATATAATGAGGAAACTCGGTAGAATTTCATACTTTTGCAAATAATCGACACTTCGATCTCTAAATAACGGATATTTAATGCGCGTTACGTTATTAATAATCGCATGTCTATTATTTATCATTCTTTTGTCGTTTTTAATAACTCTTGTGTCACCAATCCCTGTTTTTTCTCTTCCCCGTTTTTCATCCCTTAACTATTTTTCAGTGAGTTTGAATCTTGTGATGTTGTTTGTGCGCCTGGCAATCAAGGCTCGGTCGCTGAATATTGTTATTCAATTAAAATGTTCAGTGAGATGAAAAATGAAGAAACAATGTATTGGTTGTGGATATATTGGTTAATATCCGGTGGCAGATTGCGTCGAGAATAAGATGTATTTAATTAGGATGATTAAATTTTTAATAAATTAAAAGACAACCACTCGCTGCTTCAACAATCGTTCGGTAATTGGCGCGTAGGAAGAGAAATTAATGAATCTTTCGGCCTTGTCCATTTGAAAAAATGTCAAATCGCTCGATCGGAGTGATTGAGATGAATTTTAAGAGTTGTATCCTACGAATCATTAAATTGTAATAAAGTGTTGCCTTAATAACTAATGTTGATAGAAAAGAAGATTACAAATTCGCAAGGTGGCAAGGGAAAATTAACACATACCAATCAGCGGCATCTGCATTTATTGAGTAACCATTCTAGTCATTTTCAACTCATAAGAATCAAAACTCAGAGTGTAGTTTAATGCTGAAATGAGACGCAATATTGTGGCAGATGAAAAAAAAAACCGTAGGGTGACGTGTGTGAAAGATTAATGGCTAGTCTGTGTCATTGCGAGAATGTCGGATGATTGCATTTTGAGGTATATTAAAAATAAACGAAGATGACTTTGTTCGTGTGTGCGCCGCGATAAAGCCTCAGATTTACGCGGCAGTCCCGTTGTTATAAAAAATTTTAATGAACAAAACTATATATGAAATTTAAAGAAGATAAACCATTGAAAGCTTTAACTTTGAATAAACCTACATTTAAATAAACCGTATAGGGGTTAAATGAAGTCGGAGGTGAACGTTGATGTGAGAAATAAGTTTTTTTCTCGCTCAAGTTAAGTATTGCATCAATCATTAGCATTGATTAATCATTTTTACCCTCTTTCCCAATTATTCCATGGAAAAATCCATGGAAATTAGAAACTTATATGAATTATGCCATAATAAACATGAAAGTTCGACAAATTTCATGCGAATTTGTACGTGAAACTCAAGCACTTGTTGAAAAAAGATTTTGGTACTGAAGTTTCAGGGCATTGTGTAATTGAAAAATCATTGTTTTCCAGGAAAAATCCGTGGGAGAAGGAATTTAATTCGGATTATATTATGAAAGTTAATGATAGTGAGGAAAGTTCAGGGAAAACTATCCTATAATCATCAATTCCTTGAAACTTCAGTACAAGTGCGGAAGTTCCGTAATTTGTTTTCTCTTTACATCAAGTCCAGTGTGAAATGCAGGAGGCAGGAGTTTGCATGAAGAAAACTTGTTTCTCGATGAAAGATTGTATCTTTATATAAATGAATATTGTATAGTAACGCGTAAGTCATCTCCAGGAGCCGTTAGAAATTGACTCTTTCTGCGAGGAATGTAAATTAAAGTAATTAATGAGATGTAGAAGGGGCCAGAGGAGGTGACTTAGGCGTGAGCTTCGTTTAATATTGTTGGATATTGTTTGACGAGAGGTGGATGAATTATTTGAGAGGTATTATTCTTAAACGACGCATCTGCCGTAACGTAAGGAAATTGGAGAAAGTCTTGCGGATTTAGGTGAACGAAGTGTGAGAGATAATTATTATTAACCAATGATTACATTATATTTGAGTGTGGAGATGGCGACATTGAGCGTGAGAGTGAGAGGTAAATGAATTTTAAGAGAAACGTAAACATGCATTATTAAAAACTATGTATTTACGCAGTATCGGAGTACCTACCTTATACATAAATATTATGCATATATAAATAGCTAGTTCAATTTGCAAAATTAGTGTGTATTGTCGCTTCGAAAAAAAGGAAAAGAAATACCCAGTCATTACTCGCCAGAAATCCAAACAAATGAAAACCCGAGAACAAAACCAATTTCAAGTTCATTCTTTTTTTAAGAAAAAAAAAACAATAAATAATGTATTAAATATTTAATATTCATATGTATTTTGGAGTTTTATTTCGTCGATTGATTATTTTCATCATTTCTTTATTATTATCACGAAATATTCTTCATTGCTCAAGTCAATTAAAATCCTATTGAATTAGGTATAACTTTCAATCAAAATTTAAGACTCAATTGGAATCTATTGTTTTAATTTGTATTAATTTGTATTAAGTGATTATCGAGAAACCTATGGATAGAACTTTTTTCTCGAAAATTTAATTAGCTAAAAAAAAATCATATAATATTTTCATTTGGAATCCATAGCTTTTGAGATAAATTGACTAATCAAGGAAAATTTCAAACATTTTCAACTAAATTTCAGTGAATCCTTCTTAATCCTCCCGGAATAATAGAAAGTCCAGGATAACCATCAGTCGATAACGAAAGTAACCGGGAATTTCAATCCTTTGAAATCCATCAACCTCTGAAGTGCCCACAAATCCATCCAGTCCATTAAAACTCAAGAGATAATAATTTTAGAGCCTTTTATTGAGTTTATCATAATGCATTCAATCGATACAATGATATCTTGTGGTATACTGTCGTCTCACAGGTCACTCGATCGTTAATTCCCCCAACGTTGAGCCGTCCATCAACATTTCCAAACAATGTTTGGAAATAAAATTGCCTCAAAAAATTATATTATATTCCCCCCAACGAACCACCATTGCTCTATATTTAAAAAATGATCGTTCAACGTTGGCCAGAGAATCCTCGACGTCGTGCCCTTCACAAACTTCAATTCAAAAACATATGAATAATCGAAGGAACAAAATAACTTGGGGATTTAGTCAATGGGACGGAGACAAAAATGTGAAGAATGCAGAGGAAAGGGATTTCAAATTTCACTCATCTCAAGTGTTTTCTCACAGGAAGGAATGAAAAATATGAATATATTTTATACAGCGAATCCATAAATGTTAAATGTTAATTCTCTCCTTATGATCAATTCACATTTTTTTGTTATTTTTCTCCATTTTTTTTTTGTATCATCACTTACTAAAATGTTAGGTAGTGCCTATGTCAGCCCCAAAGTCTGATAATCACACAATCAATGCATCATCATCCTGGGCATTCATTTTATCGTATACTAGCTGTGCCGAATGCACTTGTACTGGTCGCAAAAACAAATTCAAAAAAAAAAATTGAACCAAGAAAACAATTGAGGGTAGATAAATTGGCCAAAGATAGTAAACACGAAAATTTCTGCAATTGTCGCCGCAATGACCTGCGCGTCTTTTCTCTCCCTTTCTCTCTCGCTCTCTCGCTCTCTCTCTCTCTCTTGCCAACCCACGATCTTTTACAAATCAATACTACCTTTAGCCAATAGCTACACTCCTTTTGCGACATATTTATTAACAACAGTGTTAAACCGCCCAATCGCGTTTCCATCAACTGTTTTTTTTTTATCGTCTTCACCATTTTATACAATAAAAGAGGACTCCCTTCATTTCTCCTAAACACTAGTTACGAATCGTTTATCATCGATCGCCGTAGGTTTACCTCGTCCCCGTGTTCCTCGTTAACTTGTTTAATCAATAAAATTAATTCTATGTCGTATTTACTTGTCCAATCACTATAGTTTCTCCATGATTCAGTGACGAATTTTTTTCCGAAAAAAAAAAAGAACTGGATAAAGGATCCTCATTAGCAATACAAATGACGTAATTAATAATAATAATACACTTGTAAAAATGTAATCACGTTAATAATAATGGCAATAATTAAAATCATGGATAATATAATAAAAGCAACGCCGTTCGTAATGATGTCTTCAGCTGTTACAATCTGCCTAGAGACTAATCTTCATTTCTTCATTTATTATTTATATATAGTTCTATATGTATAGCTACAATATATAATATTTCCATGTTGAAAAATCGTATACATCAGTGTTGTGTTGCAGGACCATTGCTTAGTTTCCCATCTTAGTTTATTCTTTTTATTATTCCTCTTAAATATATAATATATATTCGTTCTCGTAAATTTTCTTCGTTTATCATTTTTTTTCTTTTTCACTGCTCTGCATCTCAGGAAGATTGCTAAATCTTTTGGGAAAGGCGGCATTGGATACAAGGAGTGCCGCAAAAATATATATCTTACTCTTTTTTTTTTAAAGAAGAGAGAGTTTCCTTCTGAATAGCTTTTCGTATCTTGTGGGGCTGATCTTCACTGTCGATATATTTTTAAAATGATAGTAGATGATAAGAAGACACTCCTTGTCCTCGGAAACAGAATATCTATCTTATTTTTATTTTAATATCGATCTTATTTCGTATTGCTCGCCATTTTTGGGAGAGCATTGGATCACAGATTGTAAGGTGATCGAGTCATATTCATTTGCATTATGTTTAAGGATTTGTTTAAAATGTTTCCAGTATCTTCTAAGGATTTCAAGGCGACAGCTCCTGAAAGCAGACATTGGCCACATGTAGGCACGCCAGGCGTAGATCGCCGAATATCTCAACTTTTTAAATCATTCATCGGTTTCATCCACAACTAATCTCTCCGTTAATTTAAATATTCAGGGGGTGGGGGTGGTATTTACACAAAGTACATGTACAATGGAAATATTGGAATTTACAGTTACGTGGATCTATGGACGATCAAACATGAATTATTGCAACTTAATAAATAGAGATTTTTTTTGGAAATATTCTAGTACCGCCACTGGAAGTTTTCAGGAATGTAATCATAATGCGCGCCGAAAGCAATTACTGTATAATAATGCAAGCAATATTTTCTGAAATATAGATAATTTTTACCAGTAAAGATTGTAATTGATTAATTGAATTCAATTGAATTGAAATTGTAATTTTTCCAATGCAATAACTAAATGATTTCCAAAAAGTTTTTCTCCGTCTGAAAAATTGAAGAAACGTGAAAAAAAAAATGTCTGACTCTTTTGCGTGAAACAGTGGACGAAAATAAATGAAATTGTGCCACGTGCTATGAAAATCATTGATTTAACGAAGTAAGAATGATTACAACATGCATGTACGATTTTCCAACATAAGAGACATTGCAAATAAGTTCGATATCTCTGAAATGACAAACGATAAACTTAATGGGTTAGAACGGCGCAACCAGGGTGACAAAAAGCTTAAACAATAAACGTAAAAAATTCTGGACCATGGAAGCATATTCAATAGCTAGGCGTAGATCAAATGAATATATTTTTTCAATGATGGACAATTGTGTGGGAAAAAACGAGAGTAACGCATGGCAACAGACAGGTGAGCATGAATCAATCGAATGGTACAAGTTCAGCTGTATTATAAGAATTCTCGGTGTATCATCGTATACAATGTGTTTTTTATCCTCCGTATTGTCTTATTCTAGAGAAACAGACACTCGTGTGAATGTCTCGATGAAATTTCCATCGTCACAAAAGTTCTGTTTCAACCATTCCAACTAAAATGATAACAGTACGTGGGGAGGAAGTGGGGGCCTGTGTGCGTGCTCTTGTGTTGGTTCCTCTGTCTGTGTTATTTATCATTTCTTGTGTTTAAAAAAATGTGCGATCGAGTGCGTTCACCACTTCCAAATGCACTTTCTTTTTCATTTTCTCGTGCGTTGGCAACTCTTTTCATCCCTCATCTCGCTCTTCCTGCTCTATGAATATCCCTTCGTTTGCATTATACTCTGTTTTTTTTTTGTTTATCTGTGTTACTTGTTATTTTTCTCGATAATTTGTTTAATTTCCCTCCTAAACCCGTGGTCGTTTTTCATCCCGGTCTGAATCTGAATCCGCTGAATCGTGGAGAGGCGGAAACTCTGGTACGGCATCGCGCTGCTGCATCCATCCAGCCCCCATCTTGCCCTGCGTGTAATTATTTCATATTGTTTTTCTATCCTTCCATTTGTTTTTTTTAATCCGAAAGATTTATTTTCAATCCAGGGTTGAAGTGATGAAATCATTCAAATCGAGAAAAAAACTCGAAATTTACAAGTACGTTCTCACAAATTTCAGAATATTCATCAAAGATCGTAAATTTCCACTTCAAAGCTGAATTTAAATTTAGACCTAATTCACTATCTATTCAATGAGATTTTTGCCCCAATTGCCAAAAGGAGAAACAATGAAGTGTGGATGAAATGATAAAACAACATTCGCATGACAAACACCCAGAGACTTCCACTCATCGAAGGAAAATTCAAATCTATCTCCAAGTAGTGAAAAATATGGCCTTCCCACCGCTCGTAGAGGATGATGTACGTACATTTCTAGTTTCGAGTCCACATGCACTCATGCCAAGAAAGTATTTCAATTTCCCCTTCATTCTAGTATTCATTAATATCGGGTAAACCTCCTCTGCGATCGGTAATTACACAGAAAAAAAAATGAACAATCGAGTAACGAAAGCCAAAAGAGCGACGAGTGATTTGCATATGCACAGAGTACGCCAGAACAACCTCACAATGTACTTAATATTTATCGTCCATCTGCACCGTTAGAAAAAAATGAACTTTCAGAAAAATTGATGCTTAATTTACTTCACGAATAAAAATAAAAAATTTTCTTTTTTATTTTATTTGCTTAAATCCATAAATATTCAGTTTTCGTGAATTTTTTTCTGAAATTTCAAAACCTGAAGAAATTCAGGAGAAATGATTTAACAGTATTTCATTTGGCGCACTCTGGGCATCTAAAACTATGTACAAAAAATGTATTCACTGGGCAGATTTATGCTACTCGATAGCCTAGGGCTCTACGCAGATTCTTAAATGATAATTCATTTTTTCTATAAATATTCGATAAATCTGAAATAATCTATTCCCAACTATTCGATCGATCTTATTGCACTTTTCGATAGTTTCACGAGGTTCAACGAGGCAATTCAATAGAAAATATATAGCTATAATTTTCAGCCTCTTTTCTTACAACTCCAATACCAAAAGTAGTGGAAATAATAAGATGGTATCAATAACCCGAAAATTAATATCAAACACGTAATATTGCACAATAACGACGAAAAATCTAATTTCACTCTTTCCAATTCTACAAAGTCGACAGTGCTTGTTGCAACGGAGAGACTCCATTCGTCCAGTCTCGATGATTATTATTGGAACATTAAAGCCTCGTCACTGCAAAACAACACGATAACCGAAATAAGAAAAAAAAAACTTGATCGATTGTTAACTTCCATTCGTTCGTTAACTTAAACCTCCCGCATTCTTTCTGTTAAACTTGCACTCAACTCTTTCTAAAACTCATTTATATCTCTTTCCTATCCTTGTTACGTTGAGGGAATAAAAAAATAATAAAATAAAAGTACTACGGTGGACTAATTATTAAAGGCCAGACTGTGCGAACTGTGCTTGTGACAATGTACCACGTTAATTCCCTAAGAGAAATAATAATTCGTTGCCGTCCCCCATGAAACAAATAACACCGTGAATGCAGACTATTTTCCCTATTTTATTTTCCTTTTCCAAAGGGAAAATGTGAAAAGCCAGTACAGAGGAGTATGCAAATGAAGTCGAATAAAGTTCAACTGAATTTAAAAACAAAAGGTGAAACAAGTTCTTTTATTCTCAACATATTGCTCATTGAAAAGTTCAGTAAAACATATGAGAATTTTTTCTATTTTAAACAATCTCCGTTGCAACAAACACAGTTCATATGGTTAGAGGCAAAAAAGCCAACTCTCCAAAATAACAAGAAACGCGTTAGATCGCCTGGAATACATTTTGTCACTGTTTCAGGAGATAATATAAAAGCAATAGTTAATGCCAGGGATAAATGTGAGTTATGAATAGACCTCGCGGTGAATTAAATCAACGGTATAACAGTGTTGTATCTCATTTGCATGGGGCTTGGATAAAATCCCAAAGAATGAGGATGAAGCGTGAAATAAAAACGAAAGGAACAGACAAGTTTCATTTCCGTGAGTTGGTTTGCCATGAGATGGTTAAATAGTGGAGTGTATTTCCGTGGGTTGATTAAACCGGAAGGAGTTAAAGGGTGAGCCAGAGCTCGTTAAAGACAAGAAGCTTTTCGGTGGTAACCTCCGAGAAGTGGTGTTTCAAGAAGAGTTGGAGGATACCATCGATACCAAGGGGGTGGCTGGGCTACTTTGATACCTGGCTAAAAAGTGACTTTGCAACTTCAATGCATACTAAGCGGCTTCAATGCTACCATTGTAGCTGTGTTGTTCTCAACATTTTTAAACCCCCTTCCAAGCTTCATGCTATTTCTTTCAGGTTGCTCTCCTAAGCCCATCTTTATGGCTACCCCCTGCCGAGAAACAACACAACTCAAGGGGTGGGTTTTGGTATTATTCAGCGAGGCACTACTGTCACGTTGTGCTTTCATACGTTGTACTTGAGAGGGATAAAGACAGATACAGGTACACACGGTTAATCCCACCAAAGTTCCGGGGATCTACGAGTTTGTGGAGGAATGGAGAGAGCAGGATAATGCACATGCGTCTAGTGGAAATAAGAGTAACGTAGCTCGAATATTACCAGAGGATAATTCCACGTTTTTCACTATTTTCTGGTGCTTCAATGTTTCTTACTACCTCAGTCGCCAGATTTTTCCATTATTCATTTTTTGAAAATTCAATTCGGTAGGAATTGAAATAGTAGAAATATATATACCGTCAATTTTTTATTGACAGCCGTAAGAGAACATGCTCAATAATATCCTAGGAAATATTCGAAACTACGTGACCAAACCCCAGACATTCCTCAAATGTAATGAACAATGATTTAAAACATAATAATTATTCGATGAGTTTTCAATTACCTGATGCATTGGGTCGTAGCCCATGGAGCCGTCGTTGTAGGGTTGCGATCCATAATCACTTCCATTTATTCCCATACCGTATCCAGCCATATCCTGAGGTCCACCTGGTGGTGCTGGTGACATCATCGGCGTTGGTGTACCCTGGCTGGCACCGCCCATACTGTACGGCGATGCTCCTGCAAAAGCTGCTGTAGAAACCATCGCGGTGCTTACATAGATCGAGGGGTAGCTAACTATTTTTCATCTACATAAAAAAAAGATCTCTTTCCCTCATTGTGAATCCTTCGTTGACCAAAAAAGTTAACCCTAAACTTAATCGACACTAATCCCTAACTATTAATTTTATTGAAAATTCGAATTCCCAACGGATACAAAAGAATCTCCTCCTCTCTCCATTTTTTTTTTCTCTCTTCCGAAGAACAACAGCTCATTAGATTTATCGGCAGGAGAGGGGAAACAAAGAAACGTAGGTAAGTGAATGAGCTGTAACTCACTTGCCAAATGATTTACGATAATGAGAGTCACGCTACCACGGTACTATACAAGGATTTTTCCATTTTTTAAGGACGAGGGATTCACAAAATGAAAATGAAAGAAGTAAAAAAAAAGTTTGCAAGAGGAACAAACATAAAAATTCATGTTTTCGTAAGATAATAAATTCTCTACCCCTGAGAATACTATTTTTGTTTGTGTAATTCGTATTATCTGGGTGGATATTTCATCCACTTGATTCTACTTTTCACAACTTACCAGCAGCCTTTTTCGCCGCGTATAAATTCGCCTCCTCTTGCGCTTTACCGATGTTTTTCTTGTAACGTATCCTCTTGTTACCGAACCAATTGGATACCTGGAGGAAAAGAAATGTTTATTATTGAGGGGGTTATATTTTATGAAAGCCATGTGTTTTTCTTTGAATGTCATCTCTATATGAGTGGCAATGACAATAAATCAAATGTTTTTGTAGAGTTCTCATTTCATGAAACAGATTTTTTTGTTTGTTAATATGAGAATCATACATGTTAATATGAAATGCAATTGTCCTCTACGTGTAATTTTTTTTTAATAGAAATGAGTGGAAATTAATGATGTATGTTAAAAAGTTGAATGAATTTACCTGACTGACTGTGATGCCACACTTTCTCGCGAGCTCTTCTTTCGCCTCTTCACTTGGGTAAGGATTGCTTAGGTGTGAATAAAAGTACTCGTTCAGTATTTCGGAAGCTTGTTTGCTAAAGTTTCTTCGTTTACGTCTGCAAAAGAACACAATTGAAAGAGCTTGATGGTTTGAATAAGGGTAAAATGGTTAGCATTCATAGAGTTAAAAAGAAGAAGAACTAACCTAGCATCGAGGAATCGACTCCTGAGGATCATAACTGCCTCACAAGTCGACTGTTTGAGCTGCATCTGGATGCTGGAGAATTTTTTGTGTATGATCTGCACCATCCTCTCGATTTCCTTTGGGGTAATTGGCCTTGTGCGACTCTGCTCTCTCAAGAGATTCATCACGTGGGTCGTGAATTCATTGCAAGCCTGTAAATGGAAGACTTATTGAATTTGCTGTGTCAATCATAATCAATATGATTGATATTATTAGGGAATAAATGAATCAGTAGAACCTTTGAGCGAAATTCCATTATCTACACAAGTTGTAACTCTGCCTTTGGAAAAAATAATGTTTCTGGTTCAATACAATTTTTAAGAATTTCCCAATCAAAAAATATATTCGATAATTCGTCGGAAAAATTAACCCAAGCTGTAAATTTCAGCTGAATTGATGAGAAAAAATTAAATTCGAAACATACAGGTTAAATATGCTCATTATTCTTCTTAAAAAATTTGAATTCTCTTGAATTTGTACTGAGCCAACGACTTCTCTGAAAATAATTATTTCACATCCATTAAGTCTCATTTTGTTCTAATGCCCGATTTCAATATAAAAAATGGAAAAAAGTCTAAGTAAACATTGAACATTAATGGGGTCTCCTAAAAAAATCGAAAATTTCTCAGACTCTTGAAAACAATGAACTGACGTCAAATGAGGTTTCATATTATGGAATAATACTTCGATATTACTTGAACAATACGAAAAAGGAGAAAATCCAGTAGAATGTTCGAACCCCGAAAAAATGCATTATTCGAAACGGCGGCTTCCAAGGGGAAGACTCTTGATACCCCCGGTTGATATCAGTATTCCCGACGACGTTGGGTAGCTTTTCCTCCGGGGAAAGCGTGGATGAGGGGCAGACTGAAGGGGAAAAGAGGGCATGAGCCACACTGGGGAGGATGGAAAAGCGGATGGCTTGCAATTTCGGAATGGATTCCACTCTTGCGTCCCCACCTTGGACCCCTATACTCCACAAACCACCCAGAGCCCGGAGGGGTGGATCAGGATCGCGCCCGTCTGCTGCCACCGAGAATGGCCGTAGGGTGGTGAAAACGAGAAAAAGAGGGTGAGATTGGATGGATCCCCCTGATACACCCCTCGTTTCTCCATTCGGCTTTTCCTCATATTCCCGGGGTTTTCCTATTTCATCAAAAATTGACTCCTCCAATGTCCTCAAGAGTAATCGTCTCAGAGACTAAACTCCAGTGATACGTGAGAATTGAAAATTTTCACGTGGAATTATTCGGGGATGTGAAACTCGGAAAATTGCAAATTGACTGAGGAATGCAGACACATCTAAATATAGACGTCGGTATTCTCACTCACTCGTGGATGGAATTTCCTCGTTGGTCTTACCCTGACGCAATATATCCTGAGTATTTGTGAATCTGATGAGTTTTCATAAAGTTGGAATATCAACTTCAATGTATTTATGGTTATGGCTTCCTCTTAGATATTACACTCAAGCTACCATTCCATTTTCATCGGAGAACCCAAGTATTTCAATAGCTAAGTGCTTTTCTTCACGAAAAAGCTTCTCCGCATGAATTCCATTATTAACAATATTAACTCAATAATAACGTGGTAAAGTGGTTTAAGGGTGTTATGCCCTATTTTAGACAAAATTACTGATTTTTTGAGTTTTCTGACAAATCGTTGATCGAATTGACTCGAAAAAATGGACCGTTTTTGCATTTCATCAGTATTGCATGGTGATGCCAGGGAGTCATTAAATAATAATAATTATTATAAATTGCAGAAATCGTGTGTTTTTTCGCGTCCATTCGATCAACCATTTGTCAGAAATTTCAAAAAACTTCATTTTGCATCCAAGTGGACAAAACATCCTTTACCCGATTTTTTTTACTAATCAGTTTTCCAATCAAAAACTTGAAATCTTAAAGAGATAATGCTATTTTTGTCAGGACCTTTTTTGTAGAACTCGGTGAGAGGTACAGAAAAGATTACCAGATCAATTCCGTTATCTTTTTCGGTTTCGGAGATATTTCACATAACTTCACCGATGAATCGAGTCGATTTATCTAAACTTACTACATAATCACCAATTTCATTTTTAATTCTCTCATTGCGAAATTGGAATGCCTTGGGGTGCCGAAAGTGCTATCGAAAAATCTATAGAATAAGCTCGAAATATTTTTAGTGGAAAATCAGGGGAAAATGTCACCCCCTGGATTTATCGAATATACGATCTGACCCGTTGTACTTTGTCTCTCTTGTTTCATCTCAATAGACGGGAAAAAAAAGTTTCTTCTGAAGTGAGAGATTTCTGTGCGGACAATAGGGGAAGGTGAGGTAAGATTAGAAGAACCTGTCTTATCTTACGAGGAGATATTTCATGTTTAGTTTCCCCCAGTTGTGTTTCCCACTAGCGGCGGAGGAAATAGGAATGAATGAGAAAAATCCTTCGTGACAACTGAGATTCTTTTTTCAAGAGAATTCAAGGGCAATGATTCAGCAAGAAAATTCGACATTTTTAATAAATTCTATCTATTAATTTCATTCGCGAAGTCGTAAAGGGAAATCAATCCAGTTTTGCGTTTCCTCTAATACCGGTTTATTAAAAAAATATTGTTTCAGAAAAAAATCTGAAAAAACATTTTTGTAGAAAATTTTATCGGCTACAAAAAAAATTCTTCACTGTTACAACCATAGTGGAATTATATATTTGAGTTTATATATTGTTATATATTTTTTTCTTTTTTTTGTAGTCATAATAAATGTTCCGGAAGACCGGAAGGGGAATGGCTTGTGCATTCGCAACGTTATACAGAACAGCATAACTATTAGATGAAGTTTGAGTTTGAATTTAATTATTTATTTAATCCATCAAATTATTGCAGAAGCGATAAAAATGACCGGAACTAATTATAAGAAATGAATAAATTGTGGTCAGAATGAAAATTTTAAGACAATTAGTGAAAAATCATATATTCATCAGAGAAATGCATTGTTATGGTTTGAAGCTGCTGTATCATGAGTGGTTTAATATTTCAAGTGAATTTTTTTCCAGCAAATTTTAACTACTAAACATTAGTGCATGTATATTCAAAGGGGGTTACGTGGGCGTGTTTACGACTAGGAAAAACATGAATACCGCTGACACTTGGGTGAGATACGAGGGGGGTGTGTACTTTCCGTCACGCGGGGCAGAAAAATATTTTCCGCCTCTATAAAAAAACGAGGAAAAATGCATCTGATGAACGACGAGCATAAAAATCATTCGAGGACACCCGTTAGGTGACCCTTGGCCCATCTGCAGTGCAGGTTACACGCGATCGGTACCGAGAGGTACGTCTTCGGGGCCCTGAGTTGATAGAAAATTTCACAATGTCACTTACAGCCCCTGACATCCCCAATTCATTCAAACTGATGAAATAAACATGAAAGTGGCATTTTGTCAAATTAATTTTTCAATTGACCAACAGGAATTTAGATTGAGAGATGTTAACGAACTCGTTATTGAATATCAATTTTTCAATTGATAATTTCGGGAGTAAAAATTATGCTGTTCTATTAAACGGATTATTAATTGAGAAAACAATGTTTAATGTTGACTGAGTGTTATTAATACTTATGTCGCGAGTGGAATAATTAATTACCCACAGGACAGTCTGACTATTTTGATTAAATCGTTCATAATTAAAAAGGCTAGGCTAGATTCAATAATTTATTGGCAATTTATCATTTTTTCTTTGGTGGACTGGGTGAATGACACGATTAAAATTCAAATGTTGCAAATAAAAAATGTAAAAAAAACCGGATAAAACAAGAGGAAAGACCAAATCAGCGGAGGTTTAGCGAAATTATCTCGTTTGAAATGAAACCTTGGTTGTCACGTGAAAAGATATCCCAGGTATGCATTATACGTCGAAGTGAGAGCCAGACGGCACGCGATACTCGTATCTCGTTGTTCCACGATGGCACGACACGCGAGATTTTACTTAGGCAAGCGCAAGCGCCGGTTCATTAGCACGCAAATCGCCGTTGCATTCTGTCTACCCTCTAACTAAAGCCCCTTCACCGAAAATTACGTTTTCTTATCGCTGGAATTTGCCCCAGCACCAAAGGGAGACTAACTAGTCAGTGGAGAGCCTCCTATAAATCCAACGAAATAAGTCCAACGCGAAAATCATATTCTATTCAACGAAATCGTTACCCATTCAATTAACCAAAGAAGAAACCGAATAATTGAATAACTGCGGAGGCTTTCCACTTTTTTTTTGCATTTCTACGTCAATTCAATTGAATGGTATTTCGTATTTAATTGGACTTTTCTTAAATTACATTTTTTAAAATATTGAAAATCGATAAAATTGATCGGTTTATGTCTCATAAATATTGTGTATCATTTTTCAAATGTATTTTATGCTGGGGATATAACGAGTTTATTGTTTCTAAAGGCAGATTGCAATGAATGGATTTCTGGGAATGCAAAATAAAATCGTAAAACCTAGACTGTTAAAAAATTTTATCTGAATTTTCGTCGCCAAATTCGGAGAATTTTTATCGGGGAAATATCGAATAGAAAATGAATGGAAAACCAGAAAGGGCAGATGGCGATCTAAAGGAATATAAAGTTGACAATGAATATTCATATTACATCCAATGTTTCAATAAATTGAGAAATTTTCATCTTCATGTATCCAATAATTTGAAAATTTCATTGAATTTTCAGGGAAACCCAAAAATTTCATTGTCCTTTCCTCTAAATCTTTACCTTTACTCTATTATCACTGTTTGGGAAATTGAAACACAGAGAGAAATTTTCAGTGATTTTTGTCTGAATTTTCTGTGAGAAATTCCCCAATGAGTGAGCGAACGTCAAGTTCTGTAATTATTACAGAACACTTCACGCCATCAATCAACTGTATAGAAAAGATATATTTTTTTCAGTCTACCTGTTCGTATTTCTCTAGTTCCTGGTGGTAAATCTGTCGAATTTGGGCGAGTTTGGCACGATAGTCAGAGTGCTCAATGGCATTGTCCGGTTGGCCCTGAGGTCCAGCAGCAGCAGCTGCTGATGCTGAAGCTGCTGCACCAGCACCACCACCTTTTTCCGGACCAGCAACACCCTCAGCCACCAGCATATTATCCAACCTCATCAACTGGGGATCTGGTGGTTCATCCTCTTGGGTATTCCTCAGGGACAGCACTGCAAATAAAAAAAAAATAATACAAATAAATAACGAGTTCGTGCATTGAACGACAAAACCGAAGTATCAGTGACCAGTTGAGTGAAATAAAAAAACAGGATCAAAGGACAGTAACGTAAAGAATGAGTTGGAGTTTAGATAAACGTCGCAATGAATGATAAAAAATAGAGAAGATTCACTGGGAAAATATCAAGAATCGACAGTCGTTTTACTTCCACGCCACTCGCACGTTTGTCGAATCATAAAAGAATCAATTTCACTATCCATCGAGTATGCCCTATCCCTTTCAACCCCCCTTCCCACCCCTTCAGTGTTTTCTCCCCATCGTTTTTTTCTCGTGCTCGAAATCGACATTCTATGGCGCTCTATTCCTCCTCTTAGCACTCGCCTCTCTCATTCGCTATCTCTTTTTCAGGGTGAGGGTTTTGCTGTACGCAGTGGTTTAGAGTGGGTGGGTTTTCTCTATGTGCGGTAACAGCGGTTTTATTGTACTTTTACGGCGCGTGATGGAGCTGGACGAGCTATAAAAACGCTCGCTGCTGGGAGTTCTACCCACCGCCGACGTCTTACCCGCATGGGGCTGTACATGTTTCCTTCTATGTACTCACACACACATCTTACTTGCTATCAACTGAATTTTCTACGGTACATACCGTCCAATCAGTCTAATTTTAGGGCGATGCATTTAACAAATTTGACAGTTGGTGTCGTCAATCATGTTCATTGCACTTCGCGCGAAATTTATAGGCGAGTCTAAAGAGTTATCCAAAAAACAAAAATATCCGAGAAATTGTCTACATATTGTTATATCCAGAGTACGATAGTTCACTACACAGGTGCATTCAAAATTGGGGCAGTTTATTAATTGCAATATAATTGGCAGATGTACCATGCACCATACCTCCGAAGAGAAAGAAAAAAATGTTAATTTATGTGGCTATGCAACATTACCATAGTAGTGAAATATTTAATCTAATTATTTTTTAGGAAAAAAGAGGATTTTCAGAAACCGAAATTATTAATCGCTGCGTTACATAGTGATGAGACGAATAATAATTTTATTTTTTAGAAATAATGGGTTTACCCTAAAAAATAATTGAATTGAAAAAAAAGTGAAAATCTATAGAAATCATAAAAATTCAGGGAATCCTTTTTGCTTTTGTTTTTCAGATAAATTGAAATGAACAATAGAATTTCATAAATGATTCCAATCGAATCAATAAATCTAGCAATTGACACGTCACCGTTAAGGGCCCGTGTAATGAATTCACTCCTCTAATCCATTTATACGACGTGTAACAATTAAAAGCGAAGTAAAATTTCCAAAGTTGGTGAATGAGAATTATCCAAATGTCTCAAGGGAGAGGAGAGTCGAGAGAGCCCTTTAAAACTGTGAACTGAAAAGAAATGTCGAGCATTACAACGAGGAATTCTTCTCCACCGATAACTTCCAGGGAGTTTTAATTAAAACGCCCCGATGAAAACTATCGACATGGAGTTGTTTATGTGCAATAATTTACCGTATAAATTGAATGAAATAACGAATAGTGGAATTGAGACAATCAGAGGGGAGGACTTAATGCCCAATAATCCAACTATTAGGCCACCAGGGCGTAACTATGCCACAAGGAGGTGGAGGATTTCAAGAGGGAAGAGACTATATCACTTCATACACTATCTTTCTCAGTACATTGTACATCCACCCTGTATGGTTTTCCTACTAGAGGGCCCTTACAAGCGCGTAAACTCAGTTTTACTGGCAGTTAACATTTTACGACTGAAACGGTCTGCCACGGGCTCCCACCCGTCCAACGCACCCCATCCACCCCAACAGTTTTACTTTGCACTACTCTGCTCATCCTCCATATGCCTCAGTACTTACCAATTGTAAGTGGGTGAATTATCATGTGTTTATAGGGGATCGGACTTTAATACTGAGCTTTCCACTGACCAAAAAATAATAGTGCAGATCAAACAATACCTCCTATTATTCGAAGCAATAACCAATGGCTAAACATTTCTCCATTTTTTGGATATTTTTGCTAGACTTTTACTATAAAGAGGGGAGAGCCCGGAAATGGTATCGACGAACGCGGAAAAAAATGGAGTTATTATTTCATGAAATTTATCGAGATATACTAAATAGTAAAGATTATATTAAACGTTAATTTTTTTTAGTGTTAATGAAGCATAAACTGTGGAACTATGTAAGATATTACGGGAAATTACGTATTACGTATTACGAATGTAACATGTCTGTTACTCAAGAAGAAAATTCTATAACTTGTATAATTATTATAATTTTATTATGATGGGTGAGGGATGGGGACTAAATGTAAAAACCCGAATGCAAATGCAAATGGGAAGTGTGTGATGAATAAAACTAAAAGCTTATTAATACAAAAATAAAAGAAAATCTTTGCCTGTAAAGCAACAGATTAAAGAATGAATATCAGTTCTATGAATGAAAATAGATAATGCGTGAGTTTTGAGGGTGAAAATATAGATTGGAAGGAAATATTTTTTTGTACATTTTCGTTGAAGGGGCGTAAGGCTTTTAGAAAATTCAATTTCCCAAGGTTTTCCTCGGAGACTTGACGAGGAATGCAATCGCATCCGGAGAAAAGAAAGAAGTGGGAGGAGTAGGAATAAGAGGAATAAGGGAATGAGAGGATGCTGGTAAAGCCGAGGGAAAATGTTAAGGGTCTTCGCACCTCGAAAAGCCCCCGCCCGTTCACTTTTTCTCGTTCATTTCGGGATAAAATCCTTCGGGAATGAGGGAGAGAGGACCCTGGGATTCTCCGGGTCGTGTCAATCCTCCAGGGCGACGGGATATTGACACCCGGCAATAATAATATCCGTAGGCCCTCCACTGATTCAGGTTGTCTCATCCGTTCTTTCTCCATCAATTTTTTTTTATGGGAAAAATGGATGACTGATTCGACGTCCGAAAAAATGAGAAAGCATGAAAATCTTCATTCCCCCAATTCCTGAATTCGTCGGGCAATTTTTAACATTGCGTGTTCAATATTTAGTTTTATTCATCACGAATTAAAAAACTTTTTTTCAATTTTTGTTGAAAAGTGGGATAAAATTATTTAAACACTGTACCTAGTACTTGCTATTTGTCATCATTAGAATTATTGATTTGTAAGAAGAGAAATTAGAGAGAAATTTCAGAGAATAGAAATTTCAAAGAAATGTTTAATTTAATTATAGATTTCGAATTATTGAACCTAGATAATTCAATGGAAATTTTTTCAATTTTTTTATAAAAAATAATGATCATAAAGATTTTTTTCCGAATTTAACAAATGCGTAATTTTCCGGTCTCCATTCACTATTCCAAAATGTATACCAACTGATTGAATTCTCAACGATAATTAAATAATGATAACTATTCCATTAACGCTACAACCGTCACATGAATGAGTAAATTATATATAGTCATCTGCAGTGATAATTATTTGCCAAAAGAAATGAAATTTCCATCCCCAAATAATGTGATGTGGGATTTTAATTTGAAATTGAAGTCATGTGAAATATTTAGTGGGCCCGACGTGTATTAAAATTGACCGATATGATAATCGAGTTTGGTTAAAAAAGTTAATTGAGTGGAGGGAGTGAGAAGTCCCGTGGGAGCACTCACTTCGATTGGATATTGCAGAAGACAGGGTATAGGCGTATACCGATGAGTCCCCGGTCGGAGGGATAAATTTCGGTTACCTATCAAAATGGCACAACCCAAAATATTGCCTCGAAAAATTCCAGCAAAAAATATTACAACTGAAAAAAATATTGCGTCAATATTTTTAAAAATAATAAATGATTAAAAAAAATGAATGATGTCGTAATATCTCGTACTTCTAACATTCTTCGGGCTAATATTTTCGCGGAGTAATTTATTTACATTATAATATTTTTTTGGAATATTTTGAGGGGAAGATTATAATTGAATAAAATTTAGAAAGGTCACCGAAATTTTAAACTCCGATATAGCCTTCATCCCTTCAATGCCGAGGGGTTGAACTGAATTTTAGTGGCGAGAAATCGCTCAATAATTGTTACAGCTCGCTTTGATCGCGTAAAACACGTCGTAAACGTCTCCGTAGGGCGATCCACCCCCGACTCCTGAGGGGTATGCGAGAGGGTGGCCCTCTTCAACCTCAAACTGTCCGTACAAAATTTTTTTTGCCTAAACAAAAAGGGTATTCTGACGATTTATTTCGCCCAGAGAAAAATAAAATTTGGAGTTGTCATAAAAGTCGTTAAAGAATGGCATTAAAGTACTTAAAAACATTCTGGTTGACACGGGAACGTTAAACAGATGAAATCAGTGATAACAATTCCAGCCTCCCCCTGGGTTTTCCCCCCCATTTGGTTAGCAGAGGGTCGAGGGAAAATTTTATGGTCGGAAAATCACCGAATAATTGTTACGGCGCGCTTTTGATCGTATAAAACACCTCGTAAATGTCAAAGGGAACTCGAGATGGTCGAGTGGGGGAGGGTTTCGAGGATCTCCAGCCTGGGGATAAGGGGACACACCATTATGTCGCATTATCGGCCGAACTTCAGGGTAAATTGAGACTTCAGTTGCATTTATACTGGGTGTATGTTTACAATACCGGAATAACGCAACTCTACTCAAAATGTAGTGCCAAAGTATCAATTTTCATTTGGAAAAGTCCTACTATTTTTTCATACCCTCACTCATGGCACATAATAAATAATAATAAAAAATTATGTTAATTGTTCTGCCCCAACAAAAATTCTCCTCATTTAAATAAAATTCTATAACCATTGAATCTTTCCATAAAACATCCGACATTTTTGGTAATGATGTGTAAAATAAATGCAGTGGGTTGATAAGAAAATAGTTCTAGTATTTATTTGTAATAATAAAGAGGGAAGATGTGGAAAAAACGAGCGATATCTCAAGAAAGGAGTGAAAACTCGAAAACGCTTCAATTTCAGACACACAAATTACTCCGTAATTCAACAAGCGAGCTAAACTGAATACCCCTCGAGTCAGTACCCAAGTACATACACTAAACCAGTTGGGTGCCGAGGGGATGGTCCAGGGGTAGGGGGATGTTTTAATGAAACGTGGATGTTAGAATGACAGGAATGCTGCAAAATGGTCGAGGCGTGCCGAGCGCAGCTCATACCCAACACACCCCCATCTTCTGCATCAAGTCAGTCAGCTACCCTATGTACCAAGCCATGTACAACCCTATGTACCTGACGAGTGTCTCGGTCGAGTCTGCGAGGAAAATTAAGTCCCGGCTTTCATCCTACAGGTTATTGGACTCGGACAAAAAAATGAATAGAATTTCCCACTCCAGTTTTTCCATTCTCCCTCTCAACTCACTACCACCCCATGCCACCCCCTACATCCTCTTTTTTCTGTCCCTAGACATGAGGCAATGAGGGATGAAGTCCACGGGAGAGAGAGTTAAGGCGATTTCGCCGTGTGGGTGGACGACATAACGGGTAACTGGGTGGGTATTAATAAAACGTTCTACACGGAGGACGAGGGAAAAATAAATTCTTATTGCCTGGCGAGTCCGGTATTTCCGCAATATACGGCGCAGGTGTACCGAATGTTTCGCCCTATTCCACCCCCACGTACCCACCCACCCTCTTCATCCCTCTTGCATTTCACTCTGTCTCGCACACAACTCGTATGGATGGTCCACGAGGGGGCGTACAACCCCTCACCAACGTTTCAACGTATACATAATCCTCCCCCTTCTCCCTTACCTCCCTTCACCCCTCATCCCACATCATGCCACCCCCTACACCACCCCGAGGAATAATGCAGGGACGGACCAAGTTACTGGATGCCAGAAGTATTTAAGGATCGACGACGACATGAACGAATAGTTATAAAATATAAATTATATTAGTTATAAAAAATAGTTACAAATAGTTATTTATTATTAATACATATACCCATGTATGTATAGTTATTTACAATCATTTTGGATATTTGCGATTTTTTTTTGGACTTCACTCTGATTATAAAAAAAAAATTCTCGAGAATCAGATGCAATTTATCCCTATGCGTACGACTTGAAATTATGTACTTGGGCCACGGTATTGTAATGTATAGAAATAATTGATAGTAATCAATTTTCCAATGCGAAGTTAGTTTTAATTATTTCATTTAATTTTCATGGGATAACCAGTCGAAATAAATACTTTTTGCAAAATATAATTTGAATGACAGAAACGAGCACAAAATTGTGCGAAGTTGAAGAGAAAAATTATTTATCACTTCTGGGAAAACTCTCTTAATTTTATGAAACCTGGGAATAATTTTTTCTCCATGGGATCCACGAAACTTCAAGATTTTCATTATTAGTGAAAATATGTTGAATGAAAAAAATATTGTTTTTTTCGATTTTTGTTGATAAGTTGAATTTTCAGGTACAGCAGGAAAAAGAATTGTTTATTAATTAATTAAAAAAATAAATACATATTTATATATATATGTATTCATTATTAAAATGATTTTTTCATTTTTTCAATTTTTCATTTTTTTTAAAAAGAAAAGAAAATGTTTAAACATTAAACAGTCGATTGCTATCAAATAATCTATAACACCAATCGCTAATTCCCAAAAACGAAAAATTATTTCTAGATCCAAGATCTCGATTTTTCCAATGAAATCCTACTGTATGGAGGACGATTTTCGGTAATTGATCCGGAGCTTGCATAACAATATTTTAATATTGAAATGTAGTTTTGTTTTTCCCGGTAGTTTCACGTCGGCGCGATGCCCTTTACCTCCGTCCGCGTCGATTCGATACGTCTGGCAGAAAGCATTTTCTCTACATCCCCCTTTTTTAGAGGGTCTCCGGGGGGGCGGCGGCGGGTGGCAGAGGGCAAGGGGGTGAAAGGGGGGAGGGAGAGAGAGAGAGAGAGAGGGGCGAGGAAGTGCGCCAACGCGCCAGAAGGGCCAAGGGGTGAGAATGGCAACGTGGCGTATTGATCGAGTGGCTGCCGGCACTCTTCTGTCTCACCCCGTATAGACCCACCCCCTTTCCACCCCTGTCGTGAGAGAGAATGAAAGAGTGAATGAGACAGAAAGGGAGTATGAGAGAGAGGGCGAGCACACGTCCCTTTTGAAACTCGCGTGTTTACGTTTCCATGCCGCGGATTTTCACGCACACCCTCTGGAAATAATTAATTATTGACGTTGTAATTCAGTTTTTGTTTTTTTTTTCCCTTTTTTTTGGATGCATCAATTTTTGAGGCTGCTTTTCGAGTGCATCCCGGAGATTATCATGTGGAAATAATTTTCAGGAGTGAAATATCATGAATTAACTACAGTGCAGTGAAAAAGAAAAAATGAATGCAGGATGCAATTTTATGGTAAATTGAGTTTGGTGGAAATTTAAATCGAACAGAGTGGATTTTTACATGAACGGCCCCGGGGTCAGCGGAATCGGGAGTTGAAAAAGTTTATTCGGACGAGAAATGAACACCGGAAAGTAGACGCCATGTACGTTTCGCAGAATGTATAAGGCGAGATAAAAGATTCAACGCAGGAAAAGGATTGCGATTTTTTTGAACGACATTGTGGGTTTCAAATGAAAAGGCCCCATTAATGGGCAGTTTACTCTATATTTGAAGTGCCCATGAATTGAAGGAATAATTTTTAAAAATATCAATATTTGAAAATGTTTCGATTTAAGAAAGATCAAGAAGTATGAATTCTCAAATTTTCTTTATCCAATTAGTTTATCTCATAGCTTCAGCAATTAATTTAGTAAACTAATTAGATTGTTTATTATTCATTTTATACAAGAGGTGGATCAATAGAATAATAAATGATAAAGCCACACGAGATGATTCGAATGTTCCCCATAATTCTATTCTCCGAAAGAGGAAAAAAATTGTATGGAAATCTAGGAATATAATAGCCTGCCAAAGGGGAATAGCTTGGTTTCATTTTTCGGCACTAGTGCTTCCCGAGGGAGACATAACTGCACTTCATCCAGCAGAATCTCTCCTTTTTTTTCTAACTCCTAATGAGAAGTAGTGCCTCGAGGGGCACGTTCGAGGGCCGCTCAATGAAGCCTCCCACATTTTTTATTCCTTTAAATCACTCAGCCAAAGAGGAAAAAGTCACGTTTTTGGTTTATCGAAAAATTTTCGCTTGGTAAAGCTTACAAAGGACACTGTTGGGAAAGTTTGGCGAGAGCTCACGTCGGGGATTTTCCGTCTCATTTCGGACAGGGATTTTCGACGCCATCTCCAGTTTTTTATTCTTTTTTTTTTTTTAAGGACAGTTGCACTGACCGAACGTATAGAAAAATCGAGGTGGACATTGCGCGGAGTTTATGGAGCTGGGGAGAAGAATAACGTCGAGCTTTTCGTTTTTTTTTTGTTCGGGAAGTC
>NW_011887764.1:609317-610379 GCF_000806365.1 Fopius arisanus | reverse complement strand
AATTCCAAGGAATGGGAGATTAGCATATTCAATATTTGCATTAAATTATCGAATTTTCGAAATTTTGAAATAACGCGAATTTAAATTTTATTTATAACCGATTATATAACTGCTTAAATTTTCGATTTTCGATAAAAAAACGTCTTTCAATATTTCTTCCTAAAATCGACAGTTTTTAAATCAATCGATGTTTAACAAAACTGGAAAATGCAAAAATTTGTTATTGCTATTATTGTTCTTAAAAAAATGAAAATGCTCGACGTCAACTGGCCAGTTTTATCTAAAAAAAATCTCCCCACAATTGTCAGTTGAAAATATTTTCCATCGCGTCAAAAAACAAAAAGAATAAAACGAATACCAGGGAAACGTCAAGTATACTGCATAATTCATAAGTAGCACAAAGACGCCCCGAGAATTTGAAATCCGTTGAAACCGCGTGGGTCTGGGCGGAAGGGGCTTTTTCGTGCATACCGAAGTGGCTGAGGGGTGGAGGATAAAATGTATAAGAACATTATTGTAACAAAAATTTTTCACTGGGGGATGAAAACCGCGCCCTTGTCGCCACTTCTTTCTAAAGTGTGTACGAGGGATTTCCCTCCTTTTCTTCTCACCGGCTTGCCATCCCCCATCCCCATCCCACCACCCTCCACCCACTTGCCCACTTCTCAACAATTTCGACTCTCGTCTCGAGTAATTGGAGAGCCTCCAAAAGTTCTTCAGAAGAAGTATCACTTTTTCACGGTGAAGAGGCCGTTAAATATTTCACGAGGGGCAACGAAACTGTTTAACTGTTGCTTTCTCGATAGAGTATTTTTTAATTGGCTTTCGAGTTACTGTTTATGTTTATTTTATTTTTTTTATTCATTCCATTAATTTTTAGAAAAATTAGTAAAAAAAACATGAATAAACTTTACATTGAAGTTTTTTGGAAAAGAAAGGGACATAAGTGATTTTCGAAAAATTGAATGAGCTTGTTTATTGCCGTCCAGAGTTATGGAATCAATTAATTAGCATTCCATGAACGCATTGAAAATCATTGAAAATTTTGAATATAAATGATGG
>NW_011887764.1:595098-609072 GCF_000806365.1 Fopius arisanus | reverse complement strand
AAAATGAAAACCGATTTGAATATGAAGTTTAATTTATATTAAATAACTCTTCTCTAACGTATAATTACCAAATTTTCATTTTACATTAATGATTGACGATCACAAGGTTTTCCCGTGACCGAAAAGAACAATGTTTCAAATTTAATTGAGTTGAGTTTTCATTGAAATTAAAGAGGATAATGAAAGGAGTTGATGAATTTATTAATATTGATGACTTTTTTAAAATAAGAATAAAAATGAACAAAAAAGAATTTCTATTTGATTAAAATGAGAATTTTTTCTGGGTATATATGAGACTCTGGAGTGAGGAATGGTGAATTGGTGGTAATGATCTCCCTCATTGTTTGATAATTGCATACCCTAGTTAAAGTGAGTGCAAGAAGGGGTTCGGGTGTTCTGGGAGGACTACATTGTAAGGAACTGCGTCCAGACGCTGCATTGTCAACCAATGGGACAAGGATATCGCGAATGGAGGGCAACTCACTGGAAGAGGAAGCGAGAGGATACGTTCAACCCCCGTGCTCAGGGGTGGCTGTAACGTCGCTCGTAAAAACACCGTAAACTCGACAGCAACAGGTCCCGTGTGTGTCTGGGGTACCTAGCCCCATCTCACTTGGAATATCATATTCGAGTGTCGCCCATAGGCACCCACCCAATTTCATTCCCCAGGTACCATCAGGTCACAAGGACAATTGAGGGTGTCAATCGGCGGAGTTAATCACTCAATACGCAACAAAAAATATCTATCGACCAAGTGCAAAATATACTAGATTCAAATTTTTTTTTTTCTCATATATTGAAAAAACCAAAAAAGTATTCCTACATCTTTGATGCACCCCATCGGTTCATGTCACAGGGAGAAGAATTTATGTCACAATTTATTCGCATGTTGTGTTATCGCTTAGCAAATTGACAGTGACAGAATTTTTACTGAAATCTTGTATTTTTTTTTACTATACGGAAAGAGAAATACCGGAAAAAGTTCGGGATTTTTCCTCAAATTTGTACAATTTACAGTTTTAAGTAAAAAGTACGTCAGAAGATGTCAAGAGTACTCAATTACTGTATTGTATATTTGAATTCCTCCATTAAACTACTTCCTTCACAGCGAAATAAACAAGCAGTTGAGCCCAAATGCATGAGAGAATTAAATCCCCAATTTCGTAAAATGCCAGAGAATTTTTAAATCCAATCGACTCCAAGATAATCCTACAACAAGTTTCTAGGGCCAACGAAAGTTTCCGTCTTTCTACATCCAAATAGTCCCAGAAAATCTTTAATTGCATCCACTTCAATAATCCCTTGAACCGCTGATCGGTCGCTTCCTATCTCTGAAAATATCTCCCCTAATCAATTAAGAGGAAAAATCCTGATACAATAAAGTTAAATGAAAACAATGATTTTCGAAGCGGGGGGCAATAAAAGATTTTTGTTGAAAAAAAAAAAGAGTAAATGTCGGGGCGAAAGTCAGGGTGGCGCCACTTGGTGGTTTTGAGAATACGGCTGAACGAGTTTCTTCAAGTTTTATTGGTGGAAAAAGTTTCTGGTATGCGGTCCCTGAATCTCACCCTGGCTCAGTACCACCCCCAAAACTTTTGTCTCGCGCAATTAGAACTTGCCGGTATTATTCATAACTCCAGCGTTGCCGTTGGGCTTCCAGCAACGCTTCCTCATCATTTTATTCTCCACATTCTCTTTTTTTTTTCCTTATTACTTTCTTCATTATTAGTTACTTTAACCGAGATCGTACGGTTCATGAATTTTCATGGCTTTTTGTTGCCCCCAAAACTAATTACAGAGTATTCCACGAGTAAATCACCCAAGGATTTAATCTGATTACCGCTCATGACGTGTGTGTCTCTCGATATCAGGTAAATGACACTCGAAATATCCGTAGGTCGATTCCCGGAGGACTCTGTTCACCGTTCAACTGTCAGTTTACTTGATTTTCCAACCCTACTATATCACGTACCCTCCACAAATCCCCTCAGGAGACAGCCTCAATGATTCACCTTTTCTTATTACTATTCCATTTATTTCGTTTTAAATTCAAGTATTTTCACTGTCGCGTATTCAAATTTCGAGACCCAAACCTGACAACTACTCTCACAATTTGTAACCACATGAAATCTGCGCAAATACCCCCAAAAAGTCAAAAAAAAAAAATTTCTAAAAAATTGTTCCAAGAGAATAAAAAGGCCCTCGTTTAAAGCGGGCCTAATGACCCGCAAAACGAGGTACTCCACGCCCCGTGTAATCTCCATAGCATTACCATATGATTACAAAGGTAAACGATTTTTTTATCGATTTAATAATCCCCTCTCTGCAATCATTCGTCCATTATTTTTCCACACCGAAAAAGGCATTCACTCCCATAAATAATTCTACACAAAGCTTTTCCCTACTTTCCAATCAAAAAATTAATGAATCAATTTTTGCCAGGATTACAACCCCAACAGAACTCATAAACCGATGAAACCTGTCGAAATGAAATGATAATCCACTCAAAACGAAACTGAAATTGATGTTGAAAATAGAGCAATTTGAGTGAGTGCAACACGTGCACTCACCTGATGATAAAACGCCCCGGAATCGTGGAACGAGTGAGAAGTTTGACGAGGGATGAAGGAAGATGATAAAGAAGAGAAAAAAAAAAAAAGTAGCGTAAAAAGGTGGGAGGTGGATGAGACTCGCAGGTTGAAACGGCCGGTTATGTACGCGGTCTCCGGGCTTTACGAGCTTATTTTACTGGATTTTTATGATATAAACGTACATCCCTCTGCACCCCTCGTGCACATCCAAGTTTACGGCTTCGTGAGATTTTATCGCGACGTAACGTATGGTTTGTTAAATCGCTCTCCAACTGACACACCTTCACTTGTACCAACGGGATGAAGAAACGAATGAAAAGCCAATTAAAAATGCATCGAATCCCTGTAACAGCAGTTTTCGGGATTATCAGTGGGTTATTTTGATGCTCTGCGGTTAAGACCCTGGGGAAAATAGTCCCGGACTTTGATGGGACTGAGGAGGAAGTCCTGGCAAAGAGCCCGATCCCCCGTAACCAACGACTTCCGTTCGACTAACGTCCCGGGTAATTAAGGGACAACCAGTATACGACGCCGTTAACGGTATCCAAGTATATCTGTCGCGTGTCCAACAGAATACTGTGCTACAACAATACCCACTGTCGTTTCATCTTCATCCGCCATTGTTCTGGCTCAAATTTCACGGTTTAACGAGAGTTTTTATACTCAGACTCAAAATTTCATGTTCAAAGATATTTCGTTATCTTAGAAAATTGATTTTTGCACCCTAAAAATCTTCGTAAACTGCCTTTTGAGGACATGCAAAAAATCTATTCGATAAATTAAATCTACAACAACAGTTTCGATATGTGCATTATGTATTATTATGTTTTTCACTCAATAATGAAAGCATCAAACCCGTTGAATTTATATATTTAAATGAGTATATAGTTTTTTCAATTTTAAAATGATTTTTTAGTATAATTATTATTAAAGAAAATGTAATTTTCAATAGCGAAATAAAAATAAAATTCGTGAACCCAGAAGTTAAATTTTTAACGTCAAGAAACTGTTGCTGTATGTAATATACTCTAAAAGTAAAATGAGACCGAAAGAATTGTGAAAAACAATTTCTAATTATCAACGATAAAACCCCAGCTTTCTCTATCCGAAACTTGAGAACTGGACGGGATAATTTTATAATTGACAAACATAAATTAGTTGATTTTTTTTTCGAGGGTTGAACACACAATATGAGCCACGAATGCACAGTTATCCATGCGATCATACTACCAATAACATCTGCAACTCACAGAAATTGCAAAAACACAAAGTATTCGTACTGTCCGAATTGCAGGGGAGAACCGTATAACTGGTTTTAGTTTATTCGATGTGAAGTTGAAAATTCATAAAGAATTTTTACAACCCACTTGTGCCGTTTTAAATCGCAGATATCGCCGGGCTTACCATAAATGAGTCGTAAAAACTTTTATTTCCCGAACAGCAATGTAAACAATGTTTTTGAAAATTTATTGAACCAGGGATCATCAACTATTTGAGTTCATAATTCGGGGATTACTGTGTCAACCTCATTTCATCGAATGGTGTTCTCCACATCAATTTATATGACTAATATTTTTTGACTCATTCAATTTAATCATTATATCCATAATTATTGTAATCTATTGATAATTTTCATAGGCGGTACAGGGGTAATACGGGTGTCCATTCATAATTGTGCTTCAACGATGTTTTTTATCCTGAATTTATTAAGTCGTTAAACAATGAAAAGAATTTCCTTTCACAACAATTAATTCGACATCTAATATAATAAAGGAAAGTCTAAGGATATCGTTAGAAAATTTACGATGATCGATTAATCACTTGTTTTTTCTCGATTTCATTATCTGGTGATTATCTGGTGATTTTTGGTCTGTCATTGAATTAAAGATTGCAAATAATATCATAATATCATGAAAGTAGAAACACAATAATGAAGTTCGCCCGAGTCGAAATATCTCGAAACGCGTAGGACAAATTCCTCATTGGTCACCTCGAACCGCCAAATTCAAATTCGGTGCACGAAGTGCGCACTAGGTTTCGTTAAATCTGATAAGAAATCATTAATTTTCAACAAGGCGCTTATAATTTGAAACGGAAAACATTCGACAGTGTTAATTGCCGCTTCACCAATTTACAGAAAAACACGTGTATTACCCCGTACTCCCCTATATTATCAACTTTTTATAAAAAAAAAACTTTGATAAATCTGCGAGTTGCTCTTAATTAGGAATGACTTCAAAAGTCTAAAATAACTGGATGTTTGAGATTAAAAAAAAATGTATCCGGTGGACTCGGCATAGTGTACATGGAATCCGGTCCATTCCCCCATACATATCAGTGATACCCGGGTATCTTTCCCATCGTTATAAAAAAGAACTGTGAAAAAAAAATGGTCTTGATCGGGTTCTCATGCAGATGTGTATCCTTACGGCAGGGTTTTTTTCAATAGATACGAGAAAGAAAGGAGCCCCAGGAGCTAAGGCGGGAGCCAAGTCAAGGTGAACCGGCTGTCTCTTCGCCTCGTTTTGTGTACAAGCTACATCGAGGATTTTACCTCTCAAGGTGTATAATACCGTATCCCTTTGCGGTTCCCTTTTCACCGATTATTTCTCACTGCACTAACGAACACCGAGGTTAATCGTTACGATGTCGCCTGATCGACAATAACTAATCGAATTTATGGTCTCGTCGGTCGAACCCTTTTAACCCGTGTGGGCCTTATCTCGAGTATTCAACAAAATTGAAGGACGAGACAATAGAATTGATGGAATTGCCTGGATTTTCATTCTTACGGGGAAAAGTCGATGGAGATAAGTGCTCGGTTGGCTTTTGTGTCGAGCTATTTTGCCGACAAAACCCATCGCCGGAGTCCAATGCACCGGGTACGTGCATCACCATGACTCTGTTCTGATCGAATTGATAACAATATACCTTTCAAAATTTTCACTCAAATATCCGGTAAGAAATTCATTTTCAGGGAATTTATTGAGCTTTTAAATGATTCCCTAGGATCCTATGCAAAAAAAAAACAAATACTTGAATTAAGTATATATATATATGTATATATATATATATATATATATATATCTTAAGGACAGGTTATACTTAAAATAAGTATATTGTTTATTATACTAATACTTATAATTATTGCACCGATTATATTTATTTATTATACTCACAATAACTTTATAAGTAAAAAATATAGTTAAAGTGAATATATTCATATACTTGATTCAAGTATTTATTTTTTCTATGTAGGGCAAAGGTCATTTTTTTCCACTCCCGTATTTTCCCCGGCCCTTAGGGTTTCTTTACTGCCTACGACGCGAATACACGTAAAACCAATCATAGGTTGAAAGTCAAAATCAAAAGATAAAATCATTTTCCTCCCCCCAAGATTTGACATCAGGATGATGGTCCCCGACGAAAAAGGTATCATCTCATTTTCACGATTTTCTTATTTCCTCGGACTAATTCCCTAACATACATAATTACCTGCGATATCAAAAAAAATAATTTACAAATGGAGAGATAGAGAAAAAACCTTAATCGTCACGTCGACAATGTATCCAAATTGCAAGAAACCCCCGTAAATCGAGAAAGTCGTCGTCGTGCTCCGTCGACCGGAACTCACCGAAACTCGTCTCCCACAACTCTAACGAATGATTCTTCAGTGGAGAATACTCCGAGGGGAAGTCGAATGAAAATAGAGGACTGGGGTACGCGAATTCCGGCTCACAAGCGTTGTTCCGGTTTGCATGCGTCCAAAAGACGTTTTGCGTATGTGTGAGGAATGAAGAGAAGAGAAGGAATCTCGTGTGGGTGTGGGAAACCCGAACGCAAGAGAAAAAATCAGTGAAAAATTCACGATTTTCGAATGAATCTTATGGTCCCGGTAAAATCTTTATTCTTCTCGACAATAGGAGGGTGCAGATGAAAATTCTTGTCATATTTCAATATACCCGACGGACAAATATAAAAGAAAATTAATATTCAATTCCCAAATTCGGAGAATTTCGTTACGTACAGCTAGAAGGGTTTAATAGTGATAAAAAAAATCAACGCGTCTTGAAATATCTCAATAGTTGTTTAAAAATCATGCCCCAATTACTATTATGATCATTCCGATAATTTATCTATTGATGAATCAAAAATTCAATTTAAATCCAAGAATTTACGTTCTGTAAAAGTTAGAAATCGATCACTTCTAGTTTTGTATGGACAAATTGTTAAAACTGAAGAATCTCTGTTCCTCTTCTGAATTCAAAGTCAACTTTCTTTCCTCAGATGTTGCGTTGACACGGGGCATTATTTTTAAACCGGGCTCGTTTTAACACGCTGTGTATCTGTTCTGTTGAACACCCGCTGTCAAGGGCTGTCTAGAATCTACAGTCGAAGAAAGAGATTTGATGGATATTTGTCAGGTCAACCGAGACTTCACCAATAATTTCAAAGAAAATGTCCCTAAAATTTTTCCCACTCCCTAATTCTACCAGGTCAATTTTCCTAGCTACTTCCTAGCTACTATAACAATACAATTCTTCATGCAAGGAACAAACCCAAAATTGGCTCATTAATAATTACTATTGTCCTCATTTGTCCTCCAATTTTAGATATAACTCGGAAAGTTAGGCCCTACTCTAAACAATGAATAATAAATTCGTTTCTTCGACTATTCGTTGTTAGACGTATGGTAAATCTCAGTCCGATGGCCCGAATTTTTAAAACTACCAGTTTTTTTTCTCCTAAATTTCCCTGGAAATGTCACGAAACTGTCAGAATGATTTTTCTTTCGAATTATAGCATCAACCTCGAGTGCGCTGATTATATTAAATGGCTGGTAAAACGGTCTGCTTAACATAGCGTTTATCTGCTCTTCTTGGTTTTAGTACTTTTTCACTGCCTCGTCAGCCATTGGCCATAAACTCACTGGGGCTCTCTCGGCACCCAAGAGTCCTTCTCTTCATCTCTTCGGAGATCCTCCTCTCTTTTATCTATCAATATATAAACACACCTATTCCCTTCTTCCCCTGACCGCAACAGCGGCATCAAAAAGCTTTTACAACGGTTTTTCGTTCTGACCTGTCCACTTTTGTATGAAGACCACAACTGAATCTTTATGCCACAGGGTGTCAAACACCGGAAAATTCAAACCCTTTTTCTGCACTTGTTCTAGACTTAAGAATTATCAGCTGACGGATAAATTTATTCATTTAGCTTTCTTTGACTTCAACTCTTCAACTTTTCGAACTTTTTAGAATTTCGGTTTAAGGGACGTTCCTCACGAAAAAATTAATTTTATTGAATTTTTAAGATGAACGACTTGATCTTTACGGAGAAAAAAATAATGATGAAATTTATCGCGATAGTGTTGGAGCATTATAATATTTTAATTTGAATATTTTATTTTCTTTAGGATCACCTACAACTTCAATTGAAAATGAATAAAGATAAATTTTTTGGTAAACATAATTGAATAATTATCACTGAAAAAAGTCTAGACAAGTTTATTCTCTTGTAATCAACTCCAAAGTAAGCAAAAAAAAAATAAAAATATCCGCAAGCTTGAAATGGCTCATTTTTCCTGGTGTGCGTCCCAATTTTCCTAGCCAGTGGAAATTGGAAGTGCACGTCAAAGAAATACCCTTATCCCCCTAAAAATTGAAAAATGACAGATAAATGACTATGAGACACGTACATGGACGATCGAAACGAAAACCCGTTCGACTCGGTTATACCCAGGGAGCAAAGGAGCGCGACGAAGGCAGCCGACGACGTGCGGTCGTTCCCCCTTGGATTGTCGGTAGAAAATATACATATATGTATATATACATATATGCGTGAACGCACAGAAACGTTTCCACCAGACAGAGACAGGGGATCAACCGGGGAGAGAGAAGAAGGAGGGTGTAGCATTCAAGACAGAGACAAATATTAAGAAAATAAGGAGCCAGAGAAGGATGAATATACTAGGGAGAGGAATTCTTGGGAGGCAAGGGGCTTTGTATTGCTTCTACCCCGATTCTCTCGAATCTGATGCCCTTCGTTCTTCCCCACCCCCGTCTGTCCCCATCATCTTTGTTCCCCTCATTTCGAACAGCGGGGGTGTATACCAAGAAAAGAGAGGAACCCCCCACCCCCTTGGCTCTGTTGCCAGTCGACGATACATTCTCTCTTCACTTTACTCCCTAAAAAAAATCCCCTCACCACCCCCTAAATGCGTTTGAAGGGATCTCCCCGAAAAATAATTGCACGTTTCGTGGTCTCTTGATCCGACGCGTAAAGTAATCCAAACACAGCATAAAAATTATGTTTACGAGTTTCAAATGGTTATAGAGGGGTTTTTCGTGTTCCTTATATTGCCCTAATGTTGTTTGAAAATGGGGATGCGTGGAGGGATGTTTGCTGAGGCATTGGTAAGATTTATCCCTCGGTTTCGGTTATCAACAGACTGCTTGGGGATTGTTTCTGGGTGATTTTGAATTATCTAATAAAATTGAGGTAATGGGCGCATGCTGCTTGGCTTAATTTATGACTCTGATATCATCGGGTTTTTACGGATGTGAAGAACACTTGTTACGGGAGATAAGGAGTTTGATGGATTCTCTCACAGTGTCGCACGTTTTTTGGATTCAAGGAAATTTGTGCCTGGCTATTTTGTATTTTTTGTTCCAATTTTGGATTTTCGCATGGAAATCGTTCAGCGTGAGAGTTAAGTTTAATTTAGAGTGAAATGTACGGATTTAATCCCAAGAACCTGATCGAACATTCAAGGAATTAAATGATTTTTTTTTTATCAGAATTCAATGGAGATTATTTATGGCGGAAAATTTCAAGACATTTACTTGAAATTGTCTCAGTCCTGTCTCGTTTTTTCGGAAACGAGATAATTTTTAAAGCTCATTGCCTTCCAGTATTTGCAGTTTTATCAACTTAAATATGAGAAGTGTAAAAACATAAAAATATTGAAAACTCACCGGTTTTCTCCTTGATTTCACAGAGCACAGAGAATAGCGCTGGCTTCATCCTGTGGCAGTTGAGGGTGTGTTTTCTGTTGACAAACAATAAAAAATAGTTACCGACGGAAAATCACCCCGGGTAAATAACAAGAAAGCACCCCAGGGATTATCAAGTTAAAAAAAGGCCCCTCTGACCGTCCAGACATAGGGGAATTAACAAGATTTTAACGAGGAAATTGTTAGTGGTATTCTGCAGGTGTAATTGCATTATACCGAGGTAATTCTATATCTCGAGGTGGTCTGATATCGATAATTGTGGGGTAACGAGGTAATTACATATGCTTTTGTTCCAACATGTTTTTTTTTAATTCTCCAGGTGAACGAATTGATTACACACGAGATTATCTTATTAGTGATTGCTACGGGAAAGTTGAAAATGAAGATTTAATTTTTTTTAATCACCTCGCCTGTGCCTCGTCCAGACTCTGATCCGTGATATTCATGATTTGTTGTAGAATTTCCCCGATGTCTTGTTTACGCGCCTCAACAGCTTGTTCGGGACCCTGTGATGCTGAACCATCAACCGGTCCCATACTTCCATATCCACCAGCATTCTGGGCACCCTGGCCACCATTTCCACCCATCAGACCAACATTCGAACCTCCGTGCTGCAGCATTCTTGCACTTTCATCCATCAACTACCCAAATCCAACGATTTATCGGTTCCTCCCACTCTCCAACTTTACTTCACTCCGATTCTCACGATATATCTCAGCTCCAATAAATTTGTATAAACAAGAATGATTATTTATTATTCACGTTATTCTCATCCTCGTCTCTCTCTCATCGGAAATCCATAAAATATAAAACGATATCAAACAGATTGTTCCATCAACGTTTTGGAGGTTATGCCTAACGTCTTTGTCCCTACGGCCGACTGATAAATACCGATGAAATGTGCAAATGAAATTCCCTAATTACTCCCAAACGTCAGATAAAATCCACTCTTCTATTATAAGAAAACTCCAAGTTCATTAATTCTCGTATACATACACCACAAGTATAAAATGGTGTCCTCGTGTACTTTTGACGGATTGTCGTGTGTTATTTTTTATATTTTTTTATTTTACGTATACGCAATTTCAAGGTCGCATATGAAGCGACGTATGTTCCCCTTCCAGACTCTGCACTTTTAACCTCCTCACTCCCTCACGATATTAATTCACTCTGGACACAAGCGCGCGAATTCACCACCAATGTCTCACAGCGGTTAAATGTAAACATGAAGACAACCCAATGTAATATCGAAAAGATGCCACGGGCCTAGTGTGATTGTTGAAACGATTAAGTCACTGTTGTGCACTGTTGGTGTTTGGTACTTTGTTTAACAACTAGAGGAGATAAAAACACTGGAGCACTCACTTGTGTCCGCCTTACAAGGCAACGCGCCGAACCTTTCTGTCGCACTCCCGCCGTCTGGACAGACGAGAACAGACGAAAATTCCCTTCTACCCCCTCCCCTCGAGCGAACAAACCCCCGCTGACGAGAACACGAGACAAAGAGGACGCGTGTGCGTGTGCGTCACTGGCTTTTCCATTTATATGTGTTACAAGGGTGAGGGAATTTTTTTCCGTGTGTCAGTGAGAACGAGTCGGCGGCCATAGCTCTACTGGCCAATCACACAGACGCATGCGTCATCCCTCTTCTCCCTCTGATACCCCCACGCCCAGCGCCCCCTCTTCGCCCTCTTTGACAACTCAACCCTCTCCTCTTTCCCCGGCCCCACTCCACAGCACTTCCGAGTTTTTGCCACTATTGCCGATTTCACCCGATTACAACCGAATTTCCCTCTCTGTCCGAATTATTTTTCCTGCTCCCTACACTCTCTTGTCCACTGCGGCATTTTTTCCACGTCCATTATTTTTCGCTCTGGGGAGGGGGTCAAAACTGTTTTGGCATTTTTTGGAAATTGGCGAGAATTTTTGAGGATTTCGGGAATTTACGGAGATTTGACACCGCACACCGCGCACCCGACGCGATCAGATGCCGCTGAGACGATGCCACTGACAAGCTCCGCCCACCGTGTTGCTGGCCTTTTTTTTTTATTTTTTTTCTCTTGAGGAATGGTGGTTTTTTTTCGGGGAGGATGAGAATTTTTTTGTTGCGAGGGGTGGGAAGACTACACGTGGAGAAACTCGAAATTTTGGGTTTTTTTTTAGGGGGTTTGTAAGGCAGATCGGTCGGACATCTGACGGGAAATCTGAGGGGCTTACTCGGCTGGTCAATTCCGGTGGCGGGAACTGATTTTTTTAACTCCCGTGTTTTCTTCGGATTCGGAGAATTCTTTTATTGAAGTTGTTACCATTGGAAAATTATTAACCCAATTTTATTACGTTAGTTCATTGAAAAATTATTATAAATCGCAAAAATTAAATAAAAGGACAACATTTGATTCAACTAAACTAGAAATATCAATTCGTCAAACTTTAATGAATATCTTGAAACCGAATGGAGACTCCTAATTTTTTATATAATGAAATATTGTATCGTACAAATTTCGCTATCTCTTCGCTTCGGAAATAATCTCCACAAAGTAAAAGTAATAAAGGAATAAATTGATTTTTAAAAATTTACCATTTCATCACTGAATTGTTTGATACGTCCCCTGGTGACCGCGGATCGAATCTACTCAAGAGAGAGAACGTATACCGGCAAAAAGTAAACATATCGCCAGCCGCTTAAATTTCTCTGCAAAAATAAGCAAACCCACGGGATAAACATCCATAAATATAACAGACTAAAATATTTCCATTGATAAACCAGTGTTATCGAATCGATCAGTCCAATGTACTCGTTAAATCGATCATTTTCTGTCACGAACACCACGTGGGCAATGTCATTACAACAAAAACTTACGGGTTCCCCTGGTTCCTTGAATTGGCCGTTTACTCTCGGAATCTACATCAACTACCTGCCAAATAAGAGAGAATGGTCCGTGCAGTTCTCCAACGCCCATGTCCAGCTCAAACTTCACCAAATCTACCAGTTTTTCTCAGTCTGTGGCAGGATCACCAACGTAATTCAATGCACTAATTACAATCGAATTGTCTACGTTAATTTCTCCTCGGAGATGGACGCGAAGCGCTGTGTCATCGCGATGATGCAGCAGAGGATTATCCAGCTGATACCGTTTGTGAGGAATCAACGGAACAATCAGAGTTCCGGGACCAGCAGCTTCAAGAACCTGACGTCAACAAATAAAAAACGGAATATTAGTGATGGGATGAATACGAACGGAAATATAAACGGATTGAGCAAAGAGGAATCTCCTGTCAAGGACGCAACTGAGGAGGCAGTAGATCCAGAGGATCCACCGAAGAGATCCACAACTCAGGTTTCAGAGGGTGAAATGCAGCTGTCAGGCATTGAGGTATCGACCGGGAAAAGTAAAACTGTTAACGTACCTGAGAGGATGGAGGAGAAATTCAGCACCACGAAGGAGTACAAGCCCCAGGTGATCGTCGACGCTCAGGAAGTCATTGTCGCGAATGTCCCTGAGGGGTATGGAGTCTTCTATGTTCTCCATCTTCTTGAGAAGTTAGAACCCATTTTCGTGACGGAGATGAAGACCTTGGAAGAACAGTCTCTTAGGTATTGTCTTGTTTATTTCAAAACTCCTAGAGATGCAGAAGCTGCCCAGGTAGCTTTCGATAATGTGGAGCTTGCTGGAAAACATCTGATTATCATGACGCCTCACTCCATGGCTGAAGAGGCTGAAAAATAGAGGTGGAGGAATCTTTAACTTTTCATTTTCTGTCAATTTTTTCATTCTTCGCGGCATTTCCATGAATATCTGGCAAGTTAGGAGTGACATGAAAATTTTTCCTGAAACCTTTTTTATAAAGCTGTTGACACCTGTAAGGACAATTATTGGAAAAATTTTACTATCTGAGATATTTATCGAAAGCGAGTTACGCAGACTTGAATCGTTTTGCAGATTTGCTATTCAAGTTTTTTGTACTAGTTTAAACTAGTATGTTTATGATTTAAAGAGTTATTTTTCCTTACCAACAATGGATTTTTTTAAATAATATATCAAGACTAATAGTATCATCACGAGCTGTTACGAGGAAATTCATCATTCGTATGCAACTGGCGTCGGACACAATTATATTGATATTAATACGATTTATTTTTATTAAGAAAAGACGAAATAAAAAAAAGTAGGTTTTTTTGTCAACATGACATTTTTTTTTATTATAGAACAATCATAAAATTATATTAATGTGCTATGTTTTGATACGAAAAGGAAAATAATAAATGAATTATTCATGAAAATCTTCCACTTGTTAATTTTTATAGTCCGACTCATGTACAGAATAGATTGTCCTGCCCTCTTTCCACTGGGCTCAATACTGAAAGG
>NW_011887764.1:526562-593904 GCF_000806365.1 Fopius arisanus | reverse complement strand
TTCAAAATAATTACTCACAAGTGAATAATGATCAGTACTCATACAGAAAAATATGTATCTTGATAATAATATATTTTTTACATGGGATACGCCTATTAAATATATAAAACTTGTATAAATCTGAGCTTGCACCTATTTCACATATATTTTTAATAAATTTTATACGAATTGTAAATAAATAATTGTAACTTAAGTAGTTTGGAAAGTTTTGAAAGTGTAGAGTAGCGGCGGTGATGCAGGTGAGGCCCAGGGGGCCCAGTCGCCACAGTGGGCCTGGGCACCTACACCGTCAGTGGAGGAGTCATCGTTTTAATGTACAGTGCGGTAGAAAAGGTAAAACGTGTATTTTTTTACAACGTAGTGTCGTACGTTCCCTCCCCACCATCTAGAACACGCGCCCCGCCCGATAAACCACTCAGTAAAAGAAGCTACACCATCAAACACACGACTTCAACGTATTATTCACAACGTAAGCGTCCACTTCACTGGCTAACTTTTTTTTTAATCATTCTGTTATTGTTAAAACAATTATTTTTCAGTTGGGGATTGCTACCAATAGTTCACCTGGAAATCGGGGAAAGGCGATAGACACTTTGTAGGTGAGTAATTGCATAGTTTTTCTCAATGATTTTGGTTCACACCTTTGATGATGGTCCCACCCATTCACCTGTAGCCTTTGTGGGAGAATTTTTTTTTCATTCAACAATTATTCCAGGCAAATACTCCTCTTTTTATCCATTCGTCTGTTTTATGTTGGACTGCAGTGCATTTAGAATAGTTGAAGGAATTTCCAGTGGAATGCGATGACTAATTGAGTGATTATAGTAATTAGGTGATGCCAAGGGAGAGGTTTTCAAATGGTTTGAAATTTATTTTTGAAATATAAGTGAAGGAAAAAGTCTGATACTAGTAGAAATTCTGTGGAATTTTCGGGAATAGTTGCACTGGAATTTTTTATTTCAAAGGATTTGATTCAATTTAATTTTTAAACGTTTAAATTCATTTTGAGATTTGAATGGAATTAAGTTTTTATTTTTTATGTATCATTGAATCCATTATTTTTTAATTATTGTTGTACTCCAATTGTTTAATTCTAGCATGCCATTCGAAATTCCATGAACTATCTGAAATATAAACTGCAAGATAATTAATTCTTATGAAATAGAATGAAAAGTGTATAATCAATTTATTTTTTGCAGACGTAAGTGAATCTTAAATTATCCGTAAAAGAATTTCAATATAAAATGTCGGACGTCTTAGCAAATCGTGATGCATGGAAGGAATACGAATACAACCGAGAGCACCAGATATATTCAAATTTTACACCATTCTATGTGACAGTGGCCATCTTTTCTATCATAGGTGGAATTCTATTCATCTTCAACATCATTTGCTGTTCGTGCAGTCGCTATAAGCACTACTGGCGCGACAGACACACAGGTAAAATATATTCAATCAATTCTATTCACTACAACGTTAAAAAAATATTTCGTCGATTTTTATGAAAATTCAATTCAATTCGAAAAAAGTTTAATATAAAGCTGGTGATTTAGTTGTAGGATCTGTAGGATCTGTGATTTATGATTTGGAGTAGAAAAAAAAAACAAATTCATGACTAAGATTAATTTATTTTGTTAAGGAAATCGTTGGATTCATCCACTGTGGGTAGTGACCCCTTACAAAAATCCACCTCTGGATCTCAGCCCAATAAAACCAGCTGACGGAAAAGGGAACATACACTCATTCACCTCTGGTCATCCCTATTTAACCCAAGCCTATCCTGCCCAAGGGACTTATTACCCAGAATCAGAGCAAGGGGACTTGGAGGCTCAGTACGACTCCAGATTAGGTACACCACAGCCCCAAGAGTACATGGAACTCCACAAACGTGAGAGTGAAATTTGAATGACACATTAACCAGAATCATTTCCGCCCATTGATCAATCGTTCCAGCGATTTCTGATCGTACAAAGTAGTTTTAGAATTGAACAGTCAATTTAAAGAGGAGATCTATTGAAGTAAACGACTGCTTCTCCGAATTCAACTTTCAAGTTCCGAATTTATACAGAAGTTTTAAACGTCTTTGGAACGAATAGAATTCTGTTAAATTAAAAAGTTGAAGTTTTAACCTGCGGGCATATTTACTCGCACGAATTTCTTTACGATTTGGGGATTTGTGAAGTTTTAAAAAGGAAAAATGAGTTTCCACATTTTCTGGCCAGCCAGCGCCTGCCTCGCCCTGTTTGTCATTGTTGTTATTATAGCTATCCTGAAATGGGGTACGAATCTATTTGAAAAGTGGTCACCCAGACGACCTTATTACTCGTCAGGGCTTGTGGGTGGGGGACATGTTTATGCCCGAGATGTTTCTGAATCTATTGCATAGGAATTATCTCTTGATTCCTTTGCTGAAATTTTTCAGAATATGATCCGTCGAAAATGATACGTGCATTATCCATAAATATCTCTGGATCATGAAGGTTTAGAGAAAATTCTCCTAATCTGCTCTTGGGATATTTCCAGAATAATGTATGTGTCATTCTAAAAATTAATTCCCTCCATTATCAGTCCGACGTGAAAATTGAAGAATTTTAAGAACCAATAGGTTTATTAGAGTCTAACATTTAACAACTCGACTTTATTTTTGTAGAGATTTTTGTTTGTTACAAAACAGGGCGTTCCTACTTTCCCATAAAATTCCTCGTTCTTAAATTATTTACCAAAAAACATAATTATTTTTATTGTCATGATTCACCTCGATCACTTTCCTCCAGATTGAATCAGAGAGATTCGGAAGAAATTCGGCAAAATACGAAATTACCTCCCATTTTTTCTATCATCGACAACTAAAAAATTAGAACTTACATATTAGCTTTAAATTTAGCACTAAATTCCGTCCAACTTTAGTATAAACTTTTTAACGCAATTTTATAAATGGAATATTTCCGCTTTTGAAAGTTAATATTTTCGCTTCGTATGTACACAGTGCCTTATGAATTAATTGTAAGATTGAAAAATTACTTACAAAAGATGCAAGGAGAGAAATCTATTGAAACATTTTACCTGCTGTTGTTCATTTTAAACATACCAAAGGAGATTGTAATCTCTTGCTTGACGATGGGAGCAAGAATTCAAAGATCTGATGCAGCACCATAATGTATTATGATCTGATTTTTACCATTCCCTACTGTATTCCGTCCAATTGTATTTTTATATGTTTTATATGGCTTCGAAAATGATAAAAGCAATGATTCGAATTGTATCCTGAATTTTCCGAGAATTCAAATAAAATGGTGTCAAGTATAATTTGTAATTAATTATGTGTGAATTTATATTAATTTGGATCCCAGTGAAAACCTCTTCACAAGATAGAAAAAGAAGGGCGTATTTTTAACAAAAAAGATGCTCTGAGCCTAATCTTCAAGTTTCTAAACTACAATTAATACATTTGAAGGAAATAATACGAAACCGTTCATCAGAAAAATATTTTTTTGACAATATACTTACGATAGATTAACGTAATTATGAATTAACCATGGGCAAGTGCATATTTATCTTGGTTTATCTAAAAAACATCCTAATAAGAAAAAAAAAATGAGTACAGTATTTATAGTAATTTTAATTTTATTGACAACATTGCATTTCTGTTTATTTTGTTACATGTGTATTTCTCTTGATTACACGTTTCTTACGTCTGTTGTTAATTCATTATGATATTAATGTATGATGAATTTCTTGAAACATTACTTCAATGCTTTATTGTGAAAACAATATTTTCTGAAAAAAAATATTTTACTTCCTTTTTCTACTTGTAAATATCCGGAGAAAAATCTCCCAAATAAACGCATATTCAGTTATTCCAATTCTCATAGTTGTGTGCATTTTATCATTCGGTACAGCAATCCCTCGATTGGCGATAATTCCGGTTAACAATTGTGCATTTAACATCGTCATTTATTTATCACCCTTTTGACCAATTTAATTATGTCAATTTTCTTTGATTTATGCTGAGCACCACCATTGTACGAGAATTTCAGACCGAAAATTTGGATTTTTATGTCCATCAGGATTACTTACTAGTAGATGAAAAAAATTCCACTTTTCGGCCATCACATCAATTTTTCCCTTTTTCATCACTTTTCAGTTGATTATAAAAGTTTACAGGTGAGAATTCAAATGACAGGGGATAATTGAACGTACCTAACATTTCTAAAAATTTTTCGACAATTTATTTTTATCCCAATAATTGGATTAGTCAAAAAGTTTCGAGGAAGTTCCTACGGTTCTCTATATCTCCCTGTTTCGGCTAATTATTCGAGAATGAAGAGTATTAAAAAGATCAGCTAACCATATAGCATAAGTGTAATTTTTTGTTTCTATTTTCGCTATGTTACAATGCAAGTTTAAACATCGAGAGTTTACATTAGTGTTAATAGTTATATATATTTTTTTAGATTTTGGTTGTTTACGTTTGTTATGGGTTGTTGGGGTCTATAAGAGGTGGTGATCTCTACTCTTTGGGAAGTTTAAAAGGATGATTGAAAAGGAGGATAAGGGCTCCACAGAATAGATAAATTCTATCTTATTTTATCTCATTTCTAAACTGATAACCTTAGGTATTTTTAATTTATCTTTATTTAATATTACGATGATATGGTGGATATGATGTCGAGCAGTCTAGATAGCCCGGAGTACGTTTTTATTTTGATTTTGTTGACATTTTGTTCTCGTAAATTTTGAAGAATGTTATTATTTGATTCTTTGTATTTTTATGTGCTCATATCGAGCGAATCTTGACGTACTATTCTTCATTTCGTTTATGAGTCAATGGGGAAAGGTAAATATTTGATTTTAAAGTTCAACTATTTTATAATAAAGAATTGGATAAATCCAACTTTAGTTTTTGATGAAATATTGATTATTATTTTCATTTTTTATTTTTCTTGTTTGATTTTTGTGCTCATTGCTGATGCATCGTAGGAGATGTGCTCCCATGATTGCTCTGAATGCTTCACGGAATTTATAAACAGTGAAAATTCATAGTCAAGTGTAAATTAACAATCGACGAGTCTTGTAAACATTAATTATTCATTACGGTTATTCATTTATTATTAGATAAGATGGACTCGTCACGGTTGGAATCGTTGTAATTCGCCTGGTTGGTCCTAGTGCTTTCTCTACTGATTTTTCAAACAACGAACGATTACGAGTAGATAATGTTTATTCCTTTGTATTTTTTTTTGTTTAGTTTCAAGAGATTTACACAGATTTAGACAGATTTATTCTTCACTATTTTATTCAGCTGTTTGGCGTGAACTGTCAACATTTTGTAAACCACCAACAATTGCAAAAAATTTATTAGCCAAGGAGAAAAATATGGAAGCAATGTCTTTAATATTGTTGTTTTCAATTAGACTTTATCAAGCCTCTAAGAAAATTTCTGACTCATTTCACAAAAGTTTTTATTCATTTTCCTTTTTAATGCTTCAGCTAAAACGATAACATACGAATTTATTGTACAATCACACGGACGCTTGATAGTTTTTATTTAATTATCGGAAAATTAACTGATTGTTTCTTTTATTATTAAATTAGTATTCATTTTTTTTTGCACCAAGAAGACAAGGATCCGTCTGCGGTGAACGTTCAATTGCCAGAGAGGTGCTTATTCAGTTGTTAACTTCCTCTTTACTGCTTTGCACTCTTCTTGTTTCCTCGCTCAGCTGTAAAAATGTTTTCTTTTCTCAATTAATTATGGCATAATCAGTTGCAGTAGTCAAGAGGAGAGGCTGCACTAACAGACAAGTCTATTCGCGTTTCAAATGCATAATCATAAATTTCTTCTCTAAAAAATACATCAATTAACAAAAAATGCATTTTTCATTTATGGTATCATGAAGATCTGTTTATGATATCATGAAGATCTCCAAAAACCATAAAAAATTCAATTGTTATTGCCTTTCATTATGAGATACTCGTCATCAGAACTGACAATATAAGTGAATTTAAAGAATAACTAATTCCCATCACTTTCGTAGTAAATTTTTCTAATTAATTCGTGGGAAGAAAAAGTCAGTGCAATTTTTCATTGAATTAAACCCAAAATTGTAATTTTATTTTCAATAATTAAAACCAAATATTTTTTTCATTTGCATCTTGATTCTATGAATGAATACGAAAAATCAATTTGTCAAGAAAGCTGGTGGAATTGTTATTAAACATAAAAAAAACGCAATTGCTTTAAATATCTGTCGTAAATTGGAATTGATGATTCTATCTTGAATCCCACTCAAAGTTAATGGATTCACTATCGATCTGAATAAATTTGTATGGTATTGGTTGATATTGAATTACCTTTCGCGGATTTTTTTGTGTTGGTCTCCTGTTTACATCTTTTTGTGATGCGACGCGTTGGCTCACATGATGAATCGCTATTTGGCTTCAGATTGTCCACTCGTGTCATCGACTGGTTCACACAACTGCTGAATGAGCCTTTTTCATATTTGCATGCTGCGCTTGCCGCCACGCATGTTAACGAGAACAAAAACATTGGTTTATTATAATTTTATTACGAACAGTGCATAACTAAACATCATTTGCAATATCTCAAGATTTCCATCTGATTTTTATAAATAATCACTCTTTGGAAATCGTAAAAAATTGGAAATTTTTCAAGAAATCAAATCAGATGAAAATATAAGAAAATTTAAGTCCATAGGACATGGTTTCGTTTAAAATGTTCACTGAGTATCATGTAATCATGAAGACTTGTTCCTCTTTAAAAACGATATAATCTCTATTCAACCAAATGAGCACTAAAAAAAAATTCAACATTCAATCGAAGAGCATCTGATGGAACGTCCGGATGTGATCATAATTGAATTTACTTCGTTTCCAGTGGCCCTTGAATGATTGAAGAAAAGTGTGAATGGGCACCATTCAATGAACTTTTCTTATTATTGGAAATTCATTACTATCAATCGTTATAAAACTTCCATCAATTTTCTTGTATTCAACAACTCTCTGTTTCCCATAACTCGAATATCATTGAAAAAAAATTAATGAGTGAAAGTTCACATGCAGATCATTTTGTAAGGTTCTTGGAAGTAATGATGTAAAGGGATCCTTCAGTCTTTGGAATTTCAGACAAAAACTTTCCTGATAAATTCCTTCAAATCGCTTCACTTCAAAGTTATTCACAAACTCCTTTGCTTTGAATAAGTTTTCAACTTATCTCATTTCACCACTTCATGATAGAAATGAGAAAACCATCAACTCGGAATAGATTTTGACGTCAACTCGTAGCAAATTAGTGGAATTTCATGGTCCAATAATCAATGAGGTTCCAATATATTTGTAAAATAAAATATCATTCGTGGTGACTCTGAACATGACTCATTAGCAGAATAATTGAATAATTAACCAGCAATCTCATTGGCTACCTCATTATCATTCATCTATATATTGTATTGTACATTGATCAATTAATTTCAATTAATTATACTAGAAAAATCTGGAAGTTCGAAAAATATCTGTACATGTACTGAAAAAATTTACTTAAAATTGGAATATTCGTCTCAAAGCCCAAGATATTACACGAAAATTCAACTAAAGTTTATGTCAACTTGAACCGCTGACCACTTCTCTGGCGTCTGCATTCTCACAGTAAAAATCTATTTCTAGACACGTCTCAACGTAAATTCAACATGAATTCAACAAAAGTACAAAACCGTGAATATTAAAAGAAATGTCTACCTTTTTTGCACTTCTTCTGAATAGTTTTGGTTTGCTCGCAAGTTTTGTTGTCACCCTTTTTCAAATTAAGCGTTCGCATTCTCATATTAGTCTTTGGATCACACTCGGACCATTGACCCTTGACGTATCTGCAGAGTGCGGCGTTGCTGCCCCCGGATGCTGCAAACAATCATCATTTTTTTTTTCTCTCTCATTTTTTCAGTACCTCCCTTCGAGCACGACAATAAGGACAAAGAAAATTAGTAGAGGAAAAAGCACACTTTCCAGGGTCATGCACCTCAATAATGTTTAATTGTAAAATGTGAAACAAAAGATAAAAATGGATGAGAATTTCTTTTTCCTCCACTCGACTCTTTTTATCTAGTATTCTTTCGTTTTCTTGGCCTCTCTTTTTTATCTCCTTTCTCTCATTCTGTCTTATTTTCCAATCTGCTTTATACTTACATCGCTCTTTAGTGCCCCGAACAGTACGTACGAGTACCTCCTTGTCATCCTCCTCCCAGAGATCCGATTCACCTCGTGTAATTGCTGTCATTGACAGGGCAACTCCAACCACAAGTATCAGACTCCACCAGATCTTCATTTTCTACCTGAAATAATAATAATAATAAGCTTCTAATTGATAAAAGTCTATTCATTCTCGCTTTCCTCTCTAGATTCGTTCTTTATCTTTATGCAAAGGATTTTTTTTTTCGTCTCAGTTTCAATTCACGAAACAGACGCGTCGTTGATAAATAGGGAAGTGCAGAGGCGGTTGAATTATACTCGGGTTATATACACTTGTGCAGATGGAGGAACGACATTTCTCTCTATCTCCAACGAAACGACCGAGAATCGTCTTCGTCGAGCCATTAAAAAACGGTCAGGGCAACCGGAGCTGATGAAATATCGACCGAGTGGCAATTTTTTGCTTTATTTCAAGGAATCTTGCGAGGGTAAAAAAAATACTTGACGTCTCATTCATTGGTTTTCATCCATTTTCAGGAAAATTGGGGAAAATTGTTGGGCATTGTCGACTATTTCGCTGATGAATGTATTCAGAAAATGGAGTTAGAGAGGGTTTTGCCAACGTCATGACTTTAATGGGAAATTGCTTGTTCAAAATTGATGTGAAAAATTTCACTCTGGATTAAACTGTATTTTCAGGTAATTGGAAATTTACGATGACATTCGATCGACCAAATTTGACACTCAAGGCATTTTTCATTTTTATTTTTATCAGAACGTATCGCGTAATTGTGATTGACTTTGGGTGGAACCTTTTCCCTTTGCATCACATGAAAATTCAGTAATTAAATCTGCTGCATTTCACGATGACTGCACAGAGAGAAAAATTGAATAAAAATTACCAGAGAGTTTCGTAATTCGGGGGCGGAAGATTGTCGTTCTGTGAAAAAATAGATAACGAACCGGAATTTATATGTGGATTTCGGGTAGTTTCCCTGGTTTGTTCGGGAATTCGGTAGCTAATGCAATTATAAACATTTCGAATTAATTGACCTGAACAGGGAAATTACCGAAATACTCCAAAAAGAGTAAATTATTGGATACTTTCCTCTCGGGTTAATTTTTCGTTCTTATTTTTTTTTGGTAATTGTTATTGAATATTTCCGATTTTAATAGAAGTATTTGCACATTAATACTCTCATTACAAAACTCGAGAGCAAATTGGTATACATTCATCGACGAGAATTGCTGCACAAATTCTACTAAAACTTCAAGTGTAAAATTCCCTTATGCCTTTTTTTAAATCTCGTATTTCTCTAAAAAAAATTCAATTTATTTTGCAATCCCTTCCACATTATAATTATAAATAAAATAAATACTTAGTAGAAAATAGTTTCGTTTGAATAATTAATTGAGACCTTCTCGGATAAACCAAATGTACATTGTGCAATCTCTCAAAGCGATATCTCGCTTACTCCATTATCTCAACTCTCCATTTACAAACGAAATAGTTAACTCTTCTAAGGCAGTTGGTGTATCGCATTTAATGATCTCCCAGTGCAAGTTTTTTCATTCCAATTTTTCTCACAAACTTCTGAGAACTGCGTTGTCCCTAATCGGTAATTCAACGTTATTTTTTGTCCTGCTCGGGTGAAACACCAGAAACAGAAGATGCGAATATCTTGTTTGGCGATCAGCAGCACAGTAGTAGTAGTGGTATAGTAGGTAAGTAGTGAACATTTCATTTATTTTCCAAGTCTCAATCTCCCTTTTAAAGAAGTCACTTCTTCTTCTCCAGTTTCCTCGGTATCTCGTCTCGGTAAAAAGGGGGAGCTTTTTACGGGACTTTTTAAACATGAATATTCAGCAGTGGATAATTCCATTTTTCAACGTCGATTCGGTGTCCAATGGTTGTCATTAAGGATCGAGAGTAATCATTATGTCGTAGGAATCCTACCACGGGATTAAGCTGTCGCGACCTTTTGGGATATTAATTATCTTTGGGAGAAAGAAAATTCTTTAGTGAATTAGTGAGACTATCATCGTAATTGTAAAGATTATGACAAAAAAATTTTATTGTTCCCTAGAATAATATGAACTGATATAATATGAAATTCCTACGAGTTATCCCTTGATGATAGAGACTGTTGATTTCAAGTGGAAAAAATCTGTTATCTCAGAAATTTAATTAGTTACAAAGAAAGTTTTTTAATGTTTGCAGCCCGAATCGATAGGCTAAACTATAGTTTAATGACTCAAGAAGTTTCAAAAGAAATAATCTGAGAAAAATAGAAAGAGAAGTTTTTGAAGAAAAAGTCGACAGAATTTTCAGCTCTGATTGAAATGAAGGAGATATTTGTTCCTTTGAACTGTACGATGAAATAATACTCCTTGTCCTTGCGATAAATTTTTCAATATCGAAATAAATAGGTGACAAAGTACTACGGAGTAAGCCATGGGAGAGCAAGAAAAATTCCCCTGAAATACAAGAGAATTCACCTTGGGGTTCACTCGAGTTATTTCCCAGTTTTTTTGTCATGTCTTACATCAAGGAAAAAAGTTTCATCGATGTCTTCCAGAGACTAATGGACAAACGAAGGTTTTCCGATATATTAGACGAAGCCGGAAATTTCGTTGGCTTTTCTGATGGCATACAATTACTCCACGATTTCCTGGTGCTTCTTCTACGGAATTCAATTCCCTCAATTATAATCCTATCCTAACTATTCTCCACTTATTAATTTTCTCTGAATATTTCATGATAACTAGTCCTTGACTTTGAAAGGGTTTATGGAAATCATTTGAAAAATGAATTGAGAGAAAATATTTTATTTTGAAAATGTTGAATAATGATAAATTACGAGAGATGGCAAAGAAAAGGCACAGAAAGTATAAATATACTTGATTCAATTCTATTTTATGTTTGATTGTATATTGCCTTTTCAATGTCATACGCAACAGTTTTTAGAAATTAAATTTCATTCCCTCATTACATTTATTGATCAACAGCTGATGAATTTCTTTGCGAAAAAATCAATTTTTCATCGCTTTGAAAACTAAATATTCTGTAATGAAGCGGAAAATGTAGAAAAATGAAGAATAATTAATATAATTAATAAATAATAAATAAATGTAAATATAATATCAAGTATATACTTGGTTTTGAATGGACCTATTGTATCGAGATAATCCTCTAAAAATTGGCCGGCCAACAAATCGATTCAAGAGGTCGAGGAACGAAAAACTATTCTGACGAGACGACAAACTATCCTCGTTCCGGATTATTGCATACCAAAGAACTATTGTTAGAGAAGTCTGTTGGCACCGGGACACGTAGACGATTCACCCAGACAAATCTATGAATGATTTCAATGCACCCTTCAATGCCCCCTCGAGCTCTGCCAACATCTTCGATTCGACATGAAGACCAGAATGAATTCAAAAGAAACTTGGGTAAGCTTCCATCTTTCATGGCAGCTCAACTTCCCTTGTAATATTTCAAAATTTCTCAACAATTCTCAAAGAACACTCAAATTATCGCTTTCAGTTGTCTACGGCATTACAATGGCGGCTAGTTATTACGGATTAAGAAAGAATTCGCGTAACCGATAATCGGAAATGGTTTTGCCATTCCAAATTATTCCATTTTTAACATTTTTTTATGTTTAAACAAATATAAATAAATAAATTGAGGATTTAGTAATTAGTTATTGACAAATTATCAAGTGGGATTCTTGCAAAAATTAAGATAACGTACGTAGTACAATTGAATTAATAATAATAACGTACATCATCGAATTGACTTCAAATTCCAAATGGGTCTTCTTCATCGGGGTTTTTATATTAAATTAATTATATCGGTCTACAATGAAAAAACGGATTTTTTTCGAAAGCATCAGCTTGATATTCCATCGGATAATAATTGATTACATTTTGGGAGTCATTGGATAGGAATAAGATGCAAAAATCCGGTGACTTTTTTAATAATTGATGATTTGTTATTTGGAGAGGGGCAGACTATATTTAATCAAGTTACAAACTGCAAAAATGGTATTTTTATTTTTCTTGTGCATCATCGCATAGAGATTTCTCAAGGTAAGAAACGGAGAGTATATTTTTCTTGAATTTCTGTCGATAAAAATGAGCACGTCAAGTTACGCGAAAAATCGGCGAAGCTTGACATATTCAGCTGTATGCAGCGAATTTGTCACAAAGTACCGGATCATTTTGAAGCCCTTGAGATATTTCTTGAGATATTTCTCCTGAAAATCTAGGGTTCGAAGAGATGCGAAACAGGCAGGGGTGCTTTTAGCGCAATATTTCCTGTTCAATACTCCCTATATCCGAGATGTTCATCGCAACTCATCCTTGAGTTAAAGAGTTATTGCCAATATTTTCTCATTTTTTAAATTTGTTCACAAGTTTCTGAGGAACGTTTGATAAAATTAACATGAAAATATGTAACGTTTGCCAATTTTTTTCTTATGCCCATTTGCAAACATTCACAAAGTTACAAAAAAAAAATAGAAAAATAAACGCAAGACTAAAAATTTCTGGGTCATTGAATAATCATGAAACCTGAAAACGGTATATTTTTTCACGTCACTCTGATCCACGGTTTCTCAGTAATTTTTTAAGTACATTTCTTTCCGCGTAAGAAGTTGCTGAAAATAACCCCATCATGAGAGAAAAAATGATGAATTTAATTTTCGGGTAAATAATGTTCAAGGCCCTCATTTCAAGTCTCACTCCCTTCTATTTTTCGTAGCACACACTGGATTCATCAATTATCACCATAGGGGTTTCCTCAAAACTACTTTATTTAAAATATTCATGGCGCCTTCCTCTCGACCTCCTCCCACCCCTGAATATCCTAGCATCAAGATAATCTCTTCCTCAGGCCAGATGTAGAAATGATAACGCAACAACAAAAAAGCCAGAAGCTAATTCCTAAAAAAATCCCACAGAGTTTCTAGAACTTTCAGATTAATTTCGGAATACCCCGAACATTTGTCGAATGATTAATTTCACGCGGATTTAATTCAATTAAAAAATTAACAATTCCTCTCACATTGAAAAAATATTAAAAGACATTTTACCACAGCAAGTGACCAAGGCTCGAAGGAATATTGACAATTGGAAAGATTATAATTCCAAATAATAAATTTCATCCCTTTCTTTCTTCTTCACTCGAAATAAATCTTATATTCCTCAAAAATTACTGTTCAGAGATTCCCCTTCAAACATCACTTATTCCTAGTAAAGCGAATATTTCGCAGGAGCGAAAAATAAATCTGAAAAACCGACGAGAAAATAAATCTGTGGAGAATCTATTTTACCACTGCCATAACTGTGAAAATAAGCCCTAACCCAGGGGTGAATCTCAGTGGAAGGGAAAATTTGTGCTCCGGAGAAGTGGGAAAAATTCCCTAGGGGTAAAGAGCGTAAGGTGACCTTCCTAAATCACTCGTACCGCATATATATTCTCGCATGGATTATCTCCAAGACCATCTGAGGCACTCTACGCCGACTAGGGGCTTGTCCTCAACATTTTCCAACTTCCCATATACTACCAAATACCCAAATACCAGATACCCATACATATTTCCATTACTACCTCCAACATATTTTCCCCGCTCCTCGATATCCTCAGGCCACGTGTTTTCAAATTCACTGAGATATGGCCCTCTGGGTACCCCATACGGCAAGAAAAAATATATTCCACTCGGTTCAGCGAAAATGGAATGATTAAATGGCAGATTATTTCAAATATGATTATTTCAAAATTATTATTATTATTACTTTGATCTCCAAAGTAATCGCTATTCACTCAAAATATTGCAGAAAAATATTACAAATTAAAGAACTATGGCATAAATTGTTTACTGGGCAGAAGTATTATACTGGGAAAAAATATAATTAATACCTAATATGAGAATTAAATATGTTTTTTCCCTTGTTCTTGTAATGTTTCCAAATGATGTGCGTTTTGTAGCAATATTTTCAGCTGTAATATTTTTAAGCAATAATTTTTTGAATTGTTGTGTTGTTTGTTTTGTCCTTATAGGGTAAAAGCATAAAAAATGTATTCACATGTATTGCATGCATAGAATAGCATTATTTGCACTTTTACATTACATTTGCACTTCAATTCCGGAAATGCATTATCTGTTGAATGATAATCCACTGGGAGATAAAAGCCCATTTTCTCTCTATTTCCTCTTCATTCCTCCAATTCTCTTCCCACCCCCGGTTGATTTGACGTAGTCATTGTCCTGAGTCTCAAAAAAAAATTACATTTTTATGATCATCTTCCACAAAGAGTAGAGACTGCATGAGGGTGCACTTAAAAATCCACTCGGAGCACGTCTATTGAACGTGCGCATGAGAAAATTCGGTTTAATTACTCGAGTACGAGACACTCGAATGTGACGACGAGAATAAAATTCCTCATCTAGGATTTTTTTTTATCTTCTACTTGCTTTCTAACTGCATTTTTAATTCTTCCCTTTGAGGTTTTTCGGTCTTTGTCTCATTGGGAAGTATGAGGGAATGGGTTTTGTGTGTATACTTGCGAGGGGTACTCTGAATTGGCCACTAGAACAGAAGAAGAAAAAATGAGAGGGCGAACTTGAAGAAGGGAGAAGACCAAACACGTGGGGCAGAAGGTACTTCTTTTTTCGGAAGATTTCTTTCCTCATCTTCTGTCTACGCCTTTTCTGTTTACTTCTTTCATTCTTCGAGAGATAAATTTTCGAGATTTTGAGGGTTTCGAGGCCTGGGGAGAGGACACAGACTCAGATGAACGACAGGCAGATAATAAAATATAGTATAAATATACTTCCTTCAAATATATGCGCTATATATCTAGAGTATACTCTAGATGAACATATTAATATACTCATAATTAAATTTTCTAGTTTCTTTCAATATTATGTATATATCAATAAAAAATTCATTTTTCCACCAAAAAATTAATGTCTATTATTTAAATAATTTGGGGGACAAATAAATTGATCAGTCGTTGCCAATAAATATACAGTAAAGAACTCACCGGAAATAAAATTGTTAAAATGGTTGAGAGATAAATCCAATACAACAGATAAAAAATTCATGAATTCATGGAAAGTCTTATGCTGACAATAAAAAATTTTCTTCTGACAAGAGAATATTTTCCTATTGACAAGCATTTTCCTTTCTGTGTAGAGCCAAATCTATCGACCAGAAGATTTGAGGACTTGAGAAACGGATGTTTTGAAAATCATTGAAAGGGATATATTTCCTTGTATGAAGTATACCTTCCTCGTTAAAAGTAGATTTCGGTTCAGCTTATTGTGGCGGTAGTTTGGAGCTTGAGAGACGTCTTGGTGAAGGGTTTGCAGACTGGAAAAATAATCCGACAAAATGGCATACATCGTCCAAGAAAGGGTTTAGATTGTACATGCAAACGTTTATAATGATTCAGAATACAACGTTGAAGACTGTAACACTCAGGAAACGCAATGACGGGGTTAACGATCCCACTCGATGATATGTCCCTCTCTTTCAGTGTTGGATTCACTGTTTCACTTGGCATAACTTTGAACCAGTGAGTACCATATGCCAACGTCGATTATATCAGGGTAAATTGTTATGTGAACTGGAATTTGTTTCACAACCTATTTTTCAATTGATTCGTCTATGGATCAATTCAATGAGATTCATTCAATCAATGGGATTCATTGGGTCTCACACTTTGTGTATGGGAATGAAAAAAACTTTAACATTTACTTCTGCTTCAATTCTAGATGATTCAATGCATCTGCAACTTTAATCCTTCGGTCTTTATTTGTGGATTATTGATCACTTGGATTGGAATTTTTTAATCCAACTATAGTTATACAATAATATATTATTGTTGTTAAAAATTATATATAATATTATATAGGGTTGTCTATACCGAATATTTTAGATGAATGAAGATGATTAAAGGAGTTGTGAGAGGATGAATTCGTTGAGTCGGTTTTGACTTCTTCTTTTATTATTTCACATTATTATCTGATTATTTGATCGTCTGATTATTATTGAAGGAATTATCATTATTTTTTGTATACCGTACCAATATTTGTATTAATTAGTGGAATTTAATTTGGAATTTAATGAAAATTCCAATGGAAAAATTCATTTTCTCATAAAGCTTAAAATTGAATATCACTCCGAAAGACATTCGCGAAATGATCTCCACGAATTCATTGAACTAAAAAAGTCGTCACATTCAATGGAAGATATTCTCCTGTGATTTGTAAACCATGTCTATCTCGAGCAAAAAATTGCGAGTTTTACGATCGAAACGGGAGTCTCGTATAAAATATGTATATTACGACAATTGCTTTTGGCACTCTACTGAAGTATCTTCCCTTCAACTTTTTTCCTCTATAACACTCGTGAATTTTTCTGGGCGAATGGAAACATTTTTTTGCATATTGTCTTCATGACTGCATCATTCCTATTCTTAATCTTGCAAGTTGAATATAGAAACAGAAATAACTCCCTCCCTCTAATTTCAACGCGTCCAAAGTGCTTTCACTATTTTTATTCTTATAAATTCGCTTCTTTCGCACTCAACAACAAAATAAATACGAAAACTCAGAGACTACTCAGCAAAATTGAAAATTCTGACGCTCCACCCAATCCCTCATTTATCATTCACGATTTAGTCGTCATTTCCTTGAAAGCTTCGGCTCTTGCCACTTCTGAAGTCCCTCGGTACGATACGAAGCGATTTTATCATCACAACTAAATTCAGTTATTGGTTGGACGAGGCAAGTTTGAAACTAGCGTATTATTTTGCGAATAACTCCGGTGGCAAGAGGTTCAGGGGAATTTATCGTAAGTTCCTTCTCGTAGAAAATTTGATGAAGGACAAGAAAATAGTTTCTGACGTTTCCCTCGAAATCTACTACCAATTCATCTCAAGAATTCCCCTTCACAAATTGACAACACAATAATAACATCTTGCACCAAGTACGTTTTTCGAAGAACACACTGTCGTCACCTTATTTTACTTCTGGATCAATTCAAATTTCAACTACCACTTGCTCAATTTAATATTTATTGAACATGCCAATGAAACAACATCAATGAAACACAAGTCTCAACTCCAGAGATATTCTCAGAATAATCTCCAGATGAATTTTCGATAATCCTCTTTTATCACTTGCTTGAAGAATGGATAGGTATAAGAGAGTAATTAATGGATTTCCATTTGAAGAATTATTATCGATATCTTCTAATGACTCATGTAATTTACGAATTTATAGAAAAAATCTAGCGCTATTGCGTTTTATTATTATTTAATATCCATTATTATTATGGTCTTTGGTCAGGTAATTAAATATTGTTCATTATTTATATTGAAAGAACGATGGCCAAGGTCGAGTCTGAGTTTTATTTCTCCACGAGAGCTCAGTATTAGTGGGAGAGAACTGGAGAAAGAAAAGACAAGTAGATTGAGGGGTCGGAAGCCCTCTCTTCAGCTTGATAGTTATTTTGTTATATATTTACATGTGAATTGTTGTGTGTGTCATACATACGAGGTGGGGTAATCGCTCGGGTCTGCAATAATACCCACTCTGTCCCCCATTCTGCCACTTCAGAATTGTTTGGAAGAAGTACAAGTGGTAGAAGAGAAAAAAAATAGGAGGTGAGGAATGAATGCTGGACTACTCTCTCGTAGCTTTAAACAGCGGATGTTTCCAAGTGGAGTTGGAAAAGTGACCGATACCATTCAGCAATGGGACAATCATTTTTTTTATCAGATGAACTTCACCATCTTCCAGTACATCAGGCAATTCATGAGGTGTAGGGGATGAGAAGGAATATGTTCTGATTATTCTTCACCAATGGATTTCCAGTTGTCGAGTCTTTCAATTCAACTTTTTAATTTCAAGACAACTTCTCCAGATCTGATTGGATTCAGAAGAAATAAATATTACTCCAAAAATATTGAAATAGAAAAATTAAGAGAAAAGCGTGAGGAATAGAATTCATGGCATTTTTCGAATATGTTTGATTCATCGATTCTCAGAAAAGGGTTGGATTAGTATTTATATTTGAGGAGTTTCCAAATTCTGTATTTATTTATTGAAAAGTTAGTTCAACCATTCCAGAATTTTCCTTGCTTAAAACACGAAAAGTATATAAAAATTTCTAAAGTCTTTTTCATTATTGTTGGACTTGTCGTAGCGAGGATGAGTCTTAGAACTTTGAAATATAATATACTAACAATTATATGTAACAACTTTTAGCTATTTTTCTTAAGGGACTCAGGCCAAAATTTAATAATAACCTTCTGTATGAAAATCAATATTAGCGAAAATAGCTTTTTGTAAATTAGCTGAGTGCATTGCATTCGAAAAATTACTCCAGAAAACTTTGCCGGGCCAAATTGAGTAATTTTCTTTGATCAATTTTGAACTCAATTTTTTGTAATATGCATAATTCTCATAGCTATTATATTTATCCCCTCTAGCATGCCCTGGACTGTAATTGATACTTTTTGAAAGTCTTTGCATGCGCAATTGCGTAATCCATTAGTTGGGCTCTTTCATTTTCCGAGCCTTCAGTTAATTGTTGGTTTTTTTTCTTTTTCGGAGGAAATGTGATGGCGCAACGAGAGCAAAAAACCCATCCGAAAAAAGGAAGTGGAAAGGGGAAAAGGCAACCGTGGAATCATTCAACCGATTCCAACTTTTGCCTTTTTTCGATTGTCCTACAAATTAAATTTCACTGCAGATAGAATAACATTTTTTCGCATTTTCCATGTCGAATTGAATTCAGTGGATACGTTCGGCTATTTTTTGCTTGAATGATTTTTTTTTCTAGTTTCTATTTTAGTAGTGAAGGAATAAGTACTCAAATGAGATAGGATTTACTTCGAAATAAGTTTTTTAGAGCTATCGTAAAAGTTGAGGGAAATACGAAAATTCTCGGTAGGCGTTTGTGGTAGATTGTCATGAAAACTCCACTTTCCCACGGATATTTGAAGATATTCCAGTCGTGAGTGGAGTGATAAAACGGAAAGAGTGAATTGTACTTTTGAATTAGTTTTGGATACCTTGGAATTCGGGGCAGATAGGACAATTTTTATGGATACCATTCAGTGGAACAGACTAAGAACTACAACAAAGATTCCTACGGACATGGAACGAAACGAAATTATCAACTTCGATGTAATTCTTTGTAAATTAATTAAAACACAAATTGTACGCAAAATCTGCAATAAAAAAATTACAGCAAATTACAAATATACGTTTTCTCAACAGCATTCCATCCAATTCGATTGCGATTTCCATAAAGCCCTTCGGATTACTCCCAAGAAAGTTTCCTCTTCATAATTTGAAACGAAAAAGGAACTTCTTGCTGTAAATTAATTTTTTCTTCTCTTTCCACGTGAAATTCCATTATTTACAAAGAATAAAATCCACATTTTCAAATTACAAATTCAATTACGAAGTTAGAAATGATCAGCCCTCGAATTACGTCCAAATTACGGTGCCGTGAACCCCCCAGATATCCCTAGGAATAATTCCCCATCTGAATATCCTCAATCCTTCATCCCTCGCCAGCTGCATCTCTCGAATGCATCTCACTCGAGATAACTCGCCCAGACAATAATTGATACATCTCCACCCTCCCCCCCTCGCGCCATCAATTATCCGAACCGCCAATTTCCCTCATTTTTCCCACTTGCTCAATTCCCCCAGCTTCACCAGTGACATAATAGAAACATGGCTCGTAAAATTTGAAAAAAATAAATGAGAAGAAAAAATGAGGATGTAAAAAAAAAAGTTGGTTGATTCGATTAAGTGCGAGTCGGTGGCGCGAGCGCGGCAACACGGGAAATTCGTGAAATTGCGTCGTCTCGCTTTGCGCAATACCTCCCCTTCCCACGTCGCCCGCCTGGTTACCTACCCCTTTTTCACCCACCCACACCACCCACCACCCCCCGAGTGTACGCGCTCACCTTTTCCCCTACCGCCCTCATCTATTCCCTCACTCAAGTTATATTCTTCTCCCTGTCTACTATTGTTCACTGACCCGAATTCGAAATGCACCAGTCGAGCGACAAAATGATAATAATCATAATAAAGATCCGAGGAAAGACAAATTTTCCCTTTGAATTTGTTCGTTCCTGCTTTAATGTGCTTTGAGTTGCGACTTCTCTCGAGACAAACAGAAATGCAGACGTATTGCAGATAGCGCAATGGTTTTTACTCTCTCCAGAGGGTTACGCGGGTTTACAATAAATCAAGAGGGAAAACAAATTTTTTCTAAAGCTTTTCTGATATTTAAGGAAATCGATTTACATGAGGCGATTTTGGGAAAGGAGAGAAACACCTAATTCCTAAATGATCTTATTAATTAATTCTTTTAATGAATTTTTTTTAGACAATGATGAAAATTTTTCGCTGATTTACGAATTTTATACTCCTAATTTACAGTTTTTTAATTTTTAGACTGCCGATAGTAAATGGAGATACGACGAACATTCGGTGGCGATAAATCATGAAGCTTGAAAAATAGTTATTTGTTGTAATTTTTTATTCTCACTGGCAAATGGGGTGCTGGACTGTTTTTGGAAATGAAGATGAAGAGCATATTGATCTCTATGTTTTTTTCAGAATTCACAAAGTTGTGGAAAAAAATTGAAAAACTATTCGTGTCCTGTAATTGTCAGTGGAAAGCGCCTACAATTAAATCAAGAACATAAACCACAAAAAAAAGGCACACTGAATGAATTTTCCACGGAGTTCTGCCTGGAAAACCCCCAAAGAAGTGACCTTGCCATTTCTACAATTTCTCCCCACGAACATGTTGCAAAAATCGTCTACGTGAAACGAGTGCTCCGAGCCCTACATAAAAAATAAAACAAGCGTGAAAAAGCACTTGAGATCCTCTCCCTAATTTCCAAAAAAATCACGAAAAAGAGTCAATCCACAATTTTCCACCACAACACAGCAAAATGCATATAAGAATATTCCATACTCCACGTAGAGTGGAAAATCAATGAAAACGTAGGACACGGAGACCCTGAGGACGAGGGCCATCACGATTTTCCTATCACAAATATCAGAAAACCCGTATCATTAAAAAAGAAAAGCCGAAATTCTAGAAAATCCAAATGTCAGTCATTAAAAAAAAAGGCACTAGAACCGAGTGTAAAATAATCCGGAAATAATTTCAAATAAACTCACCAAGTTATTTACTTCCCGATGTTTCCCACAACTACAGCTTTCGAAACAATTATCAAGTTTCCCGTGGGTTATTTCCCTGGTCCAGGGGCAGCGGTGATGCACGTCTCTTGGTTCGGGTGATACCGAAGTTGATACCGCGGCGGGTGGTACAAGTTTTCTCTATTTTCTCTCTGTTATATATTTTTTTATCTCCCCTACTACTTATTTTTCTTTTTCGTTTTTTTTTTTTGATTATTTCCTTGGGTGCAACTCTCGTACAGCGACTGCGCCACCAGGACAGACTACACTTAACTGACTCGAAACTCGGGACTCGCCGGGATCACTTCTGTCTGTCTCACTCAGACCATATATTTATGGTCTCACTTCTTCTCATAGGCTTTTGCCGCCCCCATGGATACCTCGAGAGCCGAACGCTCACGAGAGAGGGCCTTCGTACATATCCCTCTCACCCTCCCACCCCCTCATCTTCTTCACACCCTCTCGACCCCTCATCGCCCTCACCCTCTTCCCCGTCCTCTCCGTCCTCACCGTCCTCCCGCCCCCACAAGCCCCCTCAAACCCCTTAAACCCCTCCCTTGTCCATCTCCTTCATTTCGCCCTCCTCATTCCTCCCATCCATCTGATGGTCCAACCGTCCCTTTTCCTCCGGTCTCCCTTCCCATTTGGGATGGAGAATATCCCATACAAAACTCATTCCTTATCCCATTCTGCGGCCATATCCATCATAAACATTAACACTCACTATAATCTTCGGTTTACAACACCAATACCCAATTATTTTCAATAAATATAGATAGGTCGATCTCCATTTTTTTATGGTATTTTTAATGTTTTACATCTCTCTGTCATCCTCTCTCTCATATTGTCATATAATGTTAGGTAATGTTTAATACTTTTAATTAGAGAGTTTAATCGGTATATATGAATGTATAAAGAGGTATTGAATTATTAATATTAATTCGTTGTCTTATGGGGATATCAGTCTATTTTAAATGTTTAGTGTCTCAGTTGTAACTATTTTGTCTTTTGTGATTTATTGTTATAATTAGTTGTGATGAATTATGAATGTTGGAATTTATTGAATTTTCATTTGATTTATTTTGAATTTGAAATTGACGGTGTGACGTTGAATTCAATTTCAATTGATAATTTTCAAACGGATTATCATTCACCTTGAATATTTTCGAGTTCGTCCAGCTGCTGTTCTTTTTTAGTGATAAGATTTTTGTGCTGATAAGATTTTGCCCCGAATCACCAATCAATGTTGATGATTCAGAAATAGAATGAATTTACGGCGTAGTATTATGTCAGGTCGAATTTTTCAGATATCCACTATCTATCTGTCTTTGGCCACTTCGATTGTTTATATTTTTAGATTACTGTTTTTTCATTTCGAGTTTCGAATTGAAAGTTATAATAGTTATTATATTTAAGTTTAATTGACAAAACAAAGGAGAAAATAGCGAAGATCGTTAGAAACATTTTTTCGACATATTGTTTATGATCGGCAGCAAGTTTAGAACCAAATCGTCCCCAATTATTGATAAATCATGCGTTAATTTAATGAAATTATTGATAAATTGATAAATTATGCGTTAAATAAAAAATGCGTTTCGAGTAAAAAAAGCTGTTTAATGTACGCAAAAAATTTTTTGCAAGAAAAATTTCGGTATTGTTTATTTTTAGGTGGATAAGGCGTATTACCCTCCCCTGTTTTCCAAGGGTCGAGAATGAAAGTATTATCTCCATGCAATTTTATCACGGAAGTCTCAATGACCGCCGTATTAACGTTTTTACGAGTTCCCTCAGACGCTCATATTCATATTTTATCATCGTATTCTCGGTTTTACGTTCCTTTGATTATCCGTCAAAATGCAGAATTGACAAAATTTTTATTTTCGATAATTTATTACCGCAGATTACTTACGGAATCGACTTTATGATTTGGAAATTCAAACGAGGCGCCACTACGTCAGCTTTCCGCTTTTTATTTTTCCAATATGTTCTGCACCATTTTTTCTTCATTTTCATATGTTATTCAGAAATTTTTTTTATATCGAATTCATATCTTTCATCACATCATTTCATAGAACGGGTGAATCGATCAAATCCCTTTCGATCAGCTGTCAATAAGAATCTCCAAATCCAAGGGAAATAACGGAATTTGGGGTAGAATAATTTTTGTAGATCTAATTAATATTTACATAAACACTTCATTATTTATTTCGTTCATCCTATCTCATTTTCCTTCGACAGATTTTTCAATTGTCCCATCTTTTGGTAATTTTACAGAAGCACTCGCGAATTTTCAATGTATCAATGAAAAATTGATATTATTTACCCGTGAGGTCGAATTATCTCGAGATCTTTCGTGATTTCGAGCGAAGGATCTGCGATTTCAATGGTTTAATAAATTACAAGGAGGGCATTAAGAGAAGATTTTCAATTATTAATCTCTTCCTCTATTTTTTTTCATCTATAAAGATTCTCCTTGCTCGCTCTCGAGGGATCACTCGCCTGAGTAATTTCAAAATAATGGGGCTGGGGATGAAGATTGGAGGATGGTTTTTCGAGGGAATTACATTTTCATTCGTCTTTGACGAATTAAATATGAGTTTTTAATGAGGGTATGGGGATTATTTCCATGAGATCCCTGCAGAGAGTAAGGGGAAAGTTTGAGGATTAGTCTGGATTCTGGGCGAATGGTTTTATTTTGCAATAAATCAACGCCGAATTCGAGAGACGCAATACGACGAATATGTATTTTCGAACAAATCATGCAGGATTTAATTTTTCTATTCTAATTTCTTATCATGCACTGAGAAAATAATTATTCTTTCATTTACTTGAGAGAAGTATGTATTTTTATAAAAATTTTATTTTTCCTGATGACCTCAACTAAGTGTTGACGATGATAATCATTTTGTTCTACAAGATGATTTCTCATTTTTCAAGTTTTTTTTACAAATTAAGAATAAATTATGTATAATGATATAATTAGGATGTCTTTGAGGAAATAATCAGCGTGCTGGCACTATGACCAAATATAATGGTATAATTGATAAAATTGACGTGAAAAAAAAGTTTCATCGCCGTGGAAGAATTTCCTCAAGTTTTTAGTAAACTTTTGGCAAAATTCCCAAAGCGTTACCAAAAATTGAGATAAATGGACGCACGACTGTGAAAATTTATGAGCCATTGAATAATGATAAGACTGATAAACGGTATATTATTGTATATCAATCCGATCCACGGTTCCCTAGACATGTACCAAAAAACGAAAAATGAGAAGATATCAGCAACAGCTCCTTAAGGCATTTTTAGGATGTTCTTAGTAGGAAGAGAAAGCTTTTGACGATTCTTTAAATAATTTATCAATTCCCAGGGAATACATAACATCCCATCCCCGGTTATTGTTAATTATTAACACAGTCGCGAGTGCAATCCGCATAACTTTGAAAATTAGACATTAATTCATTTTGTAAATTAAAATTTGCTGGTAATAAAGGAAGGAAGATCTCAGATTTTTTCCCATTTTTCGGGAATATGAAAGTTTATTTACAGAGGGAACTCAGTCGCATTGCAATAAGTAATTTTCGCGAAGATCCCAAACTTCTTATTACTTACGTATTTATTTCAGCTGTTAGAAATTTCGAGGATTTCAAAACACGAAATCTTGTCTGAATTAAAACATTTTAGCAAAAAATAAAAGAGGATTAATTGAAAATTCTGCGAAGAGAAGAATGAATGAACGAAAGAATCCATCAATCGGTGACGATTTAGCCGTAGAAATATTGAAGATAATAAATTGAATAAAATCTTGCACTCAATCTATAGAATTCTCTCAGATTCCTCCAATACTGAATTCATTAAAATCATCAGCGAACTGTCGTGACATTCAGGAACATTCCAAATAACGGCGAGAGATGGTTAACGCTAATAAAACGTTTTATTAAACTTTACTCTCGTTTACTCGGCTGTGTACTCGGGTTGTAACGATGCATCATTGCTCGTTGAACATCGCAAACCCTAAAGTGACAAATGCGAGGATGCAGAGATATGATATTGTATGAAATGCCTACGCTACCACAAGATTAAATATTCCAGCGAAGAACTAACGGTCGAGGAAGGACCGAATCCAATCTACTATTCTCATTTACTCACATTTCCGACAAATGTCCAAATATTTTATGTAAAATCATTGTAATCACTCAAAATCATTTTTAGAATTGCACAATAAAAATATGTCACGAATGGTATTGAGTAAGATTAATTTTAATTAAAATTCTGTTGATGATTTTTATTTGAAATTTTTACCTGAAAATCTTTGCCGATTGATAAGTGCTTATCTCAATTGATAATTATGAAATCATGTGGGCGAATGAAATTCAGCGGTTTTGAGAGAATGATGTGGTCACTTATTTTGTGAGCTATTCACAAAATAATCTGCACATCCGTTGGTTCTGGTCATATTTCAATTTATCTCTCGCTTCACAGCAGAATTCTTCGATAATTCAATTTTTATCTTGAAAAATACGTTTCTTCCGGGGCTTCAGACTCCAGCAATCACTGGGTTAGTGAGGAGAGATTCTTAAAAACTATTGCACTGATACCCTTGGAGATGAGGAGCGAGACAGGAAGGAAATTGCTGGGCATTAACACAATTAAATGAGATGATTGTCGCCGACATTATGCTGACATCTCTCGAGTTGCTTTCCCTCTTTGGCTTCCCCTCTTTTTTTTTGTAGTGTTGCATATTTAGCTGATTCTTTTTCTCATTTTTTTCGACTGAGTGTGGGTGAAGCGAACAAATCACAGATTGGCTTGTGCGTCACACAATTGCCGAAGGAAATGAAATCAAGTTTGAGTGATTGCGGGACGGGAACAATTTCTAAATTTACTCGCTATCATTTCTATTTTTTTCGCTTACGAATAATCTCAGACTGGGAATTTCATAGTTAATGAGGAAATTCAGATGCATGTGAATTTTCGAAATGTCTCTAATCAATGAACTGGTTTTTTAAAAGTAAGCTATAATCTTCTGTATCGTAATACGATTGACTGAAATGATAATCGATTACCAATGATCGATTTTGCACCAGAAAATTGATACGAAAGACGTGGAAGTGGTAACTAATTAAATCGTGAGAAGCTTATAAATTATTCTGACTGATAATTTCATTAACTAATGGACTCAACGACGAAGTAAACTTTTACATTTTGAGGTAATACTTTGACGTTAAGGCTTTTACGTTATGAACTTGTGAATCGTCAATGAAAATACGGAATAATTGAATTCAATGAGGAACTTGATGATAATGACTAAATAAATAAAATCATTGATCCAATAATAAGTAATGAGACGACACGCTTATTTGCCTTCAAAAATAAACATTTATTTCAAAATGAATATCTTACGAGCTGATTTCAGTTTTCAGTTGTATTTTTTTTTTTCGTTTTCATTTCTTAATCTTAACACCGACTGTGTAGGGTTCCAAAAAAGTGTTTCCCGGTTTTATTTTCTGAATGTTTTGTTTTTCTTTTGTTCATCAGCGCGCCATGTACAACGATTAAATTCACATGAAAGGTTTACCTTAAAAATTGAATGACTCAACATGATTTTTCATTATAATCATTACGCGCCATGATACAATTATTATACACAATGAAAAAGAAAAAAAAGAAAAATAAAGAGATGTTCAGACTCCTTGGCAAAAATCACTTGACACGAGGAAAGAAGATACAACAATCTTCGTTAGTTATTGGAATTCATTCGTGTGAATTCGCACCTTCAAGACTGGTTAACTGATAAACTTTTAACGAAATAGTACCGCTAAATGTTCATATCACATTGTTGAATTTCATTTCAACCCGCTTTGTTTTTCTTCTTTTGTGGTGATGATCTGTGATGATTCTTCAATTTAATTCATTTAAGCGGCCTCCTTCGATGATTGCACGAGTTCGCCAAAGGAATTTTCCATACATTGTCTCAATTCCGCGTAACTCACCACTAATACACTTTGCTCGTCCCTTGACATTAGACAAATCTGCAGAGAAAATAAAAAGAAATTGATGGGAAAGAATATGAAACACCACCAAATAATATGTTTCACCACTTCATTGATCAGTTGGAATAAATTGCGAACTGAAAAATACTGACCTTATCTGGTGAACCACAGTCCAGCTTATTGAGACAGGAAACAACGTGAGCCATATCGAGCCACGGCTTGTCATCAGCAGTTACCTGATGAAAAACGTAATCCCTAAATAGTTTGAGCATATAACGATCACCGGTTTCAGCCCAGGTGACATCCATATTGTGCTCAGGTCTTTCGTTGACTGTTGCAAGTTTAACGAGTAACCTGAGCAGTCTACCATTCTCAAGCTCCTTCGAGAGTTCATTTTCAAGAACATCAGATCTTAATTGAACAGCATCAAGTTGTGTGTAGAAACGAGCACCAATCATTGGCATCAGGTCTGTCACGCTTTTTCTTGCCTGGTCAGAGAGCAAGTACCTAGAATGTAACATATAATCCCATTTATAAGTTCCTACTAAATGACGATCATTGGAATAATCAAATTCTTTGTTTAAATTCGAAGTTCGAAAAGTCCTTCTCCAAGGCCATTAGGTTCGGATATATGGGGCAGATCTCTTGACATTTTTACTTGATGTATGGATTGGTAGAGAGATGACAGAAAATACGAACAGAATAAAGTTACGGAGATCAGTTGAGTAGGTACGTGCGACGAGTTCTAATGATGCTTGTATATTGTCGCGATGGACGGCAAGTAGACTGCGACAGGCCAGTGCTAGGACCAATTTACCGAGAGCAATTAAATCCTCTTGCTGATAATGTAGAATAAGTGACAATGGGTTAGCTGCATTTCCATCGAATGTCACAACGTCAGGTACAGCTGCACAACTCAAACGTAATCGAGTCCGGGATGTTAAGAGGACCTTGGTTGGGTCTAAGCACCGGTATGCCACACCTGCAATTATTCATCGATGTTTTTTCATGAGAAAGAGATGAAAGAAACCTTTACCCCTCAAACAACGTCATTATGTTTTTGGTTTTAGTTTCCTAAAGTTATCGGATCGTTAAATTTACATGCCTCGATGGAAATAATGACATCGTCTGGGAAATGAAAATATAAAATTGTGCAGTTTTTTTATTCGATTATTATGAGTGGGACGTCATTATTTTCAGTACAATAAAAGGAGAAATGTGCGGATTATGCGTGAATTTCTGTGAACATCTCTCGCATAATTTTATTAATAACCCTTAATGACGGAATATGAAGCATTAGGGAAAAATTCTGCACGAAAAGGCCGCTCGTTGTTTCCTCTCAGTACTCCGGGAAATTCAAAGAATTCTGTAGTTAACATGGAGTAGAATAAAAACTCGACTCACTGAGGTTTGTCTGTAGGTTTCTGCAGCGGATATGAGACAAGTTTAAGTAGGAAGCCCGAGGATTCAACTCTGAGGTAAAAGAACCACAAATACGGAGAATTTATGAAATGAAAAAGTAAAATTTAAAGGAATTCATGAGCTGAGTGAAATTATACGCTTTTCATCTAATGGAAAATGAACTTATTAAATGTATTCGATGAATTAATTTCAATTCATCCAGAAAATAAACTCACCACCAGCATGGATGACTCGTAACGCAGCCGTAAGTTGAATAATATAGCTCCAAATAACACTCTCTGGTAACATACTATTATGCTGTTGTCTGAGTATTGTATTCTTAGTGTGACTGTATGGACGTGGAGCACTGGGATCAGACATGAATGGATCCGCGTACCCATTGAGTTCAGAGGCTGAGAAGTGTTTGCTCAGGAGAGTTTCAGCCCCAGGATGGTAATCATAAACGAATACCATGGCTGTAATTTTTATGAGCAGTCATTACCGGATTCCCGCACGATATTGATGAATAATTTGGATAATACTTAGACTACACACAATGATCACCAAAGGCTTTGGTCGTAAAGACCTCCAGCAACTGGACTAAATTTGTATGCGATATGCGTTTCCACATATCAACAAGTACCATACACTTCGTATTGCCCAAACGAAAGTCTGTGGAGAAAAAAATTTCATATCAGTATCAATAATTGACCACATGAAGAAAAAAAAAAGAAAGTGAGCAGATTTGTTTCTTTTTTTTGGAAATATTTTTTAGAATATAGGTTTTTCGAAATATTAACCGCATTAACGAATACTTCATTAGAATTATCTGGAATAATCCGTGCCTGAAATTATTGGAAAATTAATCTCCCATAATTCTGTAATCTGCTACATAATACTCTTGGACATATCTCTGAAACTAATGGAAAAAATAAAGTTTTTACCAGAAACTTTTCCATGGAGCTAATGGAGAACTACAAAAAAATTCTTAACAAAAATTTCATCACTTCTCTTAGTTTCTGAGATAATGTCGGAAAATTCACTGAAGATCCGAGTCAGCTTAACTTGTTTTATGATTTCACGAAAAAATTCAACAGAATTTATTCGCTCTGTTGATGAAATTCCAAGTATAACTGATGAATAATGTACCATAGGATGAAGACATACCATGAACACGACGTAAACAGTAACGAGTCCCATTCTTGAGACTTGTTGCTTTATACGTCGATGTTTGATATCCAAGGACAGTTGATGCTGGTTTGTGTATCGGCTCAAGTGGACACAATTCGTGATAATTATCAACTTCAGTTGGTAAATCTGGGAATTGGTTGGGATCAGGTTGCGTAAGTGTCAGGGTATTTTTGTGGAGTATGTCCATACGCAGATTAGCACTGACGAAGAAACTTGGATTCGCTTGAGGTGGAGGAGTGGACGGTGCCGATGAACTGTTTGATGGAGTCACTTTCGTTGGTTTCACCGTCTGCAAATGGCTGGGGGTACCTGGGTACACATAGCCCACCTGCCCTGGCCCAATCTGTTGAATGTCCAATCAAGTCAAGAAATATTTCTACACTAATATCCAATCAAATCAAATCAGTGGCATAATATTGAGTTGAATAAATACCAAAATAATTTGAACTTCTTCTAGTCATTATTTTTTTATAATTTTTGTGGTAGAATTATTAATAAATATAAAATAATAATAATGTCATTGGACTCACTTCATTTCCGTCGTCATTGGCGGTTGGATCCCCAGTGGCATTGCCAACGTAAAAATACGTAGTACCTCCAACATTCTCCTGGGAATGATAAGAATTACCAAATAAGTTTGGCGAACTGCTATTACTTCCAGCCAGCCCTCGTCCTGGCACAAACTCTGGACTGGCTGCTGCTTTCTTACTAGACTCGAGGGATAAGTTTGACAGATGCTTGGTTACTGTGCTCGCATTCAGTGTCGTCGCTGGACTCTGACGATTCTGCTTCCAATAATAATTTCAATAATCATTAATTACAAAGGATAATCAGCAAACGTTATAAAAATCAGCAGTCAGGTGGTAAAATTATCCGATTGAAGTATATGATTCAATTTCATATTCATGTTACGATTGTTTTTGTAAAAAAAGGGAATAATTATAAAACATGCCTTTATGCAAACATTATTTTCTCAATTGAATCTTAAATAAAAATTCTTTGAAGAAGAAATGAGTAATTTCATTTCAAGTATATTTTTAAATATTTATAAATTTGAGTAGGGAACAGTTGGAAGATATGGCAGGTGAAGATATCCATAAAATCGATTTTAGTTCATGATAATATGAATTTTCACTCTGAATTGTGACTGGTTCCTGGAAGGGGGGATAACGATTGGATATTGGCTAATTTTACCACTTAGCTACTGGAATTAAATTTCACTGAATCAGTTTCATCACCATATAAGTAGCAAGTTTGGATTCCAAGGGAACTACGTTAGTTTGGGGGGTATAAGCAACGAACATCGATGGGTCCATTTTGCCCCCTGCCTCTGCATTTACACCTCCCCAATTCCAATTGTCGATCAAATATTCACGAAGAAATGCTCAAGAATTCGTATAAATAAAGGTTTCTGAATAATCATTGAATCTGTAACAGAAAACAATCAATTAAGGATCTTAATTGAAAATTCTGTATTGGAGTGCATATAACATGACTATAAATTTCCAATGACAATCATTAATTATGGATTTTAGCCAAAAATTGCAAGGAACGCCTCGGAGCGATGGTCTCCAAATCGGTCTCGCACGACTTGACAAAGAAATTTGTTGAAAAGAATTTTGAAGAAAAATTCGAAATGAATAATCTCAAGGACCTCGTTGAGAAAATTTATTGTCAAACCGGACTCCTGACCTTTCCGGCTAAAATAATCAGTGATTTGAAGGAATACGAGATTACAGTTACAAAAGCTTCTCAAGTTTAATATTCATACAGAATTCTGTGGATGTGAATAATCGATCTGAATATCACAATCGATTATCTTACTTGCCCCAGTAAAATCCCTCCGGAATGCATAAACAAATGCCTGTGATAAATAAATTTGAATGACAAATTATTCGATGTTGAGTGCTGAATCGGAAGCACATCCTCATTTCCATTCGCATCTCCAATAAAGTTTAAAAAAATCTGGAGGGAAATCTAAAATCGGCATTCATTTTCATATGAAGTGGTAAAATAAAATAGGAATTGAATTTAAACGCTTATACTTTATAATTGAATGAAATTGTTACATTTTGTCACGAGTTTTATTGCCACAATTCGAAAAAAAAGTCCAGGTTTTCAATGAAAAATCTCTCAATACTCGTTCCATCCATAACAAAAAAATAATAATGATACTTTTAATAACACTAAGACGTAATATTAAACATCATAACTTGGATTAAAATTTTCATTAATAATAAATATGAATTATCCCACAACCAGGTAATTTCAACGGAAAATATATTTTTAGTTGTCTTCAATTTTATAAATAATTGATGAAGAAATCCCCCTCAATTTTATTACCCCATAACCAGAGTAGCAAATATAAATCCAGTACGAATAATCCAATAAATTCTAGCACATTTAGTTGAAATCTTTGTGAATTTTTTACGGAGTCGTAGAGCACTTGAAAAACAAGAGTCCCTGGGCATCAACAAACACAAGCCTCCCCCCACCAGAAGGAATAAATCCCCCCAATGGAACATCGCCGAATGACTCCCCCAAAATCGGTAAATCTACATCGCCAGAAAAATCCTGTAGAAATCCTGTAAAAATGCCAAACCAAACTAAACGTCCGATCTGAGTTCGACAAGCATAAGCAATGGCAGCTGATTTTGACAATACACCAAAGAAAAAAAAAAGCCCACAAGATAACCTTGACAGTAAACCCCTGAAATCCCACATAAACTCACCCGATAAAACCTCCGAAAAGCCTCCAACAAGTCTCTCCCCCAGTTCCCCACAATAGCCCTCAGATGCAACCAACAATATCACTCATAAAATGACAAAAAAACAACAGAAGATGAAGGATAAATGCTGGTGTTAAGGTACGCGGTTGAACATAACCCAGCAAGTTAGGCTGTGGTGTTCTGTTCTGTCAGTGACGTCGCGTCAATTTGAGGCGCGAAAATACTCAGCTATTTTTTTCTCCCCCAGTCTCTTTTATTTTTCAATTCTCTCTCTCGTCGTATTTACACACAGTCACCTACGCACAAGAGTTGATTGGGTAAACAAAAGATAAAAGATATTATATTTGTGCGTATGATAAACAGTTGAGCCTGACCGTTGGAGATAGTATTTTGTTAAGACGACTGTAGTTGACGAGACAAAGGCGAATGTGTGCTGTTTTCCCCCCTCTACACAAAAAACCGATTCGATCCTGTGTGTTTATGGTGTTTCTCTCCCTTGGTTGCTTCGTCCTATGATTGTCTCTTTTTTTAGTGTTGGAGAGAGTATACGGTTGTCTCACTCCCTCAATTCGATCGTCTCATACCTTTTGCCCCCTTCGTCCTCCTCACCCTGTGGCGATGCCGCTGACTGGAGCGCTCACCCACTGGCGTCGTGCACCAGCTGGTTGTCATACGTCACATCCTATTCAACAGTTCACATTGACGACACCAGTGTCGCTTCGTCCCCCACTTTTTTCCAAATCACCATTTTTCAATCGTTGCAACCAAAGAGGATTGACTAACCTAGAGGCTCAGTTCTGGGGATTTGATAAATTTACCTCCAACCGCTCAAAACCTTTTTTTTTATTATTTAATTTTATCAATAACACACCTATTCAAAAAATCCAAGGTTGAGATATTCCTGACATCATGATCATTCCTGTTCGCTGCTTCACCTGTGGAAAAGTCATCGGAAATAAGTGGGAGGCGTACTTGGGACTTCTGCAAGCAGAGTATACCGAGGGGTATTTGTTCTAACCTCTAGAATTTTCTACATTTTCTTCATAATTATCATTGGTGCTTTTATTTCTCCGAATTCCCCTAATATTCAAATATTTGGAGGAATTGTTTATATGTGAATGTAACTTCTCTCATCAGTATTGGTTCTTTCTAAATTATGCATTTTCTATTGAAAAGAGTCTTCAATGATTCCTTGATGTTAAAAATTCCTTGATTTTAAACTCCCCGGGAGAAATATGGGATCAATCTTTAATGGATTTAACTCAAGAAAGTCATAGTAAAGGCTTTAAGATAGAACCTTCAGCCAAGTGGCACATCTATAGAATTTTTCATTATTTGGAATTTCTGTTCACTCTGAAAATGTTCACTCAAATTGTAAGATTAATTAATTGTAAATGTTTCAGTGACGCTCTGGATGCATTGGGATTGAAAAGATACTGCTGTCGCAGAATGCTGCTGGGGCACGTAGATCTCATCGAAAAATTACTGAATTACGCTCCTCTCGAGAAATGAAATGAACATTGGAATTGGAATTCATGTGATTATCTCGTTATGACCTGATCCAGTTTCCTCGTGAACTTTGATCATCGATCATTACAAATTTTTAATTTTACTCATGAAAAACAATTAATTTAAGTGGCATCGTCGTCATAAGTCATGTAGAAGTTCATTTCATGTTATTTAATTATATAAGATTATATAAGATCCTTTCAATTAAATTATAATATGATTGATTTCCGGTGTTCAAGCGATAATTCTACATACGATAAGTTCTGGAGTACATTATTAAAATAAATCGCAATCGGGTAATATCAAGGATAAAGAAAAACACCAATTATAAGTTCATCATGTACTTTCAATATTAAAAATTGTTCTCAACAAATCGTCTGATAACAGTAATTTTCATTTTTCATTCCACACCTATCATAAACTTTCATTTGATTCTTAATAATTACCTGAAAATTGGTCATAAGTATTCTTTTTCAGTTTGGTACAAAGATTATTTTTCTTAATTTCGAATACTGATCAATTTGATATACGATTATAAAAAAAATATATACTCAGCATCTAATTTCCAAAAATTGAAGCTTTAAGTATCCAAAGGAAAATTGTTCAATTGACATCAAGTATTTGCTGATAAAAAACTAATCTCCTTAATGAACTTACAATCTAATACTTTCATTGTATTACATCGATGATTTTGCTCATGGAGACAGCAGCAATAAAATTCGGGGGAAGCTAAAACTGTAGAAAAAATTATGTACATAATTGGCGGGATTCGTGATGATCAGCCGATAATTATCGAGTGCCATTTCATCAGTTTGAAAGTATCAAGTTGTCTATTTCCAGCTGTAAAATCTATTGTTTTTCAACTTTGATGGGTCGTACACAAAGTTACAAGCATATTGCATTTATTTCCCCTCCAAGCATGCTATTTACCCTCAATAATGCACTACTATTCGAATATTTGTCATTGCAAGTTGAAAGGCATATCCTGCTGTTGCTAAATGCTGTATTCACCAGTAACGTAATAAAAACATTTCTGCTCCGAGACTGTATCGATGATGAGAAATCTCGAGAGGAAACTTCAAAAGTTACTGACAGCTACTACAAATGGCCCCTGACATTTCCCCACACAATTGTTCATTTCCAAGATAATCATCGACATTAATTTGCATTCAACTTAGCTCAGTTTATTGATTATCAAATTAACTAATTCACTAAATTACTCGTTAATGAACACTTACGAAGAAATATCAAAAGAGTTTTGTGGAGAAAACATTGTCAATTACAAAAAAGATCCTTTGATATTTTGTTATTCAATTGATTGTTGCTGAATGAATATTAGTGGATAATTTAACATGATTATTCAACTTTACTAATGAACAAGAAAATACCCTTTCAAAATTCAAAACTAATAATTTGTATAATTAAAAAATGCTTCATTCATTTCTCCTGGATTCATTCGCAATTAGATAAAAAATCCATTTTCATTGTCAACGACAATAACGACACAATTGAATAATCGATGAATTAACAAATAAAAATTTCAACTAATACCATGAGCGAAGACTCTGCTGGTCACCGATTGTAAATTTGCATGCTTTATTGTAAGAGCCCCGGCGATGGCATTGAATGAATGGTCAATGCCCGATTACTCTTATCAGTGATTGAATTCTCCTATGTAACTATTAGTTGGTTGGTGTATAGGCTTTGATAATGCCTTCTATGGAGTCCTTAGAACCGAAGATGAGTGCCATCACTCCGATGAAGATGATTACGACATTTTTCATGATGATCCAATTGCATTTACCGAAACCCACGTCCCAGCAGGTGATGATTTCAATGGCTACTGGGATTAAAATTCCCAAGATTGAAAAGCAGAAGGCACCGATGAGACCGATCAGAGGAGCAATTGTGGGTACTGCTACAGCTAACAATACTGCAAATAAAAATTCCAATTTTATCAAATGAAACTATTCACGAAATATAGAAATTTGGAAAGTAATATGTGGAATTTTTCAGCATTAATTCATCCACTCCTCTCTAACATAAGTGATTTTAGACTTAGACTAGTTCTTAGATTGCCCCAGTGTTTGAGAGAAATGTATTCTTTAGAAATTGAAAAAACTTACCACAGCCAGTTACGAGTCCAGTTCTAACGATATAATTAGCTAATAGAGGTTTCTTCGTAAAACGATCCTTAAGGCCACTCCAGGCAATGTCCAGACATACGTAGAACTGTAGTCCAAAGGTGCAAAATACTGCGAGGGCAACTGCCAGTTTAACGATCTGAGCTGGGCTATAAAAAGAAATATCGAATCCATATTTAGAAAAAAAAATATTAATAAGCATTAAATGATAGTGTCAAAGGTTCAAGATAACGCATAAAAAAGAAAATTATCATGATAAAAGATAACGGCGATACGAAAAGTGTTTACAAAGACGTTGCAGTCCAAACCCAAAAATTGCCATGGAAGGCGGAAATATTAGATGGTCCGTGTGGTTTTGGCAAATATACGCGAATGGCAGAGTAATGATCGATTTTTCTGATTGTTAAAAAATCATACGACATATTTGTCGTTCTGACCAACGCTTCAGTAATAGATAACAGTTGCAAAGTAATTAGAATTTTCTATTTCGTAATGGATAAATATCTCTAAATGAGTAACTGAAAATGTTATAAAAGCCATAATTGCTTTTAAATGTATTTAGAAATCGATTACTATTTTCCTTTGAGGATTATTAATTTCTGATTTTTTCATATTTTTAAAAGGGAGAATAATGATAGCCACGACCACTGGTAATGATTTTTGATAAAAAATTGTGCTTGGACTTCTGATAGTGAATATCTCTACTTACATTTCGTGAATTGGCAAATCCTGAGTGATAATTTCCGCAGTGGAATTCGGATACTTGAGGTATCCCAGGAATCCCAAAAGAATATAAATAAGTGTAACACCAGACATTCCTTTACTAAGTACTCCGAATATGCCAACAAAGTGTTGAGGTGTCTTCATCTGGTTCTCTAGGGGCATAACAACGCCAATAGCTTCCATAGCAAAAATAGTGATACTGAAGAATTTGGGGAACTCTGTTAATGGTTTAACATAGGGTACTGTGTCCACTGGTGGCAAATCAATAACGAGGTAATAGAAAGTGATCCCTAATCCAGTTGCCATGAAAAGATTGGCAATCATGGATACAGGAGCCAGATACTTCAGATCTGGAATCCAAGTTAAGAGGATCAGTGGCAGTAAAAGGCACGCAATTGTCATTCTCTCGTCAATTCCCCCAACAGATTCTGCTGCTGGTGCTGCAGTTGTTATATTGTATGTTTGGTTGAATAACGCTTCTTGTGTGGAATTTACAGCTGTCATGACTGGATACATGTAGTGATTTATTATCTCTCGGAAATTCGCCGCTACTATCACGGCGTATACACTGCAGGTTCCGAAGTATGTTATGAATAAACTTATTTGGATTAAATATCTGGAACAAGCGATATTTATTGAATTAGTTTTATTATTAATGTTTTCAGAGGTATGATAGAGGTAGAGGTAATTTATTTATTTGTGTCCTATTAAATTATTTTCATCTTTTGATGAAATACGATTAACGAAAGTCTTTCCATTTTATTTTACTGTTTTAATAAAAGTTTTATAGTATGTTGATATTTTTTGGATAGAGCAACGCAATTTTTAATTGTCTCTATAAATTATATAATATATAATAAATTGCTCGTGAAAGACATCACACTGAAATACGTTGTGCGATAATGAAAATGAATGATATTTTATCTTTCAGCAAATAAAAATTACCTCGAGGGTTTCGAGAAACCTCGTAAGCAGCTCGGTCCATGCGCCAGAGATGCTTCCGCAATATCAGCAAAACTCATTTCCGTCCTCCGCGTTTTGTGATACAAAACATGTGCGCATTTTACCTGTTTGAGTAATGAGAAATATATAGTCCATTTGTCTTGAATTACATAGAGAATTGCCATTACTGCTGAGATATATTGCTCACCAGGATGTATGCGCAGTGCGTGCAAACAAATGCAACGAAAAATGTGGCGAATATTCCAACGATTAATCCAGCACTTCTGAATGCACATGGCATCGCCAGTATACCGGTTCCGAGCGATGCTTTGAGCAGATGTGTCAAGGTGTCACAGTCCCTGAAATGATCATTAAGACAATCGAGATTTAAAAATATTTGCCTAATTTTCCAAGACTTTACTGTGTAGTTTAATTTCCAATATTGATAACTGTGGGGTAGAGCTTGGGAATTTTCATTTTAGAAAATGAGCATAATGGTTTCAACCAAATTTTTATGAATAAACTTACGTTGTGGGATTGGGATGCCTTCGCTCAGTAAAAGGGTTGAATTCCTTCCCCGTGAGGCCGACCTCGGCATCTCTTGGTGTGACTTGTACTTTGTATCTACAAAAAAAAATTACAAATGAATGCGTTAATTACAGATTCATTTCGAAAATGGGTCTCAGGATGATTGGCATGGTTTATTAATTGTCCCTACTGACATGCATCAGTCGAATTGGATCGGATTCTATCAATTGAATACTGGAGATTATTGCGTCGTTGGAGAGAATGATAATCAATCGTATTTCTAATCGCGTACCCCAGTACTCGTTTCGATGTCTCATCGGGAACAATTGTTGTAATTTAATTATAATTGAACTGACGTGGAAGAATATCAAACCCATTGCGTCTGGCCGAAATCAAAGATTCAAAAACAGAATATCTATCAGACACTTTTAAAAGCCATATATATACCATATCTCCATCAGGATATTTCAGAAATTAGAAAAGGGGATGTAATTTGATTATCTCCATAATTACTTCATATTACTTGAAGTAAACCATCTAATACGATCGATCTGTCAAACGTTAAAATTTTTCTTGAATTAAATTAATTTTTTTTAATGCATAATATCATTAAATTGAGGATTGACGCCCCATGCAGAAATTCATGGAAGGAATAATTATTCCTTCCCACAGTTGTTTAGAAGATACAGTAGAACTTCATGTGCAGTCATCACTTAACACTCACAATTACAGGGAACCTTTTAATTAACGAAATTAATTACTTAATCTCATTTTCGTAAAACAAGGTTTTGACGCAGTCCTAATTCAATATCAGACTTCATTGACGCGAAAAAATGAATATGGCTGAGAGGAATACTCGGTGATAGATTCAGAAAATAAATTGTAGACTAATAATGACGGTAATTAAGATAATAATTACGACTGCTCCTCTTCGTCCACATTTTGTTGAATTGATTCGCCCATTTATCCTAACTTGAACTCTCCAACCTCTGTCCAACAACTAACTGCAGACATCTTTGCTCTTCTTTAAATACCCAAAATTCCTTGATGCTATCGTGTTTTTTTTATCTTTAATTTTCGAACGTTCCCCCAATCAGGAAACACCTCCCGCCATTCAAACAATCCAAAAACCTCTCCCTCTCTCTCCCCGTTGCACTAATAAAAATCCAATCTCTACTTTTTCCAATTATCAAATGATAATAGTATATCTATAACACCACAAAAATTTCGTCCCAAATTTGTTCACGTGTTTATGATTTTTACTGTGATAATCGCTCGTTATTGCCTGAGATCTCGTGGGTAATCCTCTACGAGGAAAAAACTCATTGAGTGTATTCCCTTCTTGAAGGCAACATAATATTATTTTCATATCTGCATGGAGAATTTAATTTCTCTTTCCAAATCACCAGAAAATTTCTAGAATTTTTTAGAATAACATGTTCTACACTTCTCCCTGTATTTACCAATCAACATCGAACTTTTATCCGGGAATTATGAGACAAACATAAAATATTGACACACGTCGGTCAAGATGCAGTTTTACTCTGTTTTGGTCTCATCATCATCAAACACAACTATTTTGTAAAAATGAATACGGAATTGTCCGTTAAAAAAAATTTAATTTTTAACAGTACGAATTTGTGTGAAATTTATGAATTAAATATGGATAAAATCAACTAATCTTCTAATATTCAATAAAATTATAGTTTTATGGAATGTATATGAACTTGTACATTTACTAAAAGTATCGAAAAATGGGGTAATAATTTCCAGAATTCTCAATTTATCAGAAATTCCGCGGAATTCAATTGTTAATTTTTCTTAATTGGCAATTTTATAAGATCATACAACATCAAAAATAGTTGCTATAAATAGATATTTAGAAACAGATAAGCTATGTTATGACCCACTCTTATGACTTCTTATCAAACTAAATTTAATAATTCAATGAACGTTTAGGAATTTTGGGAGAGACAACACGATTCATACATTAAACACAAAATACCGCCTGAGGGGCAAATTGAACCCAAAAGTCATGTCATATCAGCGGCGAGATGAATGAAAAGCGAATGACTGACTATAAATATAAAACTATGGAGATGATACTAGAATTCAACCAATTTCCTCATAGTTTGATACATAGTTACCTCGAAACGAGATTAAGGTAACAAATTCTCCCTTGTGCAATATTAGGAAAATGATTATTGTTCATTAACCATTTTATTAAATTCATTTTATTCAATCTTGTCTCGAGTATCTGAATTTTGACTAGTTTCACTAATAAAATAAAAACCTTAATTATCTATTTTTTCAGTTAAAAAATTGGGGATATATCTCTTTGAAATTTGCGTCAATAAAAAAATTAGAGAAAACATTTAGAATTAATTCCGAATTCGTCAAAGGGCTCTTGACATTTAATTAGAGTGTACAGAATATCATGAATTCTACATGCGAGTCGGAAATCGAAAGACTCATTGTCAACGACAGAATTATAAAGTATTCGCATCCTTAAATAAATTAAACTCAGGATACTTACTTAGCGGTGAGGACCCCATCCTTGAAATTTGAGCCATCCGTTGGCAAAAACTCGTCAAGCTCTGTCGGTACTTTGTTATTGTGATCCTGTGAATAACAATCGATTCCAAATTATTCATGAAAATATTAATTCTAATTCATTTTCTAAGACATCACAAATCTACTTCTTTGACAAATTAAACGAGTACAGCAAAGTTGTACTTTGTCGTTCATTCTTCTAAGGTAATCGTGCCATTCAGATAAATCACATTGAACCTCCTTTTACAGCTTAAAAAACCATACTGATAATTATAAATAATGGGAATATTCGGCTTAATCGCTTGTGAGTTATCAATGATAAACGGTCCGCATTACCCTATTGGCAGAGAACAGAACAAAGTTAAAATGTTACATAAATGTTGAGCTCACCATTTTTGTAGATCAGTACTTTGATTTGCCGATCCGTGTTCAACGACCTGCAATAACCAAAAATTATTTACAATATTATATATGAATATTCCACAGAAATATGAATAATACTTGTTATTCGGTATTTATCAATAAATGTCTCGAGCCAACGATAATTACACAATTTCAGCTGAACAGTTGGTTGATCTACTCTGATCGCTTGCTTACTGAGTCTCAATAATACCATTACAATCAGTCCCGCTGCTCTAAACCAATCATCACATGTTTTGATGCTGATAACTTACGTTTTCACGATAAGTACATTGTTATTCCGCAAAGCTATAATCCCTCGTCATTGACTTTGTCATCAAACATCGACGAAAAAATTGTACAAGAAACTGATTGCAAATTAAAAATTTTATTTCTAACGATCGAATCGCTTGTCATCGTCACGTCATATCTGACGCCTTCTAGATTTCTTGAAGTCATGGAATTTAATTGAGTTTATCTAGAGGATCGATTGGTGTCAGGTAATTTCGCAATCTTCATCTGGAATTTTCAGATGAATGATATCGATTCATACTCCTCAATATTTTGTCGATGAAGATTCTACAGTATCTTTTTTAAAGTGGTATGCGATTTTTCGACGATTTTTATTATTTCAATATTAAAATTTCTGAATTGCCGGTGAGTACGATTACTGTGCGCCAAAAGCTAAATTTTATGATTGATTTTTCCCCCTGTACGCTGGCAAATGCTGATGGAATCCAAGAGGAGAATTGTATAGGGGCAAAAAGAATAGCTAATAACCGGTTAGGGAGACCGACGAATCAGATGATTATTTTTCGGAACTAGAGCCTTCAGAATTGGGCTTAATCAGTCCAACAGGCCGACATTGGCGTGAGTTCTAAATAGATTTAACAAAATATTTTCTGGATTATTCTATCAGAACGAAAGCGCAACTGTTTTCATTTCCACAATATCATGCACAACCATCTTTGAATAAACAATTCATATTGAAATAAGTCGATAAAGCGTGGCTGTAATGACGTCAGTTTTACCGATTACCGCCTAACATCGTTTTACCATTTACAAAATATTTCTTTTGAAGAAAAATCATATGATGTCTTCTTCCAGGACAGATTGGAATTTATTTGTTCTCTGGAATGTCATCATGTTACTATCGACTATGTTTTTGGTAGCTATCTTTCAAACTCAAAGAGATAAGAATATTTCCTTCTCTACTCGGAAAACAAATAAAATGAAAACTCTAGAGGTGAGCTGCGATGAAAGGAAAATTAGCTCCTGTGAAGGACACATTGCCGGTGTGTATTTTCAGATTTTCACCAAGAATTGAATTATTTGGTTTATTTTCCATTAGTTTATATTGAAAATGACTTTATTTATGCTTGCAAAACTAAAAACAATTCTGACTCCGTAAATGATAAAAGAAATGAGGTATTTAATGACCGTTTTTAATTGAAATTTAATTCAAACTTATATATTAATAAAAATTCTCATATCATTGTAGAGTAGGAGTAAGATGTATATATATATGGAGTATTGTCGAATGTATCTCGTAGAGATTAATAAATCGAGATTTTTCTCGGTTTCACAGAGGAATGACTCTTTAAATCAATGCTAATTGCTGAACCACTGATGTAATCCCAGTCAACGGTCATTGTTCTATGTACGCTCGACCGAGTAACGGTTAAGTACTCTATATCTGGTAAACGTGAGACAACCGTTAAAACTCTTATTCTCATCCACGTGGATAGAAAAATTCACTAATAGTAAGAAATATGACTCCCAGAGATTCGTATGACTGGCGATAAAAAACACTTCCTTCCTCGTCGGGTAAGATTCCTTCCCGCGTAATTATTTCCCACGACTTTCTTTACACAGCTGAAAAAATCAATTTTTTATCAAGGAAAAATGATCCAGCATAATTTTAAGTTTATCGGAAACACGTGCCTCAAATGCACGTGTCTTCGAATGTTAAAGTAAACAATGAAATATCTGACGTATTCGCATGAAAAAGACCTTAAGTTCGTCCGTTTACTCTATCACATAATGAATAAACAATTTATTTGGGTCAATAATTATTCGAGAAAAAAATATTTTTCCGCGGTATGAACAAATAAAGAAATTAATGATCGCCAGCTGTGAGCAGAATACAATTTTGGAGACAGACGCCTGGGGAAGATGGATATAGAAATAATTACCTACTTTTCACTAATGGGGAGCTTTTGATGTAACCCTAATGCATAAAAATATATTACCAACTCCATTGGGGGTCACTAACTCCGAGAATAACTCAGAACATTGACTGCACAAAGCTGCATCGTAGGAGTGTAGCCCTATGACGCCGTAATGATTGAACGAAACCCCATAAGTACTCTAATTGCCCTCAAAGACTTTTTACTTTCTTCTCTAGTCTAGTATTATGAGGTACTTCCCCTTATTTCCATTTCCATTACCTTGAACTCTATCGGCACGGTCAGAAATATTCAATAATTCAATAAAATTTCAAAAAACTTAAATCTCTCGCAATGAAATCTACCAATGAAAATCGACTAGATTGATTTTGAAGACTTTTGTCAAGAGATTCTATACTTGTCCTAAATACACGAGTAATTTATTTTAAAAAGCAAGATAATTCATAAAATCAGATCGATTGCGGAAATTTGTCAATTTTTTTCAAGTTTTAAATTCAGTAGATTTTATTTTTACACTATTTTCAGTGAAAATTCTCTCAGTGTGTAATAACGTTGTCAAGGCTGCCAAGTTTAACATTTGAAAATAAAAGGGGACGTTTTTGGAATGCGAGTATTGGCAAAGTTGGCCCGACGTCGGATGCCACGTCACGGTGACGTATGCGCAGGTCAGTATGGAACGGAAAATAGAAGCGTTTGAGACGAGGCAAAAAATGACAATCCCACACCAGACATTCACTCTATTTTATCAATGCTAATGGAAATCTAGTACAAACCGGTTACTTCACACGATAAAATTCAAAAATGATGTATTCCATGATGATGCATACGAAAAAATACTTTATTCAAATGCATATGATACTTGATGTTATATTATGTACTTGATGCTAATATATTCCACGTGGAATATCATACATGATTCAGATGATGCTTCAACAATTTTAGTTTTCAAAAAAGAATTTATATATCAAATAGGTATTTAAATATTACATATATACTGGCGAAAATTGCAATACGCCACATATATGTCGTATATAATTACTTTCATGCATATCTTTTCCATCCGGGTTTCTTCACTTTTATTTATTTATTGGGGAGAGTAGATTAATTTTTTCATCCTCAAAATTGTTGAAAATATCAATCTCTTCGATTAAGCATAATTAAAAAATTCTGGATGAAATTGCATAATTGTTATAATGAAGAATTATGTATAAATTATACTTGAGTCAAGTATATTTTTTGTGTCGAGTATTCATACTGTCTTATCTCTTTGCGCTACTTCATATGTTTACCCCGAGTGAATTAACATAAGTCTACATTTCTTGAGTAATTGAAGAACTGAGGAAATTAATCAAATATTTCGATAATTGTTATGGTGATGCAGGATTTTGGGTCAAGGGTTGCCCACATCTGCGATAAAAAAGTGGTAGGAGTCAGGGGAAAATTTCTGGTTTCACTTTTCAATAATTAATAATGGCAGGATATTCATTCATTCCTCGTTTTATCTGAATTATGAGAGTTTACTATCTGAATGCCTCAATATCTAAATGGATAATTCAAGGCTGGCACTTTATTATTTCAGTTTCGTGGAATAAATGCAAAAATATTTTATGGAAAGAATGACATGTGTTATGAACACGGAGATATGATTAAGAATTATTGTTACGAACGTCGTGATTTATTTTATTATTTTAATATAAAGGGCGTGGAATTATGTAAATTATTGAATATAGTGGCACTTTTAAAAATTTTCAAGCAAACTGATTTTCCGTACTGTTTCTCATGATGTCTTATCTGAGAATTGATTCTGTATAATTTTCAAATTCAAAAACTTGAAAATCTGCCAACACTTTGCAAGTGAAAAAACCCCTGTCGCAACAAGCCAAAAATATACCACTTTATTATTTTCACTGACACATTTTGTCACTTTTGACGGATTTCTATCGATCCTCATAGCTAGAATAATTTATAATAAAAATTGAATAATGTTGCGTACATAAATAAATAACTAATCTTGACATTATACAGCTATTGTGTTCGTCCATGTTTATGCAAATTCTCGACAGAAAATTTCCTCATTCCCTCCCAAAAAAATTGCATAACCAGCGAAATTTCAACTTTTATCTAGACTATTCTTATAGCAATTATAATTCTCGATTCGAACAATGTGAAAGCTGAAAAATTGATTATTTACAACACAAATAATCATTTTCCGAAAATATCATTTTTTTCATATCCTATAGAAATATCAGAGTAATCTGTTTGACAAATTGTTAAACAATTTATCCCCGTCTTCAAGACAAGTATAAGATTTCAAAGGTACGAAATTAATTTCGTTCTCAATGTCAGATATTTTCATATCCCCAATTCTTGCCTCATGATTTTTTTAATCCAAATTGGAAATGTATTTGTAAGAGAAATTTTCTTTTCAATGTAATGAATTAATTGTGCCGCCTCATTGCTCAACATCCCCTAATTATCCCCAATTTATCACATTGAGCAAGACGAGGGGAACATCTCAACACGGATTAATTGTTTGATAACAGTTCCTGCGAACTCGTCCACTTCTAGTATTGAAAGTATACAATGAAGGAACGAGCAATTTTCATATTGTGCTATGCATTTTGCCAGTTAGCCAATCGTACTACATTGTCGGTGCTTGACCGATCTTCTTCATTGCTCCAAAACGATGTAGTTAACACGAGGATAACCTCCTATGTTACTACAGCCGTTAAAATCCATCACGAGACGCGAGTTTCTTCAATAATCAATATAGCTGTGCGATAAATTTAGATTATTCAAACATTTCCCTATGTATTTCGAGATACTCCGCCGGACTTCCTTGTTATAACAATAATCAATGATTCAATCTCTACCACTTGCCACATACCGGTACTCTTACCTTGACCATGATTTATATATCCCCGATATTATATATTCAATGCTCCGCGAAAAAGTTAAAAATTAAAATAAAAATGACATGAAAGTTGCGTAATCACCGATTCAAAATAAACGTCACCATAAAAAAACACAACAAAAACGGAAACTTTTTTAAAACGGCTGAATTATTCCTGAATTGTTAAAATAGATATGCAGCCCCTAATATTGAATTATAAACTATACTTTGGAATTATTTGTGGAACTCAGGTATTTTTAAGAATTGAACCATTGAATAGTCCTTTGACAATTGATGACAATTCTTGAAATTCAATAGAAAAATGAAAAAAAAAACCAATGATTCACGTCTACGCGAAAATAAATAGCTTTCCCGTTATACCCTGACTTTTACAGTACACCGCAACTCTGACGTATAATTAGTCTGTGTTATTGTGCCAGTACGTGTTGCTTTTATCTTCCTCAAATACCCGGCGCCTCTTGTCCACACGGTTACACGAATACTCAACTACAAAACCACCATTTTCCCTATTTTCAATTTCATTTTTTTTCAATAAAAACATCCCTCTCAAAACCAATAAAATGAAAGTCACTGAACTGCTGAATAGAATTCCGTTGGAAAAACAAAAAAAAAATTCCACTTATTTTCGTTTTCTGCGCTTCCCTCATGCTAACGAAATAAATAAAAACAATGGCCAACTGTAATTCATAAAAAAACTCGGGGGTCAATGTTATCATTTCCTGTTCGCCGATATAAATCCGAGATATCTCAAGTGCACATGCATATCGATTAATTAAATTTCCATATGGGAAAGAATTCAACTAAACAGAAGACGTATGTTAATAAATCGTATGGAAATCTTCGATACGGATTGCGTATAAAAATTCTGTATGATTATCTTACGAAATATTAGAATAACAATCTTGATTATCTATTTACCAATTAAATTTGCTAAGGACGAAAGAATCCGCAATATAAATTGTTCTGCACATTTCCTGGTGCCAAATGAATTAACTAGGCAGAAATAAATTTATTTAGAATAATTTATTTTTACGCAAATCTCTATGACTGGACACCATTGCAGGATCTACAGACGTTTTAAATTACCGCCAAATATTGACCGAACTGGACTGTAAAAATTCACGATAACAAGTCGTCACTGCATTATCACTCGTACCATAAACCTATCTTTATGCTGCTACCACGTGTTTCGATTTGGCAGCTAGTGTCTTTTAAATCCATGACGAAATATGCGAATTCACATGCAGTTTCAATTTTCCCATGTGTCACGAATGGATTACGCTAATTCTATCAGTCTCTTGAATTTGAAGACTTCCGCAATAGCTATGCATATTAAAATTATTCGTTCTAGATATTCTAAATATAATATGGAGTTTGATCTTTCACTCGTTGGAAACGATGCGCATTGAAATTTCTTTTTTTTTAATTTACGTGTGATAATTCCACGGGAGAATTTCAAATTGACAAATAAAACTTCATCTATTATTCTCCCTATGCTAACGAGTTGAATTAAAATAGTGTCAATACACTGGAATTCATGAAGAAACTTGGAGGTCAAAGTTATCACCTCCCGCTGGCAGACATAAATCCGAGATACTTCATGTGCCCATTCATATGGATTTATTTAATTTTTACAGGAAAAAATTGAACTCCACAGATTGAACTCAACTCAATTTCCATTGAACGCAAGTCTTTCTCCCACACCCGCATGATATTAATACATAATTATTCATGTTAATTTGGCTCGGTTGAATGATGTGACATTATTGCATAGAATGAATTTGTTCGATTATCAATCGATAATTCTAATTGAAGTTAAAGCGACAAGCTTTTTTTGTTCACCCCCCCCCAAGTCGATACGATTGCATCATGCACCTCAAATTACATCCCATTAAATTTCCGGCGTCTATTTCCCGCGTCAGCTTGAAAAATTCACGAATTGGCGAATGCATTATCATCAAAAACCAAGATGACTTTTTTTATTCATCACCACGTGGTTGATACCAGCTGCGCGAAGCCTCCAACTGCATGACGAAACACGTGAATTCACTTGCATATAACTGCATTTTCCCCATATGCCGCAAATAAATGACACTTTAATTCAACCCATCAATTTCACTTGAAAATTACCACAAGCCATAGCGCTAATTATAGTGCAGAATTAATGATTGAATAAAATGAAATGTGGAACTTACCAAAAAAAAATGATGCGCCGGTTTTCTCGATGTCAGAGCCGAATTAACAATTTTTCACATAAAATCGTAAACTCATCACTGAAGAAATACTTGGGGATGATTGAGGTGCACTTTTGTGACAGTGGAGTTGTCCAGAGTATTCGGTAATTGTAATGTAAATGCAGGAAACAAGCGATGAAAAAGGCGGTGTTGAAGGAACGACGCGTTTCCACGGATGTTCGTGGCTAGAATAAGCCTCGGTAGACGGCTTTTTTTACAACACGAGTTCGTCAAGGGGGGATGGCAGGTATTGACTTTACGGTGAAGACCACCAGGGGCGCCTCCTACGTACCCCGCCAACCCGACAATTCTACATTCAGAAAAAAAAACGACTAAACTGAGAAAAATCATTATTTTTTCCAAGTTCATTTACAAATGACCGGACGTGTGGGGTAACATGGACATATTTTTTTTTGGGACTTAGAATTTTTTTTTTCATGATACAATAATATGATAACAATAATAATATGCAATAGTTATACGTAGGTAATTATAATATGTGGGGTTTTGGGGTTTCACTTTCACGTATGTATACAATAATAATTATAATAATATGATATTTGGATTTTTACAAAATCGACATAAAATCGATTTGGGGTAATATGGAGATATTTTCATTTAAAACTTGTGGTTACAATTGTTCGGCGCCCTTTTGCCCATAATTCACGATTTTTCATTTCTCTGGCGGTTTTGCATTTCGTCATTTTTTAATGACTCGCGGAATTTCGTGGTTTGTCTGATCATTTTCAATGATTTTATCTTTATGTTCAGAGAAATCGATCCCGCCAATTTCGCCTTGAGAATATTATAGTAAGGTAGAGACTAAAAGAAAAAAAAATCGTTTCAACTAGTTAATCACGAATTATCAACATAGTACTCCTCCTCAAATTAATTTATTGATGATTCAATAAAAAAATGATTGATGCAATAAATTGTTATCACGTATGTATCAGAACGAGATAAATCCTCCAATCTCGACTCTCGGCTTGATCACAATATTATTCGAGTTATGAAATGGATTTTGCACTTAAGCCATAATCACTTGTATCTTTGACATTGTTTGGGTTAGTAATAGCCATTCACTAACTTGTTGACATTTGTTGCCTCAAGAATGAGAATATTCATAGTTTTCAAAAATCATTAGGTGCAAAAATTTTATCTGCATGCAGTATCAGAAGGCCGGGGTGTGACGTCGACGGAAAACTCGTGACGCACGAAGTAAAATCGATAAGCAATGATAACGATCCCACTGGCGCCCTGCTGAGTAACTTTCTCCCCTTCTATCTCTAATTTTCACAATTACTTCCATTCATACTCATGTTATCTCAGGTAATCCGGATATTTTTACAAAATCCCCAGATACTCCATTTCTATTCCTGGCAAGCCAGCACTCTTGACGCAGGGGTGAAAGGTCCTTTTCTTCTACTTATTTTGTAGTTATTTTCAAAAATTCAGGTTTCCTCAGATTTTTCGTCATTCTCGTATTTTTAGAGTGTAGAGAGGAAAGGAGAGAGTGAATGATGCAATCAGCCCGCATTTTAAACCACTCTTTCAGGGTTTATTTTTATATAGCGGGGAAAAATGATCGGACTGGTCAAATAAGACAATATATTTACTTTCAAATCAATTTTAATATTTTGTATCATTCTCATATATATTTTAGATAATTGTAGATGTTCTAGGTAATTTGTTGGGATTTTATGTAAATAAACTGTATGATCACTCAAAATAAAAATAAAAAGTTAATAGGGGGTTGGATTTTTTGCTGAACTCGAAATTATCAGGCTGTCTCACGTAACATATTTCCTTCGTTATAAGAGATGTCTTTGAAATTATGTAGCAAATTTGCTTACTTTCTAGGTAATTACCCACGCAGAAAAGATTTCATATTCAATAAAATTCACCTTATCTATTACTACTGGATTATTATTACAAAATCTCATTACACAATTTCCCTGGATTTTTTTTCGTGATTTATTACCAAAGATAATAGGAAACCTCATCCAATCAAGTAATGAATAAGAGACCTCGCCTAGTTTTCCAATTACCATGCAAAACCCCCAGAAATTCTTCAGGCCTTATGTACTGTATATTTATCATAATAACACACCTCGTCACCACCCAAACCCCACAGTTGTCTACTCTACATTTTACTCCGATAAACTCATGACGAAAGATTCTGGCTACCTTACAGTACTGCACCTTCAATTATATTCTAAAATTCTTGACGTATTGGATCTAAAGGAAATTCGCCAAAATTCTCCAATTGTTTTATTGAGCTACTAGTGCATTCCAGTTTTGATTTTTGAAACGTTTTCTCTACTTTAGAAATTTACGAAGCATGAATAGAGAAAATAAAATAAAAAATCATAAAAAAAAATCTTTTAAAAAAGCTTTCAATTTAAAAAATCATTTCTAGATATTTATGGACCATGAATAGAGAAAATAAAATGATAAACCATTTTAAACGTAAAAGGAAAATACGATACACATTAAAGAAGAGCACATCACACATATTTGCTATTTCCGGACAGCATCTCGATTTCTCGTCTAAGAATTGCCATTAATATTTTCTACCTCGCGGTCAAATTACTTTATTTTTCAAAAGAAAAACGTTGCATTACCATTTTTAAGTCATGTAGATTCTAGTGATCACTGGTTATGAAAATTCATATCGAAATGAGTTTAATTGAGACTTCGAAGAATTCTCAAATGGACTGGGGCCACGTGATATTTCCAAGGATAATCTTGAAGTTAAGCCTCCCAATTTTCCGTCCTATATCAACAGTCGTCAAAAATAAGGGGGAAATAAATTAAGATGATTTGTGTTTCACTCAATTAACATAACTGTCGAACAAGGTACTAAAAGTTTATGACTGCTATTTACTTCATTTGGTTTCTCAGACGCAAAATAACTCAATCAGTAATAGCGATGGTCTCGTCGATAAGTTCAGGAAAACAATTTTTTCTGAATCATCAAGTTGATAATAATGACCAATTCCCAAAGACATGAAATGCACTTGGAAAACCATCAAGACAATTATGTAATTATCATTATAAAGATGAGCGAAGAGATTTGGGGAGGGGGAGAGGGTGAGATCTCGAATTCTTCGTTGGCGTCGGGTCAATTATCGAATGTTAAACGACTGAAAGAATTTTAGCTGCTGGTCTATCAATTCTCGGGTCAACTCGTAATATACGTTGTGAAACATTTGATTACATTCAATGTATTTCGATTTTTTCTTTAATTGATTGTTGAGGACCGCTCTCAATTGAATTATCATATTCAATATATTGAGAATATGCGACGATTGGAGTCCCACAGTATGATTCATGATCACTCAAGTATTACGTGTTCCATTATCGCTTTTTCCGATAAATAATTATATTTTCAGATGATTGATGATGACATTAAGACCTTGAAAGCCGGAGCTCATACCACATGCATTAGTCCTTTCAAATTTGAATACCTCCAAAAATGTAGAAGACTTTGCATTCTTCGAGTTCGATTTGTGAAAGCGTAATTATCATCTTCAGCATAAATATATGTGTAATCGGTGGTTGGGTATTTAACCATTGATGATCTGATTAATTCTAGAATACAAAAAAAAAATAATAACAGAGTTGAACAAATTTTTTCATGAGAAAATGCAAGAATTCTTCGATTACGTCTTGCTTTCTTGAAACATCGAGTTAACAAGTTAATGTCGATATTTTCTCGTTTTTCATGTTTTTTTTTATTTCTCGGAAACCCTGAGTCAGATTGACATGAAAAAATATATAATTTATTCACGTCCATTTTATCAATCGTTTCTCAGGGAAAAAAACTTGCAAAAAGAGAAGAAATCTTCAATAACTCCTTTAAAAAACGGTTGTCGCCTCACTGAAAGACATCAAATCCTTCTGGATTCTTATTATATCAGAAGTATCATTTACGAACACTCAACAAAAACGTGTAACACAACACTAAAAATGTCAGCAAAATGCAGAATAAATACCTAGCAGTCTTCTCCAAAAAATCAGCTGATCCCACACTTCCACCGTCCCATTCCATCACCACTCAGCCTAAAACATTTGAAACTAAAAATGTCACTAAACCTTGGTTATGTTTATGTTCCTCATAGAGGATCAATAAAGATCCCCAAAAATCATCAAGTATCCTAAGTATCCGTATTTTTCCCTTTCGTATTAAAACCAGGAAGACTCCAGACCAATCAGAATGGAATCATTCCCATCCCAAATCACTGGACCCCCAGATCCAGCTCCACCCCGCAGAGAGCAGTACCTCTTCCTCTTGGAGTTCTTCATCCACAGAATTGATAGCCAGAGGCTCGGCAGATTTAATGAAATGTTCTATGTCCCCACAACAGTTACTCTGAAATTCCTGAACCTCCAAGACGACTCGATCAAGATAACTCCAGTTGATCCAATGTTTGAGCCTCTATCAGGCATTCCTGGAGACTCTGAGAATTTCTTTTCAGGCAGATCAATCCTCTTTGCCATACCGGAGAAAATGGTGACAACAATATCCACAGAATTTAAAATAGATTTGAATGTTCAGAAGAAAATGCCCGATGAGATTCGTCCAGACATCTTGATAGGCACTGGAGAGTTGGACATGTCACCAGAGTTCGCTGGACTGAGGAAAGAAGTTCTCCAGTGCTGGCACAGGGATTTTCCTCCTCCTAAGGTGTTCGAAGGTCCAGTCAAATTATTTTATGAAGGAGAACCGTCAGGGGATATTTTCATCCTTGTGAAAATCTCGGGATTTGGTCAATCAATTGTCACTGAGTTTGATTCGCCACCTGAAGAGAAGGCGACATCCTTCGTCTTCAGGGGGGATGATCGAGACGATAAAAATCTTTCTTATAAATGTAAGGTTATTGATCCAGCTGATGTTGATATCTGTGAAGAGTCTGAGGATGATGCTGGAGATTGTCATGTCTGTTCTCCGAAGAAGATTAGGTGTATGCCGTGTGGACAGCCCGATTCTGCTCGGGTGAAAGTATTTTATTCGTCTAGATATTCAGTGTTTGCATGAGCCTTGAAATTGAAATTTTTCAGTTTTGATGGTGATTGTTTTTAGGGGACAGGGAAAAGCCAAAAATCACGACTAGAGAATCAAGAGCCATCGAAAGAATTGAGGATGGAACCTCGAGGAATGATATCATCGAGCAGAGGGGATCCTACCCCGTGTGGAAAAGCTGTTGTCCTCAAAGTTTCTGGACTCTTAGATTACGATGGAAAGAAAAAACCGAGAGTCACTGTGGGACCTGAGTCATCTGTTCCTGATCCAGAACACGATGTATTTGTTCTTAGAATTGGGAAAAAGGGATTAGTGGGGGCGGATGAGAAATCCGATCTCCAGCTAGAAATGAGAACACCAAAGGGCCCAGAACGACGGCCTCCAATTCGATATGAGACAAGAGAGGCTCAAACCGAAATTGAGACTAAAGAAGTTAAGAAAAAGGGCAAAGGGAAGAAAAAGAAATAACTCGACGAAAAAATATTGAACAGAACAGGAAAATTTCCTTTGAAAGTAATTTTTTTATCTTCACGTTCCTATTAATCATCGTGAGTTTATGATTTCATATTTGTTTCATGATTTTTAGAGCGAAAATTTAGTGATGTTTATTTGTTGTTATCTGACGTATTCGATATCATGACATTTATGACACTTACCATCGAAAATTAAGAGGAATATGAAGAGTTGAGGTGATGCTTTAGATGAAAATAGCTACAAAAAAAAGGACATGGCTGAGGACGAACAGCAGCTTTTTCTCATTGAATTTCTGGTAGATCAGGTCAATGTCCCAGGAATTCGTGCAATGCACGACGAGATTTTACCCGCATTAACCTGCGTCTCGTTTCAGGTAACGTTGGTATTGTGATCATTAGTGTTTTTATGTAAGCTTCGATGAGATCTGGCCTTATCAAAACGTGTGATGGTAAATTATCGTATCCTGAATTATGATATCGTATTTTTATATTTGATCACGAGCCCAACCTTGGGAATGATTAATAAAACTTTATATTCAGTGGTAAGCATCAAGATTATTTTGAAATGTACGTTGAGTCTAAGACCATGATGATTTTATTTCGAAAACGATAGATTTTATGAATTTGTCTATGGACGTCATTTTACAATTACCTGAAATAATTATTAATTCGATTATTTATCATTTCATTGTTAATTAAGTAAATTTCAAGCGAGAGGGGAGAGTTTTTTCAATTCTTATTGAAATATTTTTTCGTATGATTAATTTATGTTCAGATTCTCCGGGCTTTTTCCTTCTTGAATTTCTTCATTCTGTTTGCCTTAAGAATCCCATGTGTCATATAAGTGACAAAAATTTATTGATTACCAGATATTGAACCTTCCACCAATAACCATCCATCAAGATGACCCCGCAGCTTCCAACTGCGCGTGTTTGGAAGAGGCCCAACTATTTCGAAAGGGCAAATCCTGCCTTTTTGCACTTCCCACAATAGTGGTAGAAAAAGAATTGTACTCCTTCCCAATAACGATGTCTGTGTATAAGAAACTACCTCCTGGAGTTCTCCCAGATGTAATGCTGATTGGAAGTGCAACGATTGAGATAAAAGACTTGATGAATTCGCTGTTGAATAAGCAAGTCTTCAAGAGTGGAAATCCATGTAAATCCATGAAGGACACTTTCAAGTAAATTTCCACCAAAACCACCAGAGTTTATTAACTCCATTATATTTAATAACCAGTGTCTGAGAAAAACCAAATACTATTTCATTCAGTTGTCAAGTTGCAAATATCCCGGTAATTTAAGATTTTTGATACTCTTCAATACAAACTACTCATGCATTCAGTATTCAGTACTCACTATTTCATCCTTCATTGTATAAATTTGTTTAGAGATCGAAAGAGAAGGAGGAATAAGAATTTCCGATAATTATTTAGTAGATTCACACCCGGGATTATCCCCGGCGCAAGCACAATGGACTGCGAAACTCGTGTTTACGATCAGTAATGACCCAAATAAATACCGCGAATGGGTAGCCTGAGTTAGAGTATTTAATTGTCCCTTTTAGATCACGCTTGAGAATCCACTGTAAGGTAAACCAAAGGCAGTTCAGACAAGATCGGTTGATATTCAGGAAAAATTCGCACCTGGACTGGAGCCACAGTGCTGGTGCGCGTCTACTAAATAATTACAAGAACTTCTCTGTAAAATAATTCCATATCTTTCCAAATAACAATGACGAGAAGAATAATAATAATTTTGAAGATAATTCATCGTCTGTTATAGAAAATTTAATTAAATTAAATACTACATACCTGTTATTTATTATTTAGAACATTCGGATTCGGATCTCATTTAAAATCTTGAACTCTTACTTGATAAAAAGATAGACAACTCATGGTATTTAATCGGAGAACTAATGAAATCGATAATTTTCTATTCAAATTTCGGTAGAATATCAACAGCGACCGGTCAACTAGTGGGTGACGCCACAATCTTCATCCGAACTTCCTGCTACGGTCCAAGAATCGTCACCCAATTCCAAGTTCCTCACAATAAAAGGCCTTACCTGTTTAAAGGAGCGGCACAGAGCCCGATATTCCAGTGTAAAAAAATCCCTTCGAAACACTCACCTCCGGCATCTCCACGATGTAGCTGTTCCCCTCGGACTAAACCAGAAGACGAAAGCGGAGAAAGCCCCCGAAGAAGTTGCTGTTCATCACCAGGCTCACCACCACCACCTCCTCCAACGCCCACAAATACCTGGGGTGCACCTGACAGATCGCCATTCAGACCATGCTGTCCAACTCTTCAGGGACAAAAATGCCAAGGCGCACCTTTATTACCCTCTTCACAGAAAATTACACGTTCCGCTTCTCCACCATCGGATCTCTCAAGGGCAACACGAGCTCCGGGAGGGCAGAAAAAATGCGGCTGCTCTAAAAACAATTCACCACTTGTTAATAAATATTAATTCAGTAGAGTGTCAATAAAATTCAAGGATCCAATGGATCCTCGTTGAAATACCACGGATTTAAAAGATGGCAAAGATTGATAAAAGACGTAAAAGACTAGATCATACCATCTAACACAACCCAATTATTTAATTAATAAAAACATTAAACAACGAGTGGATGTAAAACCCTGAAAAAAAAGTTTTTTATCACATGGTCGTTTGTAAAAAATTTGTTTGTAAATTACTTCACTTGAAATTTACGTTTTTCAAATGGCAATCGAAATTTTCAAAACTGTAATTGGGGTTTAGATTTTTGCATGTGAAGGTATTCTCATTGAAGATTCAGAGAAGACACAATAACTCAACCATAAAATCCATAAATAACACGCGCGAGCGGTATAAGCTAAAATTTCAAGTAAAGCTGTGAAATGACAGGAGACAGCTGCACACGTTATGGTTTTATTTGTGTAAACCTACAATAAAGGGGAAAGGATCAAATGAGTTCTTTTTCATTATCCCATGCTAGCTCAGGACCTCCCATTTTTATCCCTCGTGAATGTCAATTCACAAAGCTCAAAGTTACACGCAAAATCGGCTACAGTTTCATTCTCAATTTTTTTATATGCGGAGAGAAATATTCAATAAAAATTACGGAAGACATTATTCATAAAAAATTCAAATAAAAATTACGGAACACTCTAAAAAAATTCGTAAATTATATTATAATTATATTCCATAAAATTTTCCTTGATCACCTTTTCATTTTTTTAATATATATAGTATAATTTATATATAACCTGATTACTCATTTCGCAGATGGTTCAGAAATTAACAAGGCGGAAAGATCTCCATCGGAAATGTCCGTCAATGAATTACCCTAAATCTCTCAGCACAGCCACATGCGGTTTCCTCGTACGCCAAAAGACAATAATGAAACGAAACAAAATATGATTGAATAGTTAAAAATTTAAATGCTAACTTTTCCCCAACGATTCTCGTCTCGACGGACTCTAAAATAACAGAAAAATTATTGAAAACATCTCTGAGGTGTGCGTTACCTGAAAGAAAAATAATTTAAATCAAATACATTCCGTTTTCAATACGATATTCGTAAAAACTTGTATGTCAGATAAAAAAATCGTTGCCAATTTTTTAGCAGTAATAACAATTAGAAATATAAACGAATTAATCCACCAATTAAATTAACGAAGAAATGGGTGCAATCGATTTCCAAAAACTGTTGGGAGTATTATCGAAATAATTCACGCCAACGAAAATGGATTCTTTTGCAGTCAAGTATATTATATAGCATTACAACCGAGTATATTATATATCTCAACAATCTGGTATATAATATATTTGATTCGAATGCATTTTTTTCGTGATGGGGGAGCGATGGGGGCATTAACCTACTGGCTGCGCAAACGCTGGAGTTCACCCCCGAATATTGTAGACCGATATTATAGCGCTTGCGCCATCGAGTGTCTGGACAACCCCATCCCTATCCCCATCTCCATCCCCATCCCCGTGAGCACTTGTGCGTGTCCGAGGACAGCATATTGCTTTCAGTGCGTTCGGTAGCTCCTCCTGGTGCGCCCACATACGGCCTAAAAAGGATTTCATCATGTGAATGGACATTTACCCGTGGAAGGTGACGTGAAAGACCTCGGAGATTATCTCCACCTGAGATAATCCTCAGGATGAATGGTTCACCCCAGAATTCGGAAGCCGTTGGCTCCAGACGATCCGGCCTCGAGAACAGTGATGATGAGGATTGGAGTACTGTCGTTGAATGTGTAAATATTTTTTCCCTCATTCATATTTTTACTCATTATTTCCCCCTGGGAAAGCCGACTCCTGGGGTTCCTTGAGGGTTCGCTGATTGGTATTTGCAAGTCCATTTAATTTAGAGTATGGAGAAATTTGCGGTTTATTTATCCGATTTATAGACGACGAGAAACCAATGGGATGGAGACGGGGTGTGAGAGAACGTCTGTGTTGGGATCGATATGTAATTTCGGGGTGAGAGCAGTGATAAAGAGTATTGCAGCACTGATATTCAATGTACCCACTGTCCTTCCATCGATTCCAATATTCCTACAAATTCCATTATTTCAAACAAAATTGTCGATCGGCGGATCACAAAGAAAAAATCCGCGGGACTTGAAGAATGGAAGATAGATTAGAAGAATAGATTCAAAAAGAATTTCAACAGCTGGGAACACTTTGGAATAAAATATCTTAAATGATTATATATGAAAGGCAAATGGTAAATGAAGATGATACATTCATTGTAATCACTTAAATTTGCTAGGGAAATTCCAAGTTTTCGATATTGTGATTGACATTTTCCATCTTCTGCCGCGTTTCAACCAAAATTACCGGTTTTTTTGAGTTTTTCGACAAATCGTTGGTGATTGACGCAAAAAAAAATATAAGACTGGTATTCTATCATTATTTCATGACTCTCAAAATTTTATGATACAATTCCTCATGATATTCTGCGCACAATGGGGAAAATCGATAGTTTCACTTTAAAGTACGGAAAAATCAATGATGAAATAGTCTGAGAAGATGAGTCAGCTCAGCTTGAGACTGTTTTTTCAATAAATATATCTGAAAAACTCAAGATATTTGATTATTTGCAGGAAATCAAAAATTCCTCTTGTGAAAATCATGAACTAGAATGAATTTTTATAATCAAATTGAATTGATCTCATTCCTTAATACTTTTTCAATAATTTTTTGTGAACATCAATAAAATGGAATAATTAAAGAAATAACAATTAATTTGTTCGAAGAATACTATTAATTATAACAATGAATGGATGTGTAATTTTTTGGAATCAATTAGATGATTACGATTGCAGTGTTCATTTGTTGGGGAATGGTAAGCAAATCTTTGCTCCAACACTGACATTCTTTGCAAAATAAATAGCTGACGTTCGCACATAGCTGAATTATTGTTTTTAATCAGTTTACTAGTTGCCTCAATTCCTCGAAGCCAAGTAAATCATCTCAAATGAAATTTACATGTAATCCCCGTAATATTATGAATATGGAACTCACCGGATGCATGTAATTCGCGTTCTCAACATTTTCCGTGAATTATGCGTCCAATGAAGCCGAATTTTCACACGAAAGTTGTCTCCAAGTTTCATCTCTCCTCAGGCAGATGCGCCCATGAAAAAGATAGTCGAGGATTGGATTCTAAAAATATCGAATTCACCGGAAACACGGAATTGCAACAGTTCACGTTCTCGGATTTCAATATCAAGAGTAGTTAGTTATGTTCGAGTGCTTCAAGTTAAACGAATGTGGCGAATTCTATTTATCATTAGACGATTGGCAGAAAATGTTCATTAAACCACAAAACAATCCCGGTACACTTGCTGGAGCTACATTGAGTTACATTCTATTTTGTAAAACCGATAGCGAATCGGGAAAAATCCACTTGCCACTCAGAAAAATAAAATAAGAAAGCTTTTGAAAATGAGAAATTGTTTAATATCCAAATTTCACGGATTGCATATTCTCTCGAAAAGAAGTTCTATTATTTTCTCGCGAATAAATCTGTGTAATGACTTTAATTTATTTTGTGTGTTATCAGGCGGTGTTGGAGAGATCCAAAACGGATCGAGTGACACGCAGTGATGAAGACCGTCGGCGGCGCACTATCATCGTAGAAAAAAAAAATGGAAGTTATGGTTTCACATTACAGGTATAAGAGACTCCACGTTAATCAGTAGTTCGCGATGAATGAATGAAATTTTTTACGTCAGCCCGAGTGCATTGCGATGTTTTAAGGCTTTTGAGTTGGAGTTTTTCCAAGATAATGAATTATTTTGTTCCGGTAAAGAGACTGTTATAATTATAAAGTTCAAGTGGTAAAATATCAGAGAGGATTTCAAATCCCGTTTTCATATTCACTGCGTCGTTGAGTATTTGCGTGATGAGAGTTTATTCATTTTGGAATGAATAGCGAAAAGTAACCGGAAATTCTTTTCTCGGTGTATGCACTCGAGAGAAAATTAAACAAATAACTGAATTGACCTTTGAAAAATCTGTAAATGCACTTACAATATGACGCAATAATGCAACAGAGATATTTTAATGTCGACAGAGCTATGGGATTCATTACAAAAGAGAGCAAGAAATCGAGATGGTGACGTACGTTGATTACGTGGAATACGATGGTCCGGCATTCAAGGCAGGAATGCGCGAAGGAGATGTGATTCTCTCGATAAATGGTCACGAGATGGACCGGGCTGACCACAAAACCCTCGTCAATTTCATAAAGAATTGCGATGCCCGAATGCGAATGGTCGTCTCTTTTGAGGATTGTGTCAGGAAAGTCGAACTCCACATGCGCTACATTGAGCTTCAGCGTGCCTTGCAATCACGTTTATCCGAATTAGAACGTCTCTGTGAGCGCGAAAAATCCATTCTCATGGGCAGATGGAAGACACATTCTTTGCCAGCGAGAAAACGAACACCTAATTGCGGAGCAAGTGATCAAACTCCTGGATCCGGAGTCTCCACTTTAAATACATCGACGGTCCAGTGCTGCAGACCAGCAACATCAACGGAACATCTTTTATTATATAGCGTTGTAAGTTCGCAATGGTTTCTACAATTCTTTCATTATTTTATTTCAGTAATTATCTCAATTATGTGTCATTTTGAATAAATTCACTTGATGACTCTATTTATTTTTTTTTATTGCTTTACTCATTTTTGGAAATTTCCCTGTAGAATTTCATTACTGACTGAAATAAAAATTATGGGATTGTCTGTTATCAGGCAAAAATATCGTAATTAAGTGGAAAAAGGTCATACGAGTGTATTCTTGAAGTGTACCCTTGAAATTCCAGTACGCAGATGGTCGTCCGTGCCTTATACCTCGCAGCACAGCATGTCTAGTAGCGGTGGGTCCCCCGCGCTCCAGAAGCGATCATCATCATTTTTTATCAAAGGCCTCAAACGACTCAACGATTTCCTCCCGTCACAGCTACCACCAGGCGAACGGCTCCTCAACCCCCGCCAAATCCAAGGCCGTCCACAAAACCCCATCCCCATCCTGTTCTTCAAAAGACTCCAACCCTCACCACACGTCATCCCACACCAGCAACAGTCTGTGCGTCGCCTGCATTTCGAGTGCCAATCGTCGAAGAGACCCCGCTGACGGAGGAAGCCTAGATGTCTACGACCTAGCCAGCCCCTGCTGTGATCCAAACTGTGTTCCGAGCAGAAGAAGACGAGAGAAGCAAAGACGAGCGAGGAATGAGGCGCAACAGGCCCAACAGGCCCAACAGATCCAACAGCAAACTCAGCAGCAAACTCAGCAAATACAGCAGCCGCAACACCACAATCAGAAGGAGCACAATCAAGGACAGCAGCACACGGGTCACTCCTGCCCCAGGTCATCAGGTCACAGTCTTCACTCGATAACATCGAGTGATGTCTCGACGACAGTTGAGAGTGGTGCATCCTGCTCGACATCCTTGAGTACAGATACTCTCTACTGGGATCCCAATGTTCAACACCGACCACCACCCTGCATTCAATATCCCAAACCCAAATCCTGGGACAATCTCACCACTAAAGCTTTTGGAGGGTATGGGTTTGGATATGGATATCTGGATACTGCCTCTATCAAAACTCACAGCGCAGAGAGACCGGGGAAAGGCCACAGAGCCAAAACTCCTACATCCTCCGGTCAGAGACGATCAGGGGGGTCTGTCTACTCCGGAAGCTCCAGTGGAACCTCCAACAGACACTTCCAACCGACCAAATCTACGGAGAGTTTACTCGGCCAGAGCCCGTATCAGAGCGAGGTCGATTCTTCGAGTTTGAGCTGCGAGTGTCTCGATGGGAACACCAGGTTTCTCCATAAAAGGCAAGAGGAGGCCACTTATGCTGGGGGAAGTGGCCATCATCTCGCTAGAAATCGTAGGAGCAGCCATGGGGATGGCAAACTCAGAACTCCTGCTAATGCTAGCTCTGAGGTTACAAGATTGTAATGAGTAGATGCCGAATGTTTAATAAATTGTGTACTTGGTTCTCAGCTTTGAGTTTTATTTGGATCCCAGATAGATTTTAGGACAAATAATTGGCACTTTTCACAGGGGAGTATGGACCATGAAGGCGCATGCAAACAATCGCATATTCTCGGTCGTACGGAATTTCATGATTATTGTGTCAGATTCGAAAGAGAATTCCGGCATAAAATACAATTAGAATTATTAAGAATCAAATTTTGTTTACTCACCACACAGATTCAAAATTACGAAGTAACTTCTTGATAAATTTGAAAATTAAACCAGTAATTAAATGGCATATATTATTTTCATTAACATTTACATTCCTCATCACGAAAAAGGAAGTAAATGGAGAAGATGAAATGAAAAAAACAGAATAAAAAAGCCGTACCGGTGCCGGTTTTTTAAAAAGCTGAAAAACACGTTAAAAATGTTCCATTAAACGACATCTGTAACTAGAAAAAGCATTTCTGTTATCTTGATAGTTCCCCACTTTGCCGACAAGCTCATCGGATCTAACGGAATAGCGAACTTCGTCGTCATTTTGATTTTTGTTAACGTTTCGAGGAAACTACTGGAATCTGACGAAATCGCTGCTGTCGCCACGCTAGTGGTGGTCCCATCTGAATTAAAAGGTATCACCGAATTAAGTAAAGATCACTCGATATCCGCGAACGTGATAAACTCAATCGCTATTAAATTTGTTGTCTCACTTTTCATCACAAAGATATCAATTTAATAAATAAAAATGTCGGATTGGGACACCGTGCCGATCACACTCCGAAAGAAGGTTCCAAAGGGTTCAGCACTGAAATCGGAGAAGGTACCAAATATTTTGATTTTTTTTTTCCTAAATACTCGTGAAGTATGAAGTGTTGGAAAGAAAATTAAAAAATTATTATTAAAGGCAATCAACACCGCCCGTCGTCAGGGAGTTGCAGTCGATACTCAAGTTAAATGTAAGTTCATTTTGTTAATAAAAAATTTAACTTGCACAAAACTATCAAGGACACTTCGGACGTTTTTCCAGGTCACTTTATTTTCCTCAATACCTCCGTTTTCATTGGCTCATTTGCGATAATTATGCCAATCGTCATGGCGTTTTAAATACAATGAACCCTTTCATTTGTTTATTTATTTGTATTTGTTTAGCGATGTATTCCTAACCATTTGGTTGACTTACTTTCAAAGGGGGTGGTGGTGCTAATAAGCAACATGTTACAACTAAAAACACCGCAAAACTTGATCGCGAGACTGAGGAATTGAAGCATGAGACTGTACCATTGGATCTGGGCAAGTTGATTCAACAAGGACGGGCTAATAAAAATCTATCTCAGAAGGACCTTGCTACGGTGAGTAAATGCATTCAATTTGTTATTAATTTTGTTTTAAAAAAAAGTGAGTAGTCCGATACTAACGTCAAGATCGAAGATCGAAGATCGAACCTATTCCGTTTTACAGAGATGAGAAAAAGGTGAGGTTGAAGTGTGAGTAGTTGAAAGTAGTTGAAAATTTGTACGAATAAAATCTCCATGAATTCCTGTTGCTTCTAATTTCTGAACTACAGTTACTCTCATAGAGACTTAAATACGGATTCGAGAAGATATTATTTCTGTACGCTAATTGAATCTTTGTTTCACTCCGACAGAAAGTCAATGAAAAAGTTCAAGTAATCAACGACTACGAAGCAGGTCGTGGGATCCCGAACCAACTGGTAATCGGTAAAATCGAGAAAGTCTTAGGCATGAAACTTCGTGGAAAAGATCGTGGCAAACCATTGGAGCCCCGGGGATCAGCAGCGAAACATTGAATCTCCGGGGAACCAACGAGTACTTGAAAACTTTCTTTAAGGTTCTAACAAAACATCAACAATACAAAAATTCGAGAAAAAAATGTTGAAATACATAAGTAAATGCTAGAATCACCAGAGAAAATCTCCCAGCACTATTGTCTTTTTTGTTTCCTATCTTGCTCGCAAATTATTTCTTTTCTTTCTTATTTTTATGCCTCATTTTTTGATACGATGTATTATAACATAGATTTTTGTTACACCTCTGTTTATATATTTGAAGAATCATAGATATTTTATAAGAGCTTGAAAATTAAAAAGAAAAGAAAATCAATGAGTCTAACGTCGAAGTAAATGGAATTCAAATAGGAATCATTTCAAAAAATTCACAATTATCGATAATAGAATGTGGTTATTCCTAGAATAATACATTAGAATTTCCAACGTGAATTATCCGGAAATTGTACTGAGTTCACTAATAAATGTAATTTATGACTAAAACTATTTTTTCATTTGCTGTAGAATTACAACTTATCCATCCCGAGGAACAACCCAACCTATTAGGAATACAGAAATTCATTAAAAAAATTCACATAATTTATCGAATAAATCCTCACATTTATTCAACATTATTACTATTAATTACGTTGGAAATAAACCATTTTAAGAAAAATCTTTTCGATAACCTTCGAGACTCTTCTTAATTTCGGCAATTTCTAGAAGAATTAAAAAATTGTTGGCGTTTTATGAAGTTGTTAATTTCAAGTAAAGAACAATGATATTTATTGGGAAAAGAAAATTTATTCGGTTAAGTTTAATAAGTATTCGTAAAAATTCAGAATGAACATGACTTAATCCTTTCTCAACTCAAAGCTATCATTTGCAATACCATCTTTAGTGATGATCTTGATGCTGACACTGTCACCAGTGTAAATATCCCTTTCAGTAGCTGAAATAAACACATCCTTGATGATGGCGAGAGCCTTCTCCTTAGTCAGAGGTTCTCTGTCAGGTTTTTCCTGATTTTTGAGGCCGACGAGATTGTCGAGGAGCGGTTGGAGAAGAGCTCCGGAGGAGCCACCGGCTCTGTACATATTTCTCTCAACGTGACCGATGGGATCATAACTGTAGATGCAACCGTTTCCGTTCTCATCTAAACCGGCTAGAATATTGCTCACATAATAGGGAAAGAAACGCTTGTAGTACAGCATTGTGGAGAGCATCTGGGCTGTTGCTGGGGTCGACATGTCCTTGTTGTGTTCATGTTTGTACATCTTTCGGTAAATCCGTACGGAAAGTGAAAAAGCAATGTGAAAAAAAAACAATTTTAGTAATTAAATCATTTCGCTAATGTTATTCCCTGAACCTCCCATAGATATTTCAAATGGAAGAAGTGTAAGTAGAACGCGAAAATTACCTGCGTACGAGCAGCGAGAATTCTCGTCAATGTCAGGGTATCACACCAGCACCCTGAACATCCCAAAACAGTTTTATCAGATAGTTTGAAAAGCTTATCCTGATGTCTAGTGTAAATGGAGTAACCGGCGCTCAACCGAGTTTCAGCTGCGATAATGGCAAAATCCTCGCCAGCGATAGCAACTACACTTCTGCGAAAACCCAATGAAACCACAATTACATTCATTCATTAAAATTTTTAAAAAATCCATATACTTATGAATATTTTTTATATTATATTTTTTATTTGCTAGAAAAATAAAAAAACGTGAACTCTGGTGGAAAGAGTGGAGAACATCTTAAGAGTGAAATAATGTAGATTATGACTCTGTAGAACGTTTTCCGGTCACAAATTTAATGCCATCATGTGAAATATTTTATGAATCCGATTCGTCAATTATGATAACTGCACTTCGATTAAAATAATAAACCAATTTAATATCCATGATGTTAAAAATTCCAGTGAGGTTATCAAATATTTCTTACCCTCCATTATCAGCATAAGGGCTGAAATGCACCTTCCTGGCACCAGGAGCCTCGTAATCAGGCAAACCAGCTCCAGAGTATGCACTCAACAATGCCATATTAGACAAAGAATTCCAATTAGACCGAAATAATTATTTAATTTTCGAGCGGATGACAACACACTTTTACCAGCTATTGCTTGAGGATGACAAAGCGGAGCGACAATGAGCGACAAAAATTGCTACCCCAAATCCAGAGAGGATTGACCAAAGTAGAGGCTCAGTTCTGGGGGTTTGAGTGACCCCAGCGGCATCGTAGTAGCCGACCCCATAAGAGGGAGGGCGCCACATCCAACGCTGAGGTATCTGTCGTTAATCGACTCAGCGACTTTTCAGTAATATCCCTCCAGCTTCCCTTTTAATAACTCTGAGCTGACTGGAATTTTTGACGAGCTGATTTCAAAGCCTCCGACTGCTAATTATTGGTGTTTCAACGAATTAATAGTTATTAAAAATATCTTCACAAATTTGTCAGTGATGTTTACTTGATTTACTTCAATAATAATTTAATATCGTACTTACTGTTTTGGGCGGAGATATAAAATACGACGTAAATTTAAGGCCCGGATGGATTATCTGGAAAATAAAGGATAATTTATTCCCAAATTTGGACTGCTAGTTACTCCGGAAATTAATCGTTTTTTTTCAATAATTGTTAGCTAGCACCGTAGCGGTTGTC
>NW_011887764.1:524739-525807 GCF_000806365.1 Fopius arisanus | reverse complement strand
ATTCCCTCCAATCCTGAAGATCTCTGTGTGATTCTGACGCCAAAGGTTGAAGCTCACGGCTTGGAAGCACCAGCACTCGAGACAGTTCAAAAATTCACTAATCACTCACCACACAACCAAGAATGTTTTATCAACTCAAAATCCACAAAGATCAATAAAATAATATCAAAGATCAAATAATATTTTAAATCATTCAAAATAAGATGAATGAGAAAAGTAATCCTTCGAATCTAATTTGCACTCTCACTTCAGTCCGTATCTAAACACACACTAAACAATTCCGAGAAACGGACAAAGGAATTTTTGTAAACACAATGACGCCGGGCGGCCGTTCGGCAATACCGAAGTTCAGTGTAACAAACGAAAAATCTCAATCACTCAAAATGCTCTGATAAACTGTTTAAAAGATTATTTCACATCCCAAAATCACTTGCACTGAGTCCTGCACTTTATATTTTCAATGTTCACAGGCGGCGCCGGTTTTCTGCCCTGACTAGAACCCCGATATTAACGGATTTTCACTACACGACACACGACCGACCATCCCACGCACTGCCGCCGAACGACTGACTCCCCACTCAAAATGGCGGGGCATTGGAGATGGCGCTCGAGTGGGGGGTCGCCAGGCGATACTCCGCGCATACGCACGCACACCGTGCATGCGCACAGAAAACCGCGGGCAGTCTCAATTTGACGAGATAAGATAATTGCGAAAATTCTGAACCTAATAAATAATTCTCTCTTAAAAAAAACAGTGCAATCACGTAAAATACAATAGTCAGTGAAAAATAGGAGGAGGTATTCACTGAAATTAAAAAATTCGACATTTTCAAAAAAATTTCAGGGGAGCATGAAAATCGAGAGATGTCGTAGGTAGTGCTGTATAACGCTTTCTCCTCATGTGCGTTTCGTCCCCACAATTCAGCGATTTCTGGCGTTTGCATTTGAATGCCAGTCGAGTCGTTTGATGTTTTTTCTTTCAAATTGACATGAAAAAAAAAAGGTATGGCATAAAAATTGTCTACAAAAGCATAAATGAACAATGGGTATATGATTATTTCAATAAGA
>NW_011887764.1:447763-521299 GCF_000806365.1 Fopius arisanus | reverse complement strand
CACTAGGACCCCGATATTAACGGAATTTAAGTACGCGACGCGCGACTAGTTGTTCGACGCGCGGTCGCGGAACGACTGACTCCCCACTGAAAATGGCAGGGCTTTGGAGACGGCGCTCGAGTGGGGGGTCCCCCCGGCGAGACTCCGCGCACGCGCACAGAACACTCCCCATGCGCACAGAACACTCCCCATGCGCACAGAACACCCTACATGCGCACAGAAGACCGAGTGGGGGAAATCCGCTCGAGTGGGGCTCGCCAGGCGATACTCCGTGCATACGCACGCACACCGTCCATGCGTACGGAACACCGCGGGCAGTCTCAATTTGACGAGATACGATAATTACGAAAATTCTTAACCTAATAAATAATTCTCTCTTAAAAAAAACAGTACAATCACGTAAAATTCAATAGTCAGTGAAAAATAATTGATTGAAGAAAATTTAGCGTGTGGATTTTGGTCTTGACCATCAAAAACACTTCGATTGGATCTCTGAAACGGGAATGGGAGTATCAGATACATTGAATTACGTTCTGTTTTCTGATCTCGTCAGTTCGAGTGCCGGTTCGTTTGCGGAAACTGCTGCATCAGCTGTAAGTCGCTGTTATTTTTTAATAAAAAATAAGAGGAATCAATTTATTTATTGTTATTGCCTGATTTTTGGTGACTGGGTAATGCTTCTATAATTTATTCTATTTTTGAAACTTTGAGGTCATGTAGATACCATACAACGATCAAAATTGTTTTTTTTTGACATTTGTTAATTACATGAGGAATGAATATCCATGAATTTTTTAGGTTATCAATTATTCAGGCCTCAAGCCCCGTGTTGAGTACAAACTGGTTCAACCTGAGCCTTTATGGAAATCGGCAGCAGCCTCAGGGCCTTATTTGAAATTGGCAGGATTCAGTGGAGCAACTGCAGTCATCCTCGGGGCATATGGAGCTCACAGTGCGGATTTTTTTATTTTTTCAGTCATCGGCTGTTTATATTCTTGATTAAGAATTATTTATATTTTTTTTCTAGGTAAGGGATGGCGCCATAAACACTTTTAATGCCTTAATGCCCCGACCGCGTCGATAATTTCCTCCATTTTACCAATTTTATCAACAATTTACAGGTTTTCAAAAATTAAGAAATGGAAGAATAATTTGATCCTCTTGCGTAAACTATATCACATTTTCTGTAATTTCGAGTTTATCCTAGTGTATTTACAGATAATAGTAGATGATGTGGGTCTTTTGGTAGATTTTCACTAATTATTTTCAAACCATTAATTTTATTTATTCATTACTCTACAACAGATTTCAAGGAATATTCACCACGAAGAGAATAATTTCGCCTTCAAAATCTGCAGCGGCAGCATATTCTCTTTCCTGTGGAGATGAAACGAGTAGATATTAAAATCGAGTTGCTGCAGCTTCGTCAGGTATTTCTCGACATTGACAACAGGCAGAAAAATACTGGCCAAGTTCGTCTTCGTATTCTTCCTGAGGTTCTTTGCCTGGAAAATGGAGCTATGCAGATGAGGAAGAATAATTACATAAATTCGTGAGAATGAATAATTGTTTTTACTTTTTCTAAGTGTTGATGAGATCGTGATGCCACTTCGAAGACAACATCACTGAGTTCTTTACTCATTTCTCCTCTGAATACGGATTCAGTGGGGACTCCGTGCTTCATCAAGAGATCCTGAGGAATAACGCAGACCCTCTTCTGGGCATGATGAGGTGCAGATCGAAGAAGATTCGTTATTCCCTGTGCTTTTCCTAAATGACTAGCTATGTGATCGATGTTAACGTCTTTGATACCTCTCGCTTCAAGGAGGAGGTAATAAATAGGGGATACGGTTTCTTCTGAGTATTTTTCTAATGATTCTAGATCTGGAAAGTCTGCTGCCTGCCATTTTCTCCATCTGGCGTCCAGCAAACGTTGAAAGTAGTGTTTCGATAATTTGAAGGTCTTGAGAACCTGTTGAAAATTGTAATTAAATCATCCACAGGTGAAACCTTCACTGAAAAAATGATTAATCAATTAATTAGTGGCTGTACATTAATGGCTAATGATTATCAATTATTTCTCATAGTTAAATTACTAGTTAAATTATCGTCGTAAATTTGAATAGCACTAATAAATTACATTGGCAGAAAAGACAGTTATTTACCCGATGTAATTCTAGGGGAACAGGGGCCTGAGGAGGATTATTATTGTAGATTTTCTTCAGAGTGTCGTTCCAAAAATTATATCTCATTCCACTAATTGCTGTCTCCGATGTTTGATCCTGAATCAATGCAATTTCAACGTTGAAAGCTCTTATTGCGAATGCAGGACCCCTCAGAGCACTTGGTAGGAGAAGTGTGCACAAGTAATTTTCAAAATCATTTCTCCTGCGGTTATAAATATCCCATTAAAATTTTACGAGACATAGATCATATTGCCTGAAATAGACGGAAGTTTTGGGGGATTGAGAAAATCATGAAATTTTCCACTAAGATAATAAATACAACGAAAGAATTCGATTCAAAGTGAAAACTTCTATGGACTTCCATCATAAAATTATCAAAAGAAAAAGAAGTCGAAACGTTCGCGAATCAAAACACACTGTCATAAAGAAGGAATTCCAAACAAACCAAATTTCGAAGAAAATCCATCGAACTCCTACCTAACCAGATCCAAGCAATAATGCGAAGGATTGTGTCGTTGAACAGCACTGAAACACCTCTTGAACTCATCACCCCGATATCTAAACACCCATTTCACCCCATTCATAATAACAGAAAGCCACAAAGGTCCTCGGCATGTGCTCCAAATGCACGACAAAATAAATAAGTAAATAAAATGAAAAAAAAAAATTCTTCCGGTGCATCGCGCCCTCTTCCGACAGCCCCCACTCCCTGACCCCCAGCCAATAGTGACGTTTTACTCCGAAAGATTGTCAAAACTCCATCTTCACTCGCATACTCATCATATAACCAAGAACTAATTACAATTGGAGTAACCATGAGAGATTGGTCACAATAAATTCGTAATAGGTGTCCCAGTAGTTGGTGGATTGAATTAATAAATGGGTGAATGAGGTGTGGATGAAGTGTGATAATTACCGATGAAATTGGGGTAAAAAGGAAGAGCTAGGAGCGAGTGCATCTTGAAGAGGAACTCAGAGGGACAGAACCAGGCAGAACAGAGTTGAACATTGACAAGTGTCGATGTGGGCGTCATGCACAGTTCTCTCAACAGCGATAATGAATTGTGATGTCGAGTACAGTTAATATGGCGAATCACACGATTTTTCGAGGCATCAGATTTGTGTGAATGCGGTTGATAAATCCAGGGAGAATTATCCAGTCGCTGTGCTAAACGTGAAGAGGACCAGTGTTTCTCGTATTACGCCCTCAGGAGCTCATTATCTCGATTAATCTTATTGTTTAAGCTTTTTCACTGGAATTCCTGGTGACTGGAGTAATCAGGAACATGGCTAGGGAATATGATCATCTGTTCAAGCTGCTCATCATCGGGGACAGTGGTAATTATTTACTTTTTTAGTTTCATTTGAGTTGTTTTTAGTTTGTTGGGGTCTGGGAATTAGTTGGGGTGAGGGGAGAGTAAATGGATATTCAATTCAGTTGGAAATACCTGAGGATTAGGGTGAATGATTTTTAAGGATCGAGTCTAGTTTTGAAGAAGAAATTCATGGGGTGGAATGCCAGGGGAATCGGAGATTTTTCCTTGGAGGTTTTGGAGATATTTTTGATTGAAGGCTGGATGAATTCACAGCTTTTTCAGTCAGGGTTGTGATGGAATTGAGTGGTGTGAATCATGACAGATTACGCTGGTTCAAGTAGTTGATACAATTTCGTAATTGTGGGACGAATGAAATGCGGGAGACGAACTTTATCCCGGTATTCAGTGGCACTCAACTGTTTGAGATTTTGGAGTACTGGGACGCAAGAAAAATCCGAAATTTGTGTGAATTTTTAAGATATGATCCTAAGAATACTCTGATTTTTTTGTTCCAATTCTCATTGATTTATAATTATGTTGCTGAGTGAATTCTCAAAGTTCTACTCCAGGCAATATAAATTTGTCATTTTTAATACTATATTTAAATAATACTGCATGACTAAGAGTTTTTATAATTTTCCTGATGTAATGAAATTTACAATTTGAAAGTGGAAAATATCAGGAGCTCATATTAAAGTGCATAAGGTACTCGGATTAACTGGAAATTAAACAAGAAAGTTTTTTGAAATTACCACTTGAAGATATTCACTGTGGAAATAATTAGGTAAAAATGGGGACGGCTTCGAGTCATTAAGTGTGAGGCTAATCTCATAAATTGTTGAATTTATGTTACAGGTGTTGGAAAAAGCTCTCTCCTCTTGAGATTCGCAGACAATACTTTCAATGGAAGCTATATAACAACCATAGGAGTTGATTTTAAAATACGAACAGTTGAAGTTGATGGTGAGCGTGTAAAACTCCAAATTTGGGACACAGCTGGCCAGGAACGATTTCGTACGATAACATCAACGTACTATCGTGGTACCCATGGTGTTATTGTTGTGTACGATGTAACGAGTGGTGATTCATTTGCCAATGTCAAACGATGGCTTCACGAAATCGAGCACAATTGCGATATTGTTAATAGGGTTTTAGTTGGTAATAAAAATGACGCACCAAATCATAAAGTTGTACTGACTGAGGATGCACAACGTTTTGCTAATCAAATGGGAATACAATTGTTTGAGACGTCAGCGAAGGACAACATCAATGTCGAAGAGGTAAGAAAAAATCACTACGTCTCGCATAATTTAATTTAAAAAGCCAATCTCATCATAACATGTTCATTTGTACTTATCTTCCAAACGTTTGGCATTGTATTGAAAAAATTGCAATAGCAACAAGTCCAGATAATAATTCTAAAGTTGAAACACTTTTCATTTTCCGTTTCAGATGTTCATGGCAATAACCCGTCAAGTCCTCCGCACGAAGGAAGAACGAAAAGAGCGCCAGGCAATTCAAACAAACGAGACAGTAAATTTGCGGAAAAGTACGAAGCAGCATAGAAAAAAGTGTTGTTAGCATTTTCCCCAACCTCTGCTCTCCGATATTCCAACAGATGAGAACAAACAAAAGTGTTTGAATAATTCAATGTCAGGACATCCAATGTTAATATAAAAGAAAATCCTCAGCCAAGTAAGTGAGACGATAATGAACTTGAAACCTCCGTTCAAGACCTCATCGCCCTCCCCTGGGGGGGCAATAATTTGATATTGAAAAAATGAGGAAACTATTATACGAATTAACATGGCACAACTCTTGGCGCCTACAAGTTGCCCTTTTTCAATGCCGAGCTGTTTCACATGGGTCACGTGATTCTCAGTGAATGAATGCTAAAGAACATGCAACCCCATAAGTGAATTATTCAACGAAATCTGTAATTGTCGAGCTAAACAAAAAGTCGTATTATACACCTAGGCGTAATTTAACAAATAAAACATTCAGTTGCTATTTGTAAAGTGTTATGAACAATTGTTTTTTCATAAATCAAATGATTTAATACGAATTTAGAATTTCAGCACAAACACGAATTTCGTATGACTTTTTTTTTACTATCTATTGATTGAGAAAATAATAAACTTCATTGTAAATATGTACATCAATTATGAGCATTTTACAAATAGTTTTCATGCCACTGTGGTCGGCCTAAGTTCATAGAAAATGTCAAAGTTCATTTCAGTGGAGAGTTAGTGAATGGTAGCAAGTCGATTTAATTAGTAAGCTAATAAATTTTCCAGGAATGTCTCTAAATCTAGAGACTAGCTGAAATTTTGGTAGAGACCCTTTTTGTGACTCATTCCAAGCTACCACAGCGGTTCTAGTAAAAATTACATTATCACTTGTAGAATCGGAGATATTCCTGAATAACTCGACTAGGAAAGAAACCGACCTGTTACTCTTTACTCGTCGCTTCTGATTTGTACAATTTTGTACAAGGAAAATTACAGAAATACAGAAATCAGTCGTAGCGAAGACTGCGTGACAATATGTGATAAACGTAAATAGCTTCAACACGAGGATAACGAAAATATAAAAAGCAAAAACCGTCGGGAATTTAATTAGGAGATTTCATTGGTATCGACATATCAGAAGTGAACTCTGACCACAAAGTATTCACACATGAATTAAAGATGAATCCAGTGGTTAAGTGATAACGTGGGAATTCTATTTTTGCACGTAATTATTGTACAGATTATTTCGATAATGAGGGGATCTAGTGGAAATATCTTTCAATATTTCTGTTAGATCCTTTGGTCACGAGATAAATGCATGATTAAGAGGGCAGTCGAATTTTTAAGGATTATCACTTCGTTATTGGATTGAAGAGCATATTCGTCGTTAATCGTAATGTACCTGATGTAACGGCGCGAGAATGTATGTACCAAGTATTAGCCTACACAAAAATAAACTTTCTATTCAACATTAAAAAATAAAAGAACAGATAACTCAGTATTTTCTTAGCAAAAGTGTATATTAAAATCTCATCACAACGGATATTTTATTGCTGCACTGGTGTACTTCTTTGCTATTTACATTCTTCTGTCTTCTTTTTCTTCATAAATTACTACGCATTGATGTAGTTATAAATACCGCCATCCTTTGAGGATTATTTATAAATAATATTTACATGTCGTATGGAGAGAGTTGTCGAATGATAGAACATAATTTATCCACTTCATTTTTAATATTTTGGAACATAAGATAACGTCATTTTGGTATCAAAATTTCACTATCCCTTTTTCTGACATTTTCTGAAGAGATCGCTCGTCAAAAATGTTCACACTATAGTCCCCTCAATTATTCTTTTCTCCTAGAGACTTTCCCCAGAAATTCCTCCTGAATAATTTCAGTTTCTCTTGAATTCCTCATGCAAAATTGACTCATCCTGTTCCCCACTCAAGGACTACCCCCCCGACGGCCCCTTCTGGGCTCAAAAGAAATAAAAAAAAAACACTGCTCAATGTTTCGACTGAATCGCAACAGTGCTGAACACAAAAACAAGACAACCAAACGTGAGAATAGATCCATGAGCGACAATAGCACTTCCTTCCCATCCAGCCTGAGTGTAAACCCTATTACCCTCATCCTGGTCCATGACACAGCATTTGCAGGATCCCCTGTGTCCATTCTCAGGACCCCTGACTCCCCCACACTCACCCATCCCATTCTCTCCTCTTCTGAAATCCTTCCAGTGATCGGGAATGAGATCCTCCCTCTCCTGAATGGTCAAGGATGTGCAGTCACACGAGTAGAACACATTATCCACAGTGGTACCATGTTCACTGTAATTCAGCAATTCGTACCGTTTTGTGGTCTCATCGAAGAATATAACTGCGTGCTTCGACGATATACACTCGCACTCTCCATACCTGGACAGTAGGACATCACAATTAGCCCCAGTGCCGATTGTCAGTGTCCTGCGAATCATGAAGGCTGGTGGTCCTGGCTTCCTGCTTAATGGGAAGAGTGCAGCTCTCGCCTGGTACTGACTGTTGATTAATTTGTAGTCATTATCCAGGGGATTGAGGATCTGTTCTAGGCGCTGCTGGGCCAGGGCCTCCAGTACCGCACGATCCAGCAGCTGAACTCCTTCTTTCAAGGGATATCCTATCCTCCTGTGATCCTGCCTAAGCACCTGGACCCTTTCTTCCGGTGTTTTTTTAGGGTTCAAGGAAGTTGGAGAATTGTGGGAATTTTTCTGGCCTGGAGAATTTGTAGAATTGACTTTTGCCGTTTTCTCGTCTGAAGACACTTGACTTTCCTCCCTGTCGTCACACTCCATTTTTTCAAGGTTATTTGTCTTTATCAGGTGATTGGAGACTTTTTCATGGTCGTGTGGTTCTGAGGAATTCTCGTCTGCATTTTTGGTGGTGTCTTCGATCTCATCGTGACCATTCTCTATTCTCGGTGAAGTTGGGGGGATTATTATTGGATTTATGAAGAAGTTTTGTCTGTAAGTGTTAATGGAGTTGAGTTCTGGGGGATTTGCGTAGTGGGACTTGACAATGTCTGGAACTTTGACTCGCTTTTTATCGGTGACAGCGAGCTTCACTCGAAAGGGGGGATTTGTTGTGTAAGCTTTTTTGATGAAATCCAATTTGACTGCGTGCTGATCAATTCTCTTGGTGGCAAATTGATCCCAGAGTTTGAGGCGAGTCGTTGCGTTACACGACTGCAGGAGATTCTGGTCGATAAAGTGATTTGGATGATTTGGACACATCCATCTGCCACTGGGGAACGCCGTCAGGGGTGGGTCAAGGCAGTCTTGGTGGAAATACAGGGGGCAGTAATCGCAGGCTATGAGGGGAGCTTTTTTACAGCTCTTGCCACACTCGAAGCACAAACGAGCTGGTAGTGGTACCATCGTTCCTGAATCCAGGCAGTGGGATTTTCCGTTGTTGCAGGATGACGTCTGTGGTTTTTTCTTGCCATTTGTCGGATCGATTTTATCAGTTCCTGGGAATGTTATGGGAAGTCGCAGCTCCTTCGGCAGCTCAAACTCACGGGGATTCGCCAGGGACGCTGCCAACGCCAGAACTTCCAGGGCACTTTTGTTTTTTGTTTTTTTATGGTTTAATTTGTCTTTTTCTTTTTTCGCAGCGCAACGACACGAGTGGCACATCCACTCACCGTTAGGGATGTCTGTCGGTTCCAGTGGGGGATCACTGGAATTTTAAGGAGGTTCTTTTTACATTTTTGGTAAAATACCTTTGACTTTTTTTCTCTAAATTATACTAAGTTAAAATATCTGTCGGCAAATTAAAAGAAATTTAATGTCACGCATGTGAGTGAATTTCCCGAAATCGTGAAAAATATTTCTAAAGAAAGAATGTAAAGCCCCGTCAACAGAATAAATTTTTAGTATTTTTAAACTAGGTTGCCCACCTCGGAGCATTCATCATGCGCAATTCACTGATAATATCTCGAGAAAGTTCATCCCAACTGTTAGCTCCCAGTGAAATGAAATATGGTGTGAAAAAAATATAGAGTATTCCCTTGCCACAACCGAAATCTCCCATAGGATTAATGATAACTGCTTAAACTCACTGGCACTGTAAATGAAAAGATGCTGGACATTTATCACAACATATGAGTTCACCACCATCTCTACATGCATCACAAGAATCCCTATTATGTCCTCTGCCAGGTCTCTTGAAGTAAGGATGTCGTTTTTCCTCTTTTTCCTTCTTACTCTTTCCAGTTTTCGATTCTTCTGAAACCGGTGGAGCTATGAGTGCCTGAATTTGCTGTAAATTCCAGATAATTCTTTTATTTTTCTCTTCACATTCCTCAGAGCAATGTCTAATTGATACGACGAATAATTGGATTCGATTGCCTGATGGGTCTGGATAGAAGTACTTACAGACATTAATCCACCGTTGGTGGGCAGTCCATATTCGACGGTTGCCATTTTCGTGGCTCCAGAATTTTTAATTACTTCTGGGATGATTCTTCTGGATTTTTTTTTGCAAGATCTAGCGTCTGATCAAGAGCAATCGCGACAACAGTTTCGTCGGTGCACTAGACCCACGTTCTAGAAGTTGACAACCCCTTTTTCAAATGAATTCAACTGCACGTGAAGAACCACAGGAACTGTTTTATCCTCTGGTGATCAATAGAGATTGTGGCGGAATGATTGTTATAACCTTTTTGAAAGTGTCGATTATTAATTTTTATGAGGCTTTTGGGGTGATCTATAATTAGTTAATTACTGTGAAGGATGAGGTACGGACAGCTGGTGATGGGCCCTGCAGGCAGTGGCAAGGTGAATTTCACAGATTTTTTTTGTTTTTTAAAAGAATTTTTCAAATTGGAAGACTCCAAATTGGAGACCTCCGATAGAATTAATTTTTCGCGTTTATGTTCATTGTCTTTTAACTTTTTTATAATTCTTTCAAATAGAATCACTAAATTAACGATTTATTAAAAATTGCAATTGCACAAAAAAATGATCGAAAACTTCATTACAGTTATTAAGTTCTCTTTCAGTAAAAAAGTATATTAAAATAAATAATATGGAGCAATTAATTCTTTACTGGAATAACTTGTTGGTTGTAGTCTACGTATTGCAGCACAATGCAAAAGCAAGCAGCAGATGACAACAAAACTGTTCACATTGTGAACCTCGATCCAGCAGCTGAATTCTTCGATTATGAACCACTGGTTGACATCAGGGAATTAATTCATGTCGATGATGCTATGGAGGATGAAGAACTGAAATTTGGGCCCAATGGGGGTCTGGTTTTCTGTATGGAGTACGTAAATTCACGTCATAATTATTTTCCCACTTTTTTTCCATTTTCAAGTTTATGGTAAGATAGAAAAATTGAAAAAATGGAAATGGTTACTCAAAAATTTTGAATAATCATAATGAGATTTAGTTTTCTCTTTCATTTCTAGATATCTAATAGAAAACACTTCGTGGTTGGAGGAACAATTGGGCGATACCGATGACGACTACATAATTTTCGACTGTCCAGGTCAGATTGAGCTGTACAGTCACATGACAGTTGTTACTGATCTCATAAAAATCCTTCAGAACCTCAACTTCCGTCTCTGTGGAGTATTTCTAGTCGACAGTCAATTCATGGTCGATGCTTCCAAGTTTTTATCCGGGACAATGGCAGCTCTGAGTGTCATGATAAATCTCGAACTTCCACACATAAATATTCTCTCGAAAGTGGACCTGCTATCGAAATCCGCTAAGAAACAGCTGGATAAATATCTGGAGCCAGATCCTTACAGTCTCCTGGCAGACCTGGAGGACGATCCCTGGAACGAAAAGTACCGGAGTTTAACTCAGGCCCTGGGGAGACTCATCGAGGACTACAGTCTCGTGAGGTTTTACCCCTTGAATATCAAAGACGAGGAGAGCATTGCAGATATTAAAATAACGATTGATAATATGATTCAGTATGGGGAGGAGGAGGACGTGAAAATGAGGGATTTCGACGAGCCTGAGGCAGAAGATGATTAACTGCAGAGTTAAATCTTCTACGGAAGGCGAAATGTGTATATTAAGAAATAAAAAATTATTTTTAATGTTTTTTCATAAACGATGATTTTTTCACTAAGACTCACTCGACTCGTAGAAAAAGGAAAGGAACTTATTGTTGATGGAGAATTGAGTACCCATTGCGTAAAAGAAAAAAATATATTTTAATCAATAAAAAATTAATTTCCCTCGTCTTTTCATAATTTAGAACTATTTCCATTGTTATGAGCCTTGAGCTGAGTCGGCGTCAGTTTTTTGTCTCTCCGCACGTTTAATTTGCTCTTGTTTATGTCGATTTAGGAATTGTTTGAATGACTCAGCTGTCCTGTCTTCGTCATCTAAATCCTCTGGGACCTCCTCGTCCTCATCTGGACTGGAATCATCACCAGCGGCTTTGAGGTAGACATCAGCGATATCCTGTCCACTGGAGACTGTGGTTATTCCAGCTGTTTGGGCGTTAGATACCGCTTCGTTTATTTTTGATTTTCGGTTATCAATCTCTGAGGCTCGCTCAGCCCTCAGTTTCTCCCAGTCCGTTCTATAAACTGTTTCATATTCGTGGACAGCTTCTTCCACTAGTTTGAAGAATTCCGGTATTCCCACTCCAGTTTTTGCAGATACCCCACAACTTTTTAGGTGAGAATAAAATTCGTCGAGAGTCAGTGCCATAGATCTTGTTAAATTACTTATGTACGTTGTCTCTGAATCGAGAGCTTCTTGAAATGCTTCGAAATCCTGCATCCACTCGACTGCATAACTATGTTCAACAATGTCAATCTTGTTCATGACGACAATGAAGGGCAATTTGGTTTTATACAGAATAGAGCAGGCATACAACATGTTCGACATGAATGTAGCTGGACTGACACTCCTCACAGTATCCAATACATACACAACAATCGTTGGGAACTGGGAGGCAAGGGCTTCAGTGATAATCGTCCCACTGGCAGACCATGTGAACACCTCGATTTGTCCAGGTGTATCCAGCACAACGTACTCATGCTCATCCCCAGCTTTATCAATCAGATCAACGACTTTGTCGAATTTCGTGGAGAACAGGTTGAGGGTTGTGACGATACCACCGTTAGGACCCAGACGATATTGTTTCATCACTTCCTTATAATTCACTGTATCCCGAATATCTGGAACACAGCCATGTATTTTAATTAGTTTAAATGAGAAATTCTCACACCTCAACTTATTTTGGCTGAATTTCTGAAATATTTTAATAGCTTTACCTATATTTGTGGGATAGGGCACCTCCTTACAAGCCGGATCTAAATTAACAACGTAAGGTTTTCCCTTCTCATACAACGTTGACACGATTTTCTGAACAAAAGTTGTTTTTCCAGAGCCAGCCATACCCAGGACAATAATGCAGACAGGATTTTTCCTCGACGATTTCTTTGATTCATCATCTCTTCGAGTGGATCCTGTGTTTGTCTGTGGCTCCGATGTGTCCATCGATTCACTTTTGCTTTCGGTATTTTCACTGGATGTTCCAGCAGACATTTTAAAATATAAAGAAGACTGAAATCTGTCAAATGTTTTGTCCACCGGTTATTTTATCAACTGCATCAACACGTGGGTCAATCTTTTGGCTCCAGATAGAGAAGAGAAAGGGTCGAGGAGATGTCGATAATGAAGGGGCTCTCACGTTTATTGCCAAAAGAGCCTCTCCATAACCTGTTCTACTCAATTCAAAAATCCAGGGAGCACTAGAATTTGTTTATAGAGAATATCATTCAGAAATAGGCATGAGTTTTGCTAGAACGAAAGAATCAATTGAAGAGGGTGATGCTGTGGTACTTTATCTGAGTCCCCAGAATATGCACACCTTCGAGGTTACCCAGAAAATAATTAATAAAAAGGGAGAAATGGTGGATAATGTCTTCCAGACGACTTACGGTGCTCTGAAGGTACCGAGTTTAATTGGCAAAAGGTACGGCTCCAAAGTTGAATTGTCAAAGGGCTGGGCTTTTGTCCTTCAACCCACACCAGAGTTGTGGACAAGCACTTTACCTCATCGTACACAAATTATTTACACTCCGGATATTAGTTTAATTATTCACCTGTTGGAGCTGGCACCTGGCAGCATCGCTGTCGAAACTGGTTTGTACTTTTTTTTTTCAGAAAAAATTACCACTTCGCAGCTCATTAATTTAGGATTACTCAATTAAATTAATTGAGGACAATTTTGGAGAGTGAGAAATAATCTTGAAAATTACATGAGATTCCCTGAATTTTATTCCGTACTAATTAGTGATGATGGAGTGATTAATTCACTCCGTACTCTTCTGATCTTTTCCCGAAAGTATTATAATTATTTCTGTGAATTTATTCAAAGTATTTCACATTGTTATTCCTTGTTCTTATTATTGTTACTTCGTGTTTAGGTACAGGAAGTGGATCCCTCTCGCATGCCTTAATTCGAACAATTCGACCCCATGGGCACTTGTATACTTTCGACTTTCACGAGCAAAGAGTTCAACTGGCAACTGAGGAATTCACAAAACACGGATTAAGTGACTACGTAACTGTCGCCCATCGAGATGTCTGTTTAGATGGATTTGGAGAGGAACTCGGGCACAAAGCAGATAGTGTCTTCCTAGATCTGCCCCATCCCTGGTTGGTGGTGGATCATGCGGTCCGTGCCCTGAAAAAATCAGGGGGTAAACTGTGCTCCTTCTCTCCTTGTATCGAGCAGGTACAACAGACTTGCCTGAAACTAGAAGCTGCTGGATTCGTAGATATTAGAACACAGGAATGTCTGCAGAGAGAATTGACTGTGCATTACAAGCATTGTCCAAAGTTGGAATTAGATTGCCTTAAAACCGAGGTTTGTGTCAATTCTCTATCCCATTCAAATTACTACTGACTCTGACTATTCATTGCTGTACAATTTTTAAGAATAGAAATCCAAAATTTCTGTGAATTATTCTCCACAGAAAATAACGGCAGATGAGATTTCGAAGAAACCGGAGGAGCAGGAGAAAATTCTGACAGTTTCCCACTCGTCCTCCACCCCTGGACACACAGGATATATCACAATAGCAACTCTCCCCCCCGATTTTGCCCGTCTCATAGCCTCATAATAAATAAACGACGAATCTTCTAATTTTGTAAAAAAAAAACGAACTGTTTATTAATTTTATTATTCCATAATTATTTCTTCAATATCACGAGTTATGTCGAGCGCAGTGCAGTCATTTCCGCCAGCAAATAACAAGCAACACTGCATGAATTCGTGTAGAGAACGAATTTTGGGTATTAGGTACGAGTATTTACAAAAATACTGGGTGAATAAGCTGGCGTGCAGTAATTTTGAACAGAATGGCACCGTAAGGTAGTCTGAGATTCATCACTAATGGCAACATGTGTTTTCCTCCTTTCATCCTAAATTTAAGTTTTCGCATAATATCTCTGAATCCAAGAGAGATAGAAAAATGTTCATGGAAATCTTTTTGCAGCTTTCATTTCCGTCTAAAAAATAGGTCCTAACAAAAAAAGTCGTTATTTCCCTCAGCTTCAGAGATACTGTAACCGTTTTATCCCCTCACTCTAGAACAAAAGTTCGTAATTATTCCATTTTATTTGGATTCCACGTTAGGTAATCCGCTTTAGTAGCTGCTTGATACTCCTTGACAAGGCATTCAACAACTTCTCTGGAGTTGTCGAGTTCATCTAAATTTTCCTCGAACATTTTTTCCTTTCGAAATTGCTCGAGAAATGCCTCGCGTTTCCTGAGTTTGTCGTACTGTTGAAGGGCCCGATCAAAGAGTGAGGAGATATTAGTGTGATTAGCCAGCATGAGACCAGAGACTCTGTGGGCGCTCTGAATGTACGGTGACTTCCTGGAAAGAGCGACCTGAATGCTGGCAGGCCCCCAGGGTATGAACTGGGCAAGTTTCCTCTCCCTGATTCTCTGGAGGGATTTGTGCACCTGAGTGGGATCTACCTCCCCCTGGATGATATTGAGGATCGAGATGTAGCAGTGAGAGGCATTTCTATCGAGAGCTGTTGACACCATCATGTTCTTGGGCTGCAGGAGACGCCTCATGACATCCAATACTGATGTTTTCCTCACCGATTGTCCCTCTTGGTCTGTCGTCAGGGGAGTGTACCCTGTCATGAGGAAGTGGAGACGAGGTGTGGGAATCAGAGGTGCTATCAGGCCCACCAGGTCATTGTTCATGTACGAGGGGTACCTTAGGGTTGTCGTGCTGACGCTCATTATTGTCGATACGAGTTTATTTATTTGGGTGAAGCTAGGATTTTGAATGTGCAGGCGATCTGACGCGATTCTGTTCAGGGCTGTGTTATCCAGGACCACTACGCAGTCTGCGCACTGGGTCAGGCGTTTTAGAGTCAGGAGGGAGTTGTAGGGCTGCACTACAACGTCACTTATTTCATCCTGGTTTGGAAACACACTGTAAGTTTCAATGAGTTTTTTGGGAAACCTGTCAGCCAGTGATTCCAGCATAAATGATCCCATTCCTGATCCTGTTCCTCCGGCTATTGAATGACATAGAACGAATCCTTCAAGGCTGTCACTACCATCTGCCTCACGATCAAGAATATCGAATATCTCCTCCTGGAGTTTCTCTCCCTGGTGATACCCAGAAGCCCAATTGTTTCCAGCACCACCTCCATGCTTCGACAGGTAAATATTCTCCGGATTGTACAACTAACAACAAAAATTTAACAAAAAATTGCCCATGTGAAATAATTTGAATTTACAGTTTTCCCAACGACCCATTATCGAATTATCTCGGAGACTATCGATTATATGCGAAAACAGTGAAGAACTTTTTTGTAGCTGATTGAATCTCTGATGAAAGAGATCTATCGATATTTCCTTCTAAAATCAATAGTTTTCGAGATAAATGCATATCTAACAAAACTGCCCTTGAATTCCGTTGTTGTAATTAATTCTGGCGATTTTATTGTGATTATGTTTAGTCTACCTTGGAATAAGGGGAATTCATGATGGTATGAATAACACGAGGTTCAAGATCTAGTAATACAGCCCGAGGGATGTAATGCTCGTCGTCAGACTGATAGAAAAAAACATCTTTCCTGTCTGTTCCCTCTGTTGCAAAATCCTCGAGAATTCCCTCAGGATTGATTCCATGTTCGGCACAGAGTCGTTTCCAAAATTCAAAGCCAACTACAATAATGAATTGAATTTTATTGATAATGATATTTGAGAAGACCGGGTTGAGAAACGTTGAAATTCAAATTGACGTGACATAAAGCTGTACTCACTCTGATTGCCACATTGGCCCAGCTGCAGGGTTATCATTTCACACGGCATTTTTGGATTTAAATTACTCTCTCAGAATTGATTACTACTTATATCGATTTTATGAGGCCTATTTGATACTATTTTTATTACTGGCTTTTATTGTAACGAGAGGACGAACACTGAAAGTTGCCTGTGGTGTACATAAATTGTTTTTACAGGAAGCTATTGCCCTCTTTTGGAGATATTATAAATCTTCGATTGGAGATCTAGTGTGGGTAAATGATCAGATGATAGTACATGATAACTTTACATTACTCGGAGAGTAAATATTAATAATTCTACTGGTAGATAAAGTTCTTTCTTTTCCCACGGGAAAATTAACACGGAAAGGATAATATGGATTCAAATTTTTAATTTTTTAATTACAAAATACATTTAATATGAAAAACATCGTTGAAGCACAGCCAATTCGAATTTTAATCCCATTCGGCGATCTACAATATTATTAACGATTTTTTTTCATTATTTACATTTTTTAATTTTGAAAGAATCGCAAGCCATAGTTAACAGTCTATTAACTGCTAAATACTCAATTTATCTATTTATGTTTGAAGAAAGGACATTTTTTTTCAAATCTGGAGAATTACGGCTTTTATGTTTTTATATATATTTTTAATGTTAGTACCGGTAAAACAAAATAAATGCATAAATCCATAATTGAATTTCAAAGATTCTGGCGGAAAAGGAAAAAATAGTCGAATTCTTCCTGCATAAAAAAAAATAGTTTGGTGAAAAGGTCTAAACATTTTTAATGAATTCTAGCTCTGAGGGGAATACCATGGTACAAGTTTCATGAATACCTTTGGATGTAATATTAGTAGGTACTTCAGAAAGAGCATGAAGAAGCTACTCAGGTCAGAGGGCTGGAGGTACACCAATAATAGAACTACGAGTACTCTCGGGGCTCTGATAGAATATGTAAATGACCTGTCTAATAGCCGAGTAAAACGTTCACCTTCGAGTGGAGAATTTTGATTCTGCAGTTATTGCAAGTGACTGCCTCTCTCTCATGAGCCTGTTCTCGCCAGTTTGAATGCAGTATTCACTATCTTCTGATTGTTCAGCATCCCTTGGACCTCATCCGAGGATGAGGGCCTCGGATTCCAGGGGTCGATGAACAACCGAAAATGATAATCGGGACACGATCAATTCTAAATTATCAGTTCTAAATTATCAATATTAAATTACAAGGGCCTTTTTGAAAACCAACACGATGTGAGAATAAATAAATAATTGAGGATTTGATAGGAGGAATTTGAGGGATTAGATAAATGAATAACTTTGAGGATTTTCTTTTCTGTGCAGTCTTGTCTGCGTTGGAAGGCAGGTGCATGAATAATTCGATGGGATTTTTTTCTGTCTACTTTTCAATATCTCTGGTGTCTGTCAATACTGTCCGAACTCAGGAGGTTTACACAAAAGTCTAGCTTTACATATTGGATTGTCGGGAGGCAGACAATCTAACACGTAACCCTGGAGGAAAGTTCTGACGCTAGCTCTCCTCACTGAAACTACCATGACTGGGCTGGTGCAACCCCCCCATAACAAGTGTAAGACGACTTAGAGTAAACTTTCTCATCTCGACCCTCTATACCTAACGATAAACTTTGTACTCGTGAATTTGAATTTTGCGAGTCGTCTAGTTTAATGGAAATATCTCCCGGGATTTGTTGGAGGTGGCAATTAGAGATGAATGGGGTAAAAACGGTTTGCAGGGGCACGAATTTGGGAGATAGTCCAACTTTTCACACTCACAAGGGGCAAAATGTAGAACAAAAGTGAAACTTTTGGGGTTAATGGAAATCCAAGGAAATTGTAAATTGGAAAGTAGCGAGAAAGATTTTCCGTGGAGATATAGTTATTCTAGAGAAAATTGGACTTCTTTTTGATTAGATCTGATTTTTCCAACTGGATTTTCAATAATTTGTTGAAACTGCTATTGAAACAAATTGTGCTAATTGAATTAATGTTTTATTGATTTTAAATCCAAAATTCAGTTTATAATACTCACACGTATTTTACTTTTTAATGATTAACTAAAATTAGTCGAATGACGATTTTGATTCGTCAATGTCGATTGGGTTTTAAATCGAACGATTTGATTCCCGTCGCCAATTCCAAATTCCACGCCCGACTCGAAAATTTAAGCAAAAATAGGAAAATCAATAGATAATTCGCCATAAAATCGAATGGAAATCGGGGAGAGTGAAAATGGTCATTTGACTGTGAGTGAGAGGCAATAAATTTGGAACAGTCAAGCGTACATTAAAATGAAACCGAACTGTAGCTGTGGTGGGTCTTCAACTCCTCCCTTGGGTTGATCTACACCGTCGTTGCTCTTTGGGCGCATTTCCGGCCCATTAAATCGAGTATCGAGTACGATCTTTTCCATTCTCACGAGAAATCTATTAGCGAAATAACTGCAGGGAGTCTGGGTGGATAGTGGGTGGAGTCCGTGGAGGAGAATATCCTCTGGTGCTTCATCACTCTCACCACTGTAACCTGAAAATGACTAGACCATTTGTTAGAACAGTAGCTTTCCCGGGTAATAGTCCAAGATTTCAATGTTTTATTTCATGTTTAATAATTCATTTTCACACACGGGGATTTCCTGCGGGACATCAAGACTCTAGCGTACAGATGAAAGTTTTCCCTACCTGTTTTATCCGACTTCACTGAAAAATTCATTCAAATCCGATTGAAATAATTGAATGTTCATCAATAAAGATAAAAATATAATCTATGTCAACCAAGAATAATAAATTGCGCAATAAATAATTTTTTTATTTTGTATTCATATTTTCCTGCGAGACATCAATACTTGAGTGAACAGTAGAGAGGTTTTTTTTTAAACTGCCGTTTGGATGGAGGATCAAAATGGAATGGAAAACTATAATTAAACCTTTATCCCGGAAAATTGAAATCATTCTGGTTTTTAGAACGAAAGTGGAATGAATTGTTTGGATATGACAGGAGAAATCACTTCGGCGCAGTGGATTTGTTTATTATGATGTGGCACATCCCCGGGAAATATACAGCGTTGTCATTTTTTGTTATTTTCAACTGAATTCTGATTGAGAACAGAGTAACTTCCCTCGGGCCAATTCAATTTATAATGGCAGAAGGACTGTCTCCATCTTTTTGTATACAAAACAGAAAAACGAGAAACGATTCCCCTATATTTCACGGCAGCCATAGAAGGATATAGAACGAGTGATAACGAAACAAGAGCCAATCAGTGACGGATAATTCATCTAATGTTTTTATCATTTAATTCCTCAACGAGCATTTGTTGCAAATCCACTTGTATCATGGGTGACAATAAATTATTCGGGGATTTCATAATCACCAACCAAATAAATACCAGGCATTAACGAATGATCGATGAAAATAGGGGATTAAGAAGCAATGAGTTGTCAGAAGAGCCTTAAGGCCCCGAAGGGCCCAATTGTATATGGCATTATGTGTAAAATTACGTAAAACTATTTCACGATGGAATTTGCACCCGATGACAAAACCGCGCAATTGATTGCCACAATCGGTCGATTGTCCCCGAAATGACGAAAGCCAATTCCGGGGGAAAAATGGAATACCTCTCTGCATTATTGATTTTTTTTGTCCGGATGATGGGTGAATTGATTGGATTTGGCGTGAAGATTGGCGAGAGGGAAGTGCAAAAGGATAGCAATTTGAAAAATGAAGAAAATAAAGAAGCCAGTAAAAGCCCAGCCGTAGCGAAGTGAAATGAAATAAACTGGAGGTATCGAGAGATAGTGGATGGAGAAACGTCTTCGACGAGGCGCCAGTCTAATGTAATAATTATTTAGTTCAAAGTGGTACCATTGCCCTCTCCTCCAAGTGTAGAAAAATCCTGATAAAAAAGTGAAGTACAGTAATTTTATCGGCTGACTTGTACCCCCGGTTGCGAATAAAAGGGTGAGGGAAAAATAATGCAGCGAGAGGAGAGGGTGGTGGTCGGGTTTCAGTGGTAAAGGTGAGGAAATGTGAGGAAAAGCCAGAGAAAAGCGGAGGGGCGTGGTTAAGACGCCTCGCAGCAACAACTCGCGATGTAAATCAATGGGTGATAAGTGCCCTCGTGTCCCACACCAAGATCTGGGTGAGAGAATTCGAAAAGGTCACGGAGTCCAGCTATAGTTAAAAAAAAACGTACAAAGTGAGTACTACGAAAGGGTGGAACTACCAGAATTATTTATTCACCTTCCTCGGAGTTCGGGGGAATTTCGTGCCTTCGGGTAAAAAAAAATGCACTCAGGGAGAAAAATAAAACAAGGGAGGAAAATCGTGCTGTAGAAGCAACTTGGTCGTAACGATCGCCCGGGGATTTCCTCTCATTTCCAGAGTTCCTCCACCGACAAAACAAAAAATTGAATTATTTATACGACCGAGGGGTTAATTATTGATCAGAGGCATTCGCATACACCAGTGAGCACAGGCACTATGTGATTTACCTACCTTTGATAATTATGAAGATGTAGAATCAACTGGAAAAAAAAATAGAATTCGGAAAAAGCGGTGGGTTTTTTATTTTTATTTTTTCATGCTTCATGGGCAGGAGAAAATTGTGGAATTTCAGATACGGGCGACTGGTGGAAAACGTGAAACATTGGAACTGACGTGCAATTAGTGGCGGGTGCAAATCGCCACTGCCAGAGCTCGTGCTCCTCGGGATTTACCGCCAGATCATTTTTTTTTTCTTTCGTCCTCTTTTTTTTTAAACTGTTTAGTTGTGCTTTTTTTTATCATCGTCCTTTGGGTTTTCCTCGGTGCTCGTGTCCTTCGTCACTTTGGCTTTTTCTCCCCCTGTGGAAGAGGACACGAACGATTTTCTGCCCCCCATTTAGGATGTTAGCAGCTCATGCTGTTAAGTGACATGGGAGCATGCACTCTAATTATTTCAGCGAGTGTCCGATGACCGTTGGATTTAAATTTTATTATTATTAATGGAATTTTCAGTTTAATTTCGATGGCGAAGCTTTAGGGCTTCACCCGAAATTCTAGTTCGATAGTTTATACGGTGTAATTTATTTTATTTCGCTGCAGTTGCCTTTGATATTTCATATTTATAATTATTTTCTGTGCTCGAAATATTTACCATTATCGGAAAATTGGAATGGATTTGTACAATCAAATCACGCATCATGAATTTTCAATTATTACAATTTTTTAAATATTCTAAAAGAATGGAATGCAATGGTTTATAATATTGAGAATATTTTTTTTTAATGTAAAAATATTACTGAATGAACTGTGACACTTTCAATTGCAATCACATGGAGTTACGAAAAAAAATAATTGATTGAAAAATTGATGTTTAAACATATGAGGTGAATGGACAATCTCGAAATGGCGTCGAACGATAAAGAGATTTGATAAAATCAAATGACATTGAGATCTCCAAAGTTTTCAACAGTTGAGAAACTAATAATACGAATGTAATCGCACTTCCGCCATCTCCCATTGGCAATGCTTCATAGCGCAACGATCAATTATCCCTAATGACGCAAAACTTTCTACATAAGGAGTATTAACCAAACGAAGGAGCTTCCTTCTCTCTTACCGCACAATGCTCATCCCTTTCTCGGACTTGCCAATGTCTCAGGATAGATTTGAATCATTGTTTTCACAACCCCCTTATCCACCCGGGTCCCTCATATTTCTCTCTATCTTCATCTCGAGATTCTCCCCGTGCTATTCAATTAAGCCCCGGGATTATCACTGCCATCGTCTCCGCGATTATTCCCCAGTTCTCCACGGAAAACAGTCTTGGAAAAATGTCCGGTGTATTGTCACTCCTCGGGAAAGGAAAAACTTAAATTGACATTCCTGTAACGAGATTATTCGCAGCTGTAGAAAATGATCCGCACGAAGATGCGAAGAAGAAAGTTCAATTTTAGAGAATAAATTTGTGAAACTAAATAGATGACTCGTGATGTTTCGAGTTTCCACGGCAGGGAAATATTTATCATTATTTTTTATGTGATAAGTGAATAAATACATGATTTAATTAGCAAATGACGATTATCATCATTATCCATTTTACCATTAACGAGGATATTCATTATTGTCATTTTATTTTCATTCTCATTCCATGTTTTTCATGTAATCGATATTCAGGAATTATCGTAATTTTAAAAAATGGGGAAATTGAAAAAATTGTTATTTATATTAACTCCACCGTTTGTACTAACATTTATTTATTTATTTATTGCAATGTATAGCCTACTAGGCCTTTTACATTCTTGAGATATATTAAAGCTATAAACAGTGATATTAAATCGTGGTCCTTTTGACAGGGTATATAAATCTTTGAATAATGCTTAACATTTATTTAAAAATTTGAGTTTACGTAAAACAAAGTGGGAGGAAATAGAAAATTGGAGGTCGTTGCGGAGGTACTGTGGATTTTTGCTATCACCGTTTGTTAGTGCTTTTCAGATGCCGAATTACGCCGCAGACAGAATCCCACCCCAACAGAAAGATAAAAAACAGAAAGGAGAAGTTTTGTAAAGAAAAGGTCTAGACGATTTTCTTCCCTTGAGTATTTTCTTCGCCTCCAAATGCGCATCGTCCTCCCAAAGAGGCCAAAGTAGGTGTAAGTACTGCTGCTGTCCCCCCCATTTCCCACGGTAATTAAATCAATCCTCGTCCTGTGGAATGAATGAGAGCACTCCCTCATCAAAGGACTATACGAGGTATTCCATCCCAAATGAGTCAACGGCTGATCCTCATCCACTTGGAAATTGATTTCCATTTTTTCCTGCACGGGAGAAAAATTCGAAAACATTACGTGATAATTCGGAAATCCTGGAGAAAAATCACGTGAAAAATTGGGGAGCGGAATTTTGTGAGAGGTGTGCAGCGATTTATGGGATACACGGATAACATGCAATGGAAATTACCGGAAAAAGCAGGTAAAAATTACGTAACAATTCTGTTGTTTTATAGTTATTAAACTGAGAAATGGCTGAATTATTATCTTGCTAGATTTATTATCTTGCAACTCTCTACAACTGTCGGAAACCGAAACCGAATCCTAGTTTTGAATTGTGTAAGTCGTACCGTTATTTTTATTGTCATTATTACGCGTCATATTGTCGTTTACATTCGGTCTGCCTGCACGTATTTATACCGCGTGATTATTTATATTATTTGATAGTGAATGCGTCAAATGGACATGAAGACTTTAACTGTCCTCGATTCTAGTTTCCTCGATTGTTTTTAAATACTCGGATAATGCATATACTGGTTAGACAAGACCGCAAATCAGTAAATAGCTTTGTGTTATCAAGTCGCACGGTTGTACCAGTCGTGTGCGGTTGAAGACTGGATAGAGAGTTGACGGTAAAACAATATTTAAAAAATATATCTAACATAATAACGGAATAACGCACGTGAAAAAATGCTAGTGAATTTTTTTAATTTCCGAAAACATTGTAAAATTATAAATCGAGGTGTTCCACACTTGAAAGAGTCAATGGCGATCGAAAATATCAATTCAATTTGTTGCCTGAGAATTGATTGATGACATCAAATTTCCGTGAATGCACTTTTGAATATTAATTTTTCTGGAGAATTCAAATAAATTGCATGTGTTTATCTATGGGATTTATCGCAATTAAAACAACAAATTCTGAAATTTTAGAATTTGAAAAAAAAATGCAAATAGCGGCAGATCCTCGTGATTTATTAGTCAGTTCTTATCAACGGACAACCTGCAATTAAAAAGTCCCACATACTTGTCCAGTGGAGGAAGCGATAAAATTTTGTTACAACTCCGGAATTGTTTCCCAAAAAATGGAGTAAAAACTTTTCGCGCAATTTTGAGCGTTCTGTAATTTTGGGAATACCATCCAATGTTGGAAAAACAGAAGACAAAGGTGAAGATAATTGGTACTTGTATCTGTGTGTGCTTACGAAGCAATAAAAAATTCGTTCTTGAAACGCGACTGACGGTTGACGTTGGATTGACGATTAAACCGGCACATTTGTTCCCTGCTCGGTATCCCCTAGCGATATGTATTTTTTTGTGGTGAAAATTCATGGAAGACGTGGAAAAAGGGATGGAATCGATGCTGCAGTTGTACATGCCAGTTTTCATTTTACTCCACTCGAGTTTTTTTTTTTGCATTTTTCGTTACTGCATACGTACCAATGCGACCACCGATGGCCCGTTGTTTTCGTTCACGCGACGATAATGTAAAAATACGTATTCGATTTGAACGGTGTACCACTGTAGCATTGTATTTTCATACCTTTTTCGGTACGACTATCCCTCCCCCTTTTTTTTCCATTTTTCAATCTATCCTGATCGGAGTTTTCTCATGGGGATATGTATTGTGTTGACGTACTAGAGGCGGAGGCAAAATCCATAAATAGCGCAATGTGGAAATTAAATTATTCTTTCTCGATACGAAAGAAAATACTCAGGAAAAGTTACGGATAAGCCAAGTGGCGGTATTGTTAGTTTTCCAACGAAATTCGGAGGTAAATTATGAATATAATGGTAAAGGTAAAAATTACTTCTCAAATTGAATTGTGAATTCTATCATCTGCTCCGTAAAAATTGTTGAAATAACAATTAATATTCTGGAGGTGAAATCGTGGGATATCGAAGCGATGAGCCGCGTCTAATTATTCAAATACACTCAGCGAAAAAAATTCAATCCAGTGACAATTACCAGAAATAGGAGATAAATTAATTCCACTGAATACTTAATGTTTTTTTATTGAATATTTCTCTTTGTGTTCTCAGTCAATAATTTTTTTCGAGAACGAAATTCTTCTTTGATATCTAAAACAATTAACTTCCATCGATATTTTGGAAGTTATCCTAGAAGAGGGGAGGAATTTGGATTAAAAAAATGGAGATGGAGATGCTATTGCGTGAACTTCGGAGGAAATTTAAGTAAATTGAAATAGTTTCAAGTAAAAATGATATGAAAATTCCACAGATTTTCTCAGCAAAACTCGGTTTAAATATTCATGAGATGACCGTAAAAGATGCAGGGCAATTTCTGCGGCAACGACGCGTTCGTATTCTCCCAGAAAAAATCTCCTCTCGGGCAAAATCGAAATTCATTATTTACACCCCCCCAACATGTTATCACAATATTCTGAAATTGGGAATTATATTCGAAATTTATGGCTTCAATAAATCAATCAAATTCAATTGAAACAGTCGTTATCTAATTCCTTAACTCCGTAACGTCAACCGATATCCAAAAGATAAAACGAATAATTTAATTTCAAACGATAAAAATGTATTCTATTATAATATTTCTTCTTAAAAATTCAGTAAAATCATTTTCATTCGCAGATACTGAGGCAGTGAAAACGAGAGAATGATTCAAAGTAAAGGTAATTTTCCCTTGTGCAAGACAATACAAAAAAAAAAGATATTCAATTTCGCCACGTCATTCGAATTTCGCTGGTATCCCTCGATTTCTTGCCAAAGTCTCCAGACTCTGAACTACCAAATCTAATTAACGATTTGTGATTGAGGAAAATCGTTAAACGTTTCAAGAAAACAACTGGCTTAACCGGTTTATGTGCCAGGGTCTTCCTTTCTGACGCCATTTCTCTTCACAGTTGATTAAATACCAAAGATTATCGAATGATGCGAGAAATTAAAAAATTTATTCAGTTAATTGATTGACAATCGCATCGCAATGTTTGAACAATTTTTAAGGCTATCCAATTGAACGATATATATTATTTTACATAATTACTCAAACAGATAATTCTAGAATATATTTATTGACAGTAGAATCCCGTTATAGTCGCTCTCATTATATTTGCACTTCTCCTCAATTTCTTTTGGTTTTCTGACTCTATTACCTTCGGGCTTCATTTGAAATTATTTAAATAATCCATTGTTTCGTCCGGTGAGGAATCGAATTGTGGGGAAAATAAAGCCGAAAAATAAAAGTATGTCATAGTTACGCGAATATCGCGTAATCACGCGAATCCCGATCTTAATCCCAATGACATAAAATAGTGTACGAAACGGGTGTTATGGATTTTTTGACTCGTGGGATTGTAAAACTACGGCCTGCGTTACAATCCCCCCGCAAGCCAAAAAATCCATTACGCACTTGTTACGTAATATACCTTCCCTTGCATCCATCATGTGATTATTTAATTCATACTAAATGGAAATACGATCTTTAAAATATGAATGACTTTTTCAAATAAAATGTATATTTGTTAAAAATGAATTTCTGAACGATAATTTATAATTATAATTTTTATTATTTATTAGATGCTGTTCGAAATCGCTTGAAGAAAGGAATAGTATCTGGTGAAACTTCAAAGGAAGATGATCTTCATGAAGTTGCGAATGGGGATGTTCCTGGAGAATCTGCGCTACCGGATATAAAAGATGATGGGGAAAAATCAGACCGATCTGCAGATGAGGAACGAGAGGAAAATTCATCTCTGATCGAGAATGGTGCCAATGGGATGGATGCTGATGATGATGAACCACCGGAGGATGAAGACTCGCGTGATGACGAAAGCGCTCAAGTTCAAGAGCTCACAACCATCTGGCGTTTATACGCAGTTGTAAGATTGTATTATCGGTGGTTTAGTGATAATCTCGAAAATATCATTGATGATTTGACGATAAGACTATTTAATTTCTATTTCGGTCTGCAACGAGAATAGAAGAATAATTACTCTTCCAATAGAAGGGGAAAGTTTGCGACATGAGGAGAAATAAAAATTATTTATATCCCAAAACTTGGAGTGGATTAAAAATGAAAAACTCAATCAATTCTCGTTCCCTGGAATGCAAAACAACGTGACGCCAGCAATTTTTAATAAACAATTGAACCAAGTACTTTCTGAATGTATAGAGACGTAGAAGTAATTCTGCGAATTGAAAAAATTCATTTTACTACATGCGACATTCAATTACACGAGTTTCAAAAGATTTTTCAGACAATAAAAAAAATCCCGAAGTATTGAATTTCGAAGAATCTATCCCAATTTCGCCTGGAGTAACAAAAAAAATAAAATATAATAGGTTATTTGAAACCCTGAAGATATTTCTTCAATTTCTAATTTCTATCTTAATTGAATTTCCACAGAATCCCGTTTCGCGTTAAATTTCCGTGATTTCAGAGAAAAGTGAGAGGAATGGAGTATATTTCCGATAGTGTCACGAGTCTGAACTTAATTGAAAATCCCAGTGCAGTCGGTTATTCAAAATATGTCTGAAACTGTTTAACAAAGTAGATCCGTTACCGTTTACTCGAGTAGATCGGCAACAGTCAGATGCTCGGCAGCTGGTGCAGGAAACTGAGTTTAGATATTCATGAGGTGATCGTAAAGGATGCAGGGCAATCTCTACGAGAACGATGCGTTTGTATTCTCCCTAAAAAAAATCCTTTTTCCTCCACCAAAATCGAAATTCATTATTCAGACACATCCTCCAGCGACGCGCCATCACGATATATTCTGTTTTACCATTTTACTCGATTTAGTGAATTGCGCGCGAATTTTGTTGACCCATCAATCCTGGAAACGTAACACTCGGATCGACTGGATATTTCGCTGGAGGAAAAAAAAAAGTTTCATTCAAGTTTAAAGCATTCAGAGACGAGTTGCGAAGAAGAAATCATATCTACCTTAGACATCTGTATTTTATGTCGAGAGCTTTATGTCGTTGGTGCGGCTGATACCTAGCATTGTTGTCCTCTGTATGAAACCACCGGTATACCCTGCCCCAGTTGTCATTCGAAATGCTTTTCACATTTTCTCAGAGTTCACGCAAGTTCAGATACTCCCATCTTTTCTCCCACAATGGGTGAAGTCAGAATTCCATTGCATAAACTTATGGACACGATGAAAAAATAATTAAATATTTCATTTTCTTTACTCATTTGACGTCAAACCTGATAATAATCCGAGAAAGAAATTCGATAGTCTTAACTGCTGCTATATAAATATTAATAAATAAAAAGGGAGTAAATATTTTAGAAGTAATTATCTATTTGAATAAAAAAAATGGAGATGTCGAAATTTAATGACGAATTAACATCGGGAAATCTTTCGCGCGAAACTTTACCGAACTCTTTCATCCTTGAGCTCATTTCGCAATTATCGCGGTGTTGGTAATTACCAAACTGCGCTGACCCGTTTGAAGATTAGACAGAATGCGCCCCTCGACAGAAAACCGTGGGACATGCTGTTCTCTTTTAAAATCCCAGTCACGACTCCACCGGCCTCTTAATTTCCCTTTCGGCTTATACTTCGTGGAGAGGGTATCAAAGTAAACGGGGATAATGCCCCGTAAGGGTCCTCATTGGATAATCGAGGGTCTCACCAAAAATTATTGTTGCAAATTATTATTGAAGAGGGAACTTCGCCCGCTGAAAAATGGTAATCACTTTGAATCGCTCCATTGAATCGTTCATGAGCTCCAATTGATTTGAGTTTGTATATCAAATTATTATATCGCACTCATGTAATGGAATAATGCAATTATCAAGACATTACTTATTCATTTTGCATAGGGTAAAAATGAACAATTTCAATTGGAAATTTATGGTGAGGGGAATGATTTTTTGAAATATTGGGTGGCGTATTATCAGCGAAGGATTCAATATTTTCCACTCGAACATTATCATCTCGTAAAAAATGAGGAGAATAAACTGTCGGCCATTTTACAATCCGTTCTAAAAATATGAAGCGCGAAAAGTCGGATGAATTATCGGAGGTGGGGATGAGATATGATGGGTGAGAACCTCCGGTACATTGGATGAGGCGCCATCATGACCGGAACCTCCCAGACCGGATGAAGTTCATCATCCCCCTCTCGACATCGTATTCTCAAATATCTAGGGATAACACTTGATTCTCACGTCCCTTTTTTCACTGTGAGAAATGTAATAACTCCGTTCGAAGAGAAAATAACCGATGGAAAAGTGAAATATCGAGATAGAAAATTGTGGACATGGGAAATTGGCAGAGAAATTTCACATATCAATAAACTAATCTTCCCTTCTCAGCGCTGGGTATTTTCTCAAATATTATCGATAAGTTTCCTACTGAGAAATCAACACCCAAAGAAAATCGAATCGATGATCATTTCCATAGGAATGGTAAAATAAATTTTCATTGATTTATTGCATAAAAAAAGTTGTTGGAAATATTTCTATGGAGAAATGACTTCTGGACCGGAAATATTCCTAGAGCATTTTATTTCCACGTGCTTTAACACTCGTGAACGATCGGGCAATCTCGCGGGCACTCGGCCGCCGCCGCCACCACTCGGGTTCCGACATAACCGCTTGCTTACGATATTATCTCTGCACTAATCAGCTGTAAAACAAGTATTGAACGATTATCCAATGAATAAACAAGCATTGACTGTCCATCCAACCAATACTTACCCCTCCGGGCAATGGAATACGGCAATTAACCAGTGAAATTATGTGTTAATCTCGTTAATCGAGTGAAGCATGACTCTTGTTGTCCGAAGTTGGTAATGGCCTTGATCGTGGCTGTCCGGTAGTATCTCCGACCTAAATAAACACAACCCTTCCCCTCAATTATTCCACCTCATAAAGATCCTCAACCCCTCAGCCCTGATAACCACCGGACTCTGACAACTTCGATAATTAAATTTATTGTCCAATCTATTCAATTAGGTACGTGCAGCGACTGTTAAAAGCACTTTAATAAACCGTCAAATTATATTTCAGCCTCCTGTGACCTCACTATTTTGAAAGCTTAGCTTTTTTCTATGATACAGTGTATTATGATTAGAAGCTTGAAAGTGCCCCTAGAATTTACGGTCGTATCCTCACCAGGAGGGATTATTACGAGTTTTATGTCATTCTATGATGTCGCATAAAGCTCTCGCACATTTTTTTTTCAACGATATTTCGGGACGTAAAATCGAGGCGTTAAAAAATATTTATCAAGTTCTTTTCATCGACTGGAAACTGCTGTGTGAATATAGCTTCGGTGTAAATAATTCTGTCAGCATAAAAAAAATCTGACTTGCTAAATTCATTGAGAAGCATTATTGAACTATTGAAGGTGTTTCAGGGAAACTCTTGCAGATCCCTTTCTATGGTACATTGATGATCGTCACGTGAGGGTTTGGGCATTAATCAAGCTGCTGTTGCGGTGGAAAATTAATTCTCATCACGAGGCGACACAGGGGGTATCAGTCGAGACGTCTCGATCCTTTCTGCTTCATCTCTCAATCCTCATTTCCTGCCTTTGACATATGGGATTTTCAATTTGGGATAATGCCGTGGAGAATGCGTGTGCCTGAGTGATTCACTACATTACAGAGATTTGACTGTCGATTCATTCAGAAAGTGCCTCACACTCGGAAAAATGTATTTAAAATTATGAATACAAGACCGTAGAAAAAATAGACCAATGTTCATTTTTCTCTGGTCTAGTCTTTTGGGTGGGTTTTAACACCTTTTAGATGTGCCTTCTTCTGTTTATCTGCATGGGGCTGTAGGGGAAATGAATTTTCAGAATCCGACTATATGCAGCTACCCCCACCACGCCCGCTACGAATTTTCGTTACTATTATTATCGATATTTTTGATAATCAACATTAATAGCTATTCAACATTATTCGCTATTATTTATTTGTCACTCGTGAGTAATGGAGTATTTTTCAATTAATTACTGGTCTGAATGATATATTTTGATAAAAGGCTAAAAATAAAAAAAAGGATAAGGATAAAATGGCTCTAATATTTGCTGGTTGAAAAAATAAAATTTTCCAGAATTGTCTCTCTGGCAATAATTCTGGAACAAGATAAACAAATTTACTCTAGATACCCGGAAACAATAATAATTCTCTCCACTTTCATAATGATAATGTCGCTGATTTAAACAAGTTTCCAAAGCACTCGTTTATAATAATTTTGGAATAGCTCAACTACTCAACTTATCCGCATAAATCACTGAGCACACGGGTAATGGGTATATATCCGCATATTGTATGCATTTGTAATTTGGGTACACGCGATTGTCGAGGGGGAAACTTGTGAATTTGCCCACGGTTATGGGAGTGCAATCGGCCAAATGAGAATGCGAACTGAGTTTTCGCAAAACATAACTCAATATGCAACGTCCGCCAAATTCTGTTTTCCATCTCATCCTGGACTCCAGTACAGAATGTAAACTAGAGTCCGCCTGGGATCTTTGCATGACCAAAAAATTTTCCCCAAATTGAGCTTTTCTTTCTCCATTCTATCTGGATCGAAATTATAAACGGGAAATTGGAGAATCTACAGGAAAAAAACGGTATATACCACTGATGATTTAATTGGTCTTATTATTCATGGGCCAATCGGTTTTGTTGGGTACTCAATGATTCAATTGAAGTATTCCGTATTTTATTCGTTACCACCCAGAAAAAAAATACAACTGTCAGCTATTTTGTGGAATTCCAGTGAGTAAATTCAGTAAATTCAGGTGCAATCGTTACTAAAGACTAAACAAATTTCTAACAATCTAGATAAAATTTTTCCAATCCACCACGTGAAAAGTTCCGTAAATTTCCATGGTCATGTGGTAATTCACTTTGACAGCTTCAAATGGCGCAATGGAGGCTCGAGAGGATTGAATATTCATTGGAAAATCCCCGGTACATCAATATTTAGGAAATTTATTTGTAGCAGATGTCAGGTTTCCTAATAGCCACTTCCTGAGAGCATAAATTCAGGATTTTCCGGGCGCGCAGTAGAGTATAAAGTAGAGAGGGTCAACGATGAGGTAAACGAACGATCTAAGACTCGCGGCACTGGTGTCCAATAGATATATATATATATATATATATATATATATACAGCTGAAGAATTTAATTTCTCTTTTTCCGTCTCAGCTTATATAAGCTCCGTCGGAAATTCTCGGAGATAAAAAGTTTCTCGCTGACTCTCGGAATAAATTCCGTATATATAAGTTTGAATTTCTTTCCTTTTATATCGTGAGACTTTTTTTTCACCTTCTCGGGTGATTCCTGTTGAATGAGAGGCATGAAAGATAGAAGATTGGGGGAAAGGGCCAGACGCGTTAATCGGCTCCAGAGGGACTCCTTAAATCAGAGGAGGAATTCATCCGGGAGCGGACAATTATCTCATCTATTATTTTTTTTTCTGTATCATTCTGCTTACCTTTTGCATTTCCCTTATCGTCGTTGAAAGGGGAAAAGTCCTTTCCAATTTTTCTCAACTTCTGATGTGTGTATAATGCCTTCACTATTTTTTACACTCAAAAATCAATTGATTGCAATAGAATAAATTCATTGAAATAAATAGTTGCTGATTGTTGGATAATTTAGTGGAATGACATGATAAAAATTCTGAAGACGTATAAAATTCTTGATAAAAGTGGACCAATAATTTCGTCTCGGGGAAAATAGATCAGGTCGAAATATAAATTGCACTTCATGTGAAAAATGTGATAAAAATAGTTTAGTAGTGAGGAAAAAAAAGTATTTTTTCCAACAAAGGCTCATTGAGAGAAAAGGTATCAAGAGAACGGAGACAACCACCAGTTTCACAGTAAAGTTTCGCCTGAGCACACGTATAACCCGTTGAAGCTTTAAAAAAATTGTTTTATTTTCGTTAAAACCCCAATAGCCTGAGCGACTTGGAGCGTTAATCCAGGTAACAAAGGGTTTCCTGTCGCGCATCTAAATGGAAATCGATTTATTTTTTTCCCCCTTCCTATCGTCGAACGATTCGGCTATGACTCGGTCCAGTGCCCACTTTATACCGTACCTAAAAACCATGGCCGAAGTGTACAGCTACATTTCAACGTGGCCAACGTAATTTTTAACCAATTTTAAAACTTTCAACACTGTTTTTCAATATTCCCGACGAAGTGGTTATTCATGTTCAATTATTCCTTCATCGTCGGTGCACAATTGGAGGTGCATGGGCATTTGATGGACGTTCGAGGATTAGAATGGAATTGAGAATAATTGTCCAATCAATCGGCCGAGGGAATTTTTATTCATTAATAGTCAGACACACCGCTCCCAACAAAAATGTCCAAAAATTCATTTATTATTTCCCGAATTTCCCTTGCAAACTGTTCCTCCATTTCCCCCATTATTATTATATTGTTTATTATGTGTTATTTAACTATAATGATAAGGAAATATATATGATAAGGTAAAGATTATCATCATAATCCATGGTTTCACGAAATTTTTCTTGGAGGAAGGTAAATTCCGTCTGAAGGTAGAGGTAAAAACGGCAAAAGTAGGAATCGGTATTATTTATGCAAACGTGTCGGTAGGACTTTAAGCCCGGGCTTAGTGCTGTCCCCGAAAAGCCATTATTCATCGATTTGAATAACAATATCATCGTTTCACCTGAAAGCTCATTCATTAAGCCCCAAATTTCGCGTTCATCAGCCCGACGAGGCCGTCTGTCTCGATATCCATATAAGAGGGCTTTAATCCAAATTGAAGAATAATACCCTTCGGCTAATCCACCCATAAAGTTCACGGATAGACGCCTATTGCATGAAGGTCTATGGAATCCCGCGGTTAGGAATACCGAGGGAAATTTGAATATTCAAAATGAAAAGAACTGAAGCACCTGGAAAAAGCTAAAGAGAGCTAGAAAGCCGTTTTAACGCTGATAGTGTTCTGCTACTCAGATTTTTTTTTTCACCCTTCTGCTTTTCCCCATCCCCCGATCTCTCTCCACTTCACCCTTTCTTCCACTTTTTTTAAATCTCCATATTGTTTTAATCCGGGTTATATGTATAGGTACCTGGCGTTAAAGTTTTTCCTCTTATACCGTCGTGCTAATTTTTGCGCTTGTGTCATACTAAAGGATTTTCTGCGCGCGCTAATTGTATTGCTTTTACAACTTTATCATGTACGCGGTAACTTGGGGATTTCGACAATTTTCGACAATTCATATTTTAGATCAGAATTTTTTCACTCCCACTGAATGTATTGAAAATTCAAGCTTTCATTGAGGAGTCAATTATTATTTTATAGAGGAAAAAGCCTTTTTTTTATTTCTAAGATTAATCATAAATTTAGTGACCGATTTTACTTGAAATTTTGAAACAATGGATCGTCATTAGAGATTCAATTAAAGAATATTTTGAAAATAATCACCCTCTAGAATAATAATAATATAATTATTTGCATAATTAAATCTCATGCACCTTCACCCACAATTAATAAATAAATAATCCTCTCAAATAAATCGATGTAGCAAGTGTTTTTTTCAGAGTGTGCAACGAATCTATCGAAGAATATCCGATAATTTTGGGGCATTATATTACCCTGGAATATTTTTCTCATATCATGACACAGTTGTTTCACTGCTGAATTGCCCGTTAAAATTATTGTTATTGATAAAAATTGCGCATAATTTTTGGCCAAGATTTTAAGTTTTTACAGTTGATAGAGATTGGTGGGGAAATTATGCAAGTACCTAGCGGATGCCATGAACTTTACAGAAGGGTAACAGTTAGGCAGAGTTAGTTACACAGGGTGTACATGGTTATAGTTGCAATGTTATTGCGACCAGTTTGCTTTATGCAGGTGGGCTTTTGCGTATGGGGGACTAGAAGAAGAGGTTGCTGAAGGGTTCAAGTGTTGAGATGGAGTGAGACAATTTTTGAATGGTGGGTTGGGAGGATAGTTTGGCGTGCCTAGTTTCAGCCACCGAGTTACCAACTTATTCCCGGGGTTGAGGGATGCTATACTGTCTGTACGAACACTCGAGCTAAACCCCTGTGACCTCAAGATAAATTGTTTTCACGTGTTGGGTGTGTTAAAACCGCTTTTTACGCTGCTCTTTCCGTGAAAACTAATGTTACTCAATCAATTAAAAACATCCATTCACGCTACGAAAATCCGGGACTACGGAAAATACCGGAATTATTGCGGAATTGCGGCTTATTCTGGAAATTCGGAAAATTAAATAATTGGAAAATACTGGTGAACTCAGGGAACAATTTACCTGAATTTTCATTAGCTTGAGGAACCGGAAAATTAGTTCTTTATGTAATTGAAGTTCAAAGAGATAATTTAATTTGTAAATAATGAAGACAGCTTTATATAAACTCAGGGTGAAAATTCATCTTCAAAACCAATTCAATTTTCAACAGATTAAAAATTCATACTGATCCAAAAATCGAAAATAATTGGGGCATTGAAGAGATCAATCAAGAGATCATTCGTCAATGAAGAATTTTTCGCAAAATTCATGTTCCGTATAAAAAAAATCACTGCCGCTCCCGAAATTTCGCGCCAATTCCCAAACTTCCCACAACAGGAGGTATTTAGACTCACACGCTCCTTGACAAAATATACAGTCTTATTTACATGTTCGATGTAGATAGACCCTCGCGTTAAATATACATCTGTTATTTGGTACCACAACATGAGTTATTATTGTGCCTATACACCCAAAATTCACCCAAAGTTCGAAGGAGAATTTTGTAATAGCAGAGCGATAAAACTAGGAGAATAAAAAAGCCAAAGCCCATGTTTTTCCTAGTAAAATCAACTGCAGCAAATCATGGTGACACAAATGGTATCCCCGGAGTTGAAGGAAGTACCAAAGTACGAACTTGAATATCACCCCGGAGGGTACCGGCTGTGTTTTGTTACTCACCGAAGATTACCGGCTTACAAGAAGCCTCAACCAAATCCAGCGAAACCTTATCAACGCTCTAAAACCGTAGCAACCCATTCATCTAACATTCTGGTACACAGAGCCACACGAGTGCGCTCATTCCCATGCTGAAATTTCACAAGTGTATTTTATGCAAGAAAGGGGATTGAGTCCCGAGGTGAAATGCAAATTAACGAATAAGTGCATTACCACTGGGTGTGGAAAAAAACAATCCGATACAAGACGAGAAATGTATTCAATTGAAATTACTTATCTTCCCTTAAGTCCGGAGCCAAATGTACTCCAGAAAAATTTGACGGATCGTTACGCCATTTTTTTATCGCGTTCCCTAATTTTTATGTGGATTTTAACAGAAAAATTACTATACTCTTGTATGGACGAGCGGAGTAATATGGACATGTTTTTATTTTAATTAATGTTGCCGCAATAAATTACGCACAGATACATAATATATCCAGTGAGCCCATGTGCATTGCCATATATGTACAATTGTTAGTACACATATTTCTTCTGTGAGAGTCCATCGAAAATGTGAAATTGATGATTTCGAAAGAAAATCCTCTTTTTATTATTTAATGAAATAATAAAGTTAAAATTGTAATCCCAATCGATTATAGCGCTTAATGCTCAATTTATCTCTTTACGCTTGACTAAATCTCATTTAATGAGTAAACGAGCATGAGTTCCGTAATATAAATTGAATAATTCTCTTCGAATACTTGGCAGATGAGAGAATGGTTTTTTAAACTGGTGGACTAATTTGATGATTAGAGCCGTACCCTTCAATCACAGAAAACAATTTCATTGCGGGTTATTACTCGAGTGGGCCCATGGTATATTGGATTTACCGAGAGAATGGAAATACCAGAGCCACTTGCTTTCGCCTGGAAACTCTCTCTGTGCAGGGAGTACCACAAACCCTCAGGAAAATCCAGATTTCCGCGACATCAAACGACGTGTATACGAATCTCGTTAACCAGAAGATGCCACTATGTATGATGTACGTCTTGGATCGTAATATAATGCGAGACTCCCTTCTTCCTCGGATATTCTCGAACCCGAGACCTCTCAATGTTTCTTCACCAAGAAAATACCATTCATATTTCGCTCTTATTATAAATAGAAAGGTTCGCTACTTCGAATTTGCGTTCATTAAGAATATTCAACGTGACCCGTGTCTTTTATGAAATTCAATTAAATTAAGGTTACCATTGCGCAGGCCTCAGACAAAAGCCCTCGGCCTTTAATAATCATTTCCTTTGATTTTTTTTAACTCATAAATTTCACAGCGTTCGTTTTTTTTTCTGAATTTCGTGGAAAATATGACAGTAATTATTATGAGAGAAAGGGGAATTAAAAAATCCGTGAATTTGCACACTTTTATTCATTTTGGTAATCAAATTAATAATTAGAGATATGGCAGTGTAAAATAATATTGAATCTTTTGTAATTCCCATTTCAAACATTTCCATCATTATATTAAAATATGAGTTGAAAATTTCATATTTTTAATTCAATTAATTTTTAAAAATATGTAGTATTTTTTATATTATGGACTACATTTCTTTGGAGATGATTTTCTACTTAAATTCTGAACGAATCTGGAAGTCTGAATTATTAATCTATTTTTCAATAGATTATAAAATCACCTTTCATGATGTAAAATTCATAAAGTTTTTATAACAGGGGAATGCGATTACGTCAGGTGTCATGGAGTTTTTCTACACTCTTTTCTCGTGTAATTCAGATGTAAAAATTACGACCGAATGAAAAAACGGTATATGAGGACATCCATAAAGACAGGGGATTATCCGAGTCATTGCTTAGCGAATTCAGAAGTTTCCCCGGGGTCGAGTTCGATTTTATATACATAGATTTCCTGTAGCATATTCGATACAATCGAGACACACTGCATTCACCGAAAGGATTAACCTGGGGATACGGAGGAATATGTATGGACTAGCGAAAACCTCTTGGTATTCGTCCATCGGAAGGTAAACATTTTACATAATCCATGGGGGAAAATACTTCTGAACCCAAAACTTTTTCCACTGCATTTCGAATTCCGCGCGCTCCATGAGACTGAATATCCGAATACTTCATTCGATCCTGAGTGAATGAAAAAAAAAAGAAACAGTGTTATTCCTCTGCCGAGACAAAGACCAGGAATACAGTTTCATCACCTGAGTAATTTCACGAGGTAACGAGTAATTCGAAAAATTTAAATTAAATCCGATTCCACTCGATTCTCCAGCGATTTCCATCGAGTTGTATACAATTGATTAGTAACTCTGAACGAATGAGAAAGGAAAATAGTAATGAATTAAATGATCTGAGTGCATTGTTATTTGACAAATATTTTCGCCATTATCAAGCACACCGAACTATCCTGTAATTACTTTGATTGATCGATAAATATAAACTCGTTACTCACAGGGGGTAATGATAGCATGAATAAAACGTTTTGATATTTATAATTTTAATGATTCACTGAATAAACAAATTCACGTAAATTGATGGTGGGATAGGTGCGTATTAATTAACGTTTTGGTGGGGTTTAGACGATTGAAAGTACCGAAAAGCTGGATACACTGATGAATTATTATGGATCGTATGATAATGGCGATGGGGGTTCGTTGCAACGAGGGCTTTTATTCAATACTCCAATGTGTACGTGTTGAATGGTACGGGTATTTGTTGATGTCTGCAATGAGGAACGGGGATGTGACGGGGAATAATGCAAATAATTGCGAGAGAGGGGTTGACCGGTTTGCCATTGCTATTAGTATGGCAATCATCGGTGCTATCGATCCTCGACACTTATACATTCTATTTCAATCCTCCTTCACATTCCAATTCTCATGAAATCCATTGGAATACGTGTGAGTGTTTGCCCAGGGGGCCCGTGTGTACCCCTCAATCCTCAATTCTCTTTAAAGATCATTCCATTCAATTTTCAATTCAAGGCTAAGGCTGATTTATCGACTGTCTGTTCGGTTCTCCTGAATTAATGCCGAGATTAATACTGCCTAAATTGGAACATAAATTCCAACAGTTTGTGGCATCTGTGAGATTGAAAAAGAGAGAATTACTAGCTCTGAAATTCCTCCTTATAGTCACTTTCTTACGGATTCCGAAAGAATTAGTGATTTTTGCTAAATTTAAAACATTTTTTTGAAAGTTAAGAACCACTGCTTCAATATATTGGGAAAAACAAAACGCAAAGCTGTTGCCTCATTCTTTAGATAAGATTGTCGAAGAAACATTATCATTATTGAAACATGAAGACGCTCAAAGGAAATGGTAATGGTCATTCTGAAATACATCACTCTCAAATATTAGATATTATTCAAATATTAAATATTATCTCAAGATTAGTCAGGCCTTGTCATTCTTAAATATGATTGCATTAGTCATATACATACCAAATAGGCACAAAGAAAACAAAAGATGCAACCAATTTGAAAAATAACAAATTTATAATTCACGGAGTGACCATTCTGAATTGTACCTGTACTGTAAATTTCAATAAATGGAAAATTAAATGGAAATACCAACAGAAAATTCACGTTCCATTGAAACCTGAAATGGTTTCACAATTTCTATTAAAATTTAATTTAAATTAGTTGAATAAAAGTTATCCATTATTTCTGTAATTGCGAAGCGAAAGGGCCATTACAAAATTTTTCAAAGCGTTCTGTAATTTAAATAAATAATTTCTTTCCTTTTTTTAAAACATAAGGAATAATTGAAGAATACTATGGAAGTGATTTGTTGAAGCAGTTAATTTAGGGGAGCTCCGTGAATTTCATTGGAAACCCTTTAAATGCAAAGACTTTTTCCATCCCGCGCATTATTTGAAAGCACCATCTTTGAGTAATGTGTATACAGTGTACAGAGTCTGGTTACTCGTAGGATAATCTCGAAGGGAATGGCTCTCGCAGTTTCAGCCTTTCTAATACGATTTAACGGTAAGAAATATGTGCGACGTGCCAGGGGTTGGAAAAGATATTGGTGAATTACAACTAGCTGTAGCAAACAGCAGAGAGAGTACCCACGAATCAAGGAGACTCGCTGGAATTTCTTGGGGGTGATGGTAAAGTACAGACACATGGGGTTGTATGAGCCCATAGAGCACAAGGGGTGACAGGGGGCCTGACGCCAGAGTCGTTGCAATTAACACGAACGTTTAATTAAGCATCCACCTACGTGCTCCTAGACGGTGTTATTCTCACATACCTGGCTGATACTCTACCCTTTCACCTTGATATATAACTGGTACTAACAATTATTCGTGCCACGTTCCCATGGGTTCCTGCATGACTCCGCCACTTCATCTTCTCGGATTCTAATTGATAGCCTTTTTTTAAGTGATTAATCTATCATTTCCATTCATTCAACTCCAACAAACTTTAATCGGAGATGAAAATAGAATTTTTTCATTAGGGCTAGACTGATATCTTCCATCGCTCCAATTCTTGGGAAAACTCGTGAGTTCTGAGTAGGGTAAGCATTTCAGTGAACACCTCCTCGATTCTCATGCTCCCCTGATACTATTTTTCAAATTTCGTATTTTTCAATTTCTGTGAATACCTCTTCCATTTTCATGCTTCCCTGATACTTTTCCAAAAATTTCGAATTTTTCAATTGCAGTGAATACCTCTTCTATTTTCATGCTTCCCTGATACTTTTCCAAAAATTTCGAATTTTCTAATTTCAATGAATACCTCCTCCATTTTCATGTTCACCTGATACTTTTTCGAAAATTTCGAATTTTCTAATTTCAGTGAATACCTCCTCCATTTTCATGTTCACCTGATACTTTTTCGAAAATTTCGAATTTTTCAAATGCAGTGAATACCTTCTCCATTGTCATGCTCCCCTGATACTTTTTCAAAAATTTCGAATTTTTCAATTTCAGTGAATACCTCCTCCATTTTCATGTTCACCTGATACTTTTTCAAAAATTTCGAATTTTTCAAATGCAGTGAATACCTCTTCTATTTTCATGCTTCCCTGATACTTTTCCAGAAATTTCGAATTTTTCAGTTGCAGTGAATACCTCTTCTATTTTCATGCTTCCCTGATACTTTTTCAAAAATTTTGAATTTTCTAATTTCAGTGAATACCTCCTCCATTTTCATGTTCACCTGATACTTTTTCAAAAATTTTGAATTTTTCAAATGCAGTGAATACCTCCTCCATTGTCATGCTCCCCTGATACTTTTTCAAAAATTTCGAATTTTTCAAATGCAGTGAATACCTCCTCAATTGTCATGCTCCCCTGATACTTTTTTGAAAATTTTGAATTTTTCAATTCCAGTGAATACCTCCTCGATTTTCATGCTCCCCTGATACTTTTCCAAAAATTTCGAATCGTCAAATTTCCGTGAATACCTCCTCGATTTATGAATTGAATTTAATTGAAGAAAAAAAAAGTTATGGGTAATTATTTTTAGAGATTCTAGATGTCAAATGATAACACCCTACACGTGTGAGATTGAGCGCGGAGCGTGCCATATATGCTAGTATTCTAAAAATTTTGCTCACAGTTACTCGAATTTTCAATTATGAGACTTTAAATTTATTTTCAATTGAGAATGACCAATAACTTCCTCATTTTCCCTGTTTAAAAAACTAGTAGAACGTTTTTCGTGACCGATATATTTGTCGTTGTTAAAAATTTTAAGTGCAATTTGCCACCGGCAAATATCGACTCAATAAAAATATTTCGGCTTCATCAGACGGAGACAATGAAAACCGTTGATTAAAAAAAATCATCGCGTATTCCTCTGATATTTGTGAACAATATTGACAGATAGGATAAAAAGAATTTCAATTTTGTTAGTTCTGGAATGCAGTAGCCCATTCTCCATGCGAATTGGTACAAACAAAACCATCCGAACGGTCAATTATTCGCGACTGAGTGCTGGATTGTGGACGAGAGAGGCTTTACCCATTGCGAAACAACTATTGAATATTGGATATCAGTATCTCTCTCTCTCTCGTCACTGCTGGTCAAAGGGTTTTTCCCGAGTTACGAAATAAACTATCTATGATTATCTAGTACGGTCACTGGGTACATGGTATGTGTGAACTACTTCCACTTCATGATCAATCGGCTTTATCCAATCTCCGAATGTAACAGTTCCATTTCAGATTCCGTGTGATGTACAGGACAGTGCTCTATTGATTAGATTCACTCCAGTAATATTTCAGGGGGAAGTGAATTCATAGAGTATATTATTACACGATTACACGAATAACTCCATCCGACCGTATTTTCCCCTGGTCTGTATAAATTCTATTTCTATATCAATCAATACTTAGCTTCTTCGTCACCTCGATCACATTTTTCATTTGTGATTGAATGATTTTGTAACTGAATGCTCAAATGAGGATTAAACCACGGAAAAGTCAAACGGCGACGGCTTTTTTTTATTGCATTTATTCAATCGTTATCTGGTGTGAACATCGACATTCAATTTGTAGGCTAATTAAAATTTCGATACTTACGTCCTTTCGTTATTAATCCGTCGATACATGTTCCAGTACTGGGGATAGTAATGACATACGCTCTAATAAATAAAATAAACGAGCCCCCGCATTCGACTATTTCCCGCGATACCGGTTTTAGAAAAATCTTATCGATTCGTTCCGCGCAGAATAACATTTTCCGGATTAAAATCACGAGATTAATCGTTTTTAGATTGTTTTTTTTTTTAAAACAAACATTGAATTAGTTCCTAGCCTGGTTTGTGGTAGTTACCTGGTACATGGTGTGACCCCATGGCCATCGATTCATCTCGCGTAATCGGGCGGTAAATTCCCCACCCCAGGAGCGACGAAAGAAGAGACCGTAGACGCATAAGGAAGAAAAACAGAGAGAAAAGATGGTTCCCCATATAAATTTCCCCTGTTCTCGCCCATTCTCATTGTATTTCCAGATAAATCTATCGCCCGTAAATAAGATTGTTGTGAGAGAGTGCAAACCTCTGCTCCTCCACCCTCGTACCCACGAAAAAAATACCCACATTGTTTCACGATTGAGCGTATTACCATACATAAATATACGCAAATATACCACCCACCACCCACCACTCGCATATTTCTTTTCATAACCTTTCGGGCTCCAGCAGCGTACACGAATCTAGTTGGGATATCAATCTGTACAGCAATAAGCGCGACGATAAGCTGTATTTATGCGCATCCTGGGAGCACTAGCAGATTTGGGCCGGTAGAAATTTATGATCCGGCCGAAATCGCATCTCCCAGATTCCATCGAAATGCTGAAAAAAAATAGAACATGAAATCCAGAGGAAAAAAAAACATTAAAAAAACACTGAAGTAAAATGTGGAAAGGATAACGATCACCAATCGATCTCTCTATTTTAGCAGTCAAACCGATGGCTTCCGGAGCACCAGCCATACAGCTGAAAACACGTCCCTACTGTGAAAATTGGCCCCCGGGTGGGCGCTAGCCGATAATTCCCATTGCTTGCCATTCAGTTTCACTCGTTCCCAATTTCTCTTTCCTCTCCGCAACTTTCAGTTGAGATTCGTACGTGTGAGAACACGATGGAGAAATGCGGTAACGTCGATACTGTTAACGAGGTTAGAGTAAAGCGTCTCGTTTGCCCTTAGTTCAACGAGTGGACACTGCATGTGTGAGTATCCCATGTTTGCTGCTGTTTCTGCTAGCTGTGTGTACATTCGCCGACGATAGCAGAATATCCGTTGCCTGTTCAAAGGTTAGAAACGTGTCAGCCGTTATGGCTGAGAACCAAAATCCTCGTTTTTGCTGTCGCAGGCGCCAGTAACAGGTGTCAATATCGAGGAGATACGACTTTTTACCCCGAATTTATTGTAGAAAAAGATATGGAACAGATCTACTGTATTCAGCATTGTCATACAAAATTCTGCAGTTGTGCACTGTTCGCTGCTCTAGAATTAATTTTTTCTCTCATTCTTCACATTCTTGACGAATTCTCAGCCAAAAAAAATCGGAAATATTTGTACAATGGCTTAAAAGAATTGTTCAGTTCCCAGAAACGGGATAGTATCATCTGAAAGTTACTTGAAGACGTTAAATAACTTTTATAATTGTTGAAAAACACGAGATGACAACGTCGCCATCTTGGAAACCCCTTGTAACTGAGAGGGGACCGACAAAATGGCCCCGTCTGTGAATCACCTAGTGTTTTCGTGAATAATCAATTGACTAATAATAACTTTTTTCCAATCATTTGTAATAACGTTAACAATAAATTTAGTCTCACATTTCCTGTTCAATTACAATGATCTCCAATCAAATTAAACTGACGTATTATTCATCGAGGTGAAATTTGATCATGAAGGCAACGGCTAGATTGCGAATTCACGTTTAAAAAGTATTGTCCGTCAACGTCAATATTTTATTTCTTTCGTCGTAAATTGGTTTTCGGAGAGCTAAAGAATGATTACCGAGGGAAAAAAACCGTAATTTCCATCGGAGGTAATGGATGGAATGGTGCAGACGGCCGATGTTTCGCATGGGTAAAGTTATACTCATGCTGAACGATGGATTCAGTGAATTCTGGCCCTAAGTCCACGAGGTGGACCGTTGGGATCTTATAATGCGACCGTGTGTCAGGATCAGGCTTGTATCCATAACGCATTGAGATATCCTCACGTATCTGAATGAAGAATCGATGTGGATTAAGGGATTTAGCATGCCGAATTCGTGATAGGATAAAGCTATTCTGTCCCAGTGTAACCGACTGGCCTCTCTCTGAGCCCGTGGTCAACATCAGATCTAGTTGCTGGTAATGTTGCAAGAGTACATCCTATCGGCGAAGCGATCGGACCTCTGCCCCAGCTATTTTCAAATCCTATAACCACTGTTCAATGCAGTTATACGTTTGAGTCCAGCACATTGAACTTAATACTTGAAACGATCTCCCAAAGGTCCCAGGATAGTGAATTCGTCCGATAGTCTCGATAATTGAAGATTGAAGGTTTTTTTAATTCGATGAAAAGCCAGGGCGGGGTTTCATATTTGTTCCCGGTGTTCTTTATTCAAGATGAAGAATGATGGAATGGTCCACATGTGCCCGGGGACATGATTGAAGAAGTGCACCGGAATATGGAAGAGGATCGTGAAAGTTGGAAAAATAAAATAGTGAATTTAAATGCAAATGCAGTACAAATCTTATATCTTATATGCATTGTGAACACATGAGGGGAAGCCGGATCATGACGTATATAGAGATTGAAAGAGATAAAATGTGTTATTGGTATATATACTGAGTCTCTCATCATTCTGGCTTTCATCGAGCTGAGGACAGCGTAGTCTTACCAACAAAATGATAGTGTCTCTCATTGTTCTTGAAGAGTAAGTGTATTAACTTGTAAAACCGGATCAACTCCTGCCATTATCGGATGTATCTGAAGCGAAGTCCTTCAGTGAATTGAATCCTTCGTTACCGAGTTAAATCCAGATAGACTGGTGGAGATGGAGTTTTTGTCGAATCTCCAAGAAAGTAAGACCAGGAAATTGATTCTCTAGGTCTTGAGACTCACCGAGATATTTCCACTGAGGACCTTTCTTTATAGAGCTCTTGTGGAGTTGAGTGAGTCCGAGGTGAATTTTTATTCAAAGCCCATCGCTAGTCTTTAGTGTCGCTCCTCACGTATATTTTATTTTCTTACGAAATTTAGATTCAAGAAATTTGTGCTGCACACCACGAGAAATGTTGGTTGATGCCAGACTGGAAAATAAGATGGGGCCCGAGTGGTTGGGGTGAGTTTCACCCTGGCCCTCATTTTCATTGGTATAACGTTGGGCTCAGCACAGGGTATCACCTTCATCCACTTGCCTTGAATGAACGAGAGCGCATATTCTCCAAGCGCCAAGAGTTTCCAGACCAGCATAAAACAGAAACAATTGCTTTTTACGAGGTATACGCGAGTGGAATATGCAGGAGGCTTTTGCATTTTGTTTACTTTTCTGCATAAAGCACCAAGAAATCATGTTTCTGTTTGCTATTTTTGTTTTTTCCTCCTTTTTTTTCTATAAGAAACCTTTCAAGGGTCGTTTAAAGATATTCTCCATTATACAGGTGAATCTTGGTCCGAGGGTTTGAGTTGAGGTGGCCTATTTGCTCGATCTAGTGCGCCGAGCAATCTCCAAGAAGCCCTTCTGATAGAATACGAAAAGGAAGAAGTTGTAATCCTCTTACCGGTGCCCTCCTCCGCTCTTTGACGTACCTACGATTAACCCGTCGTTTGGGTAAAGTGGTTGGAGTACTCAACTCGGTATTTTCACGGGAATTCTGGACCTCTGCTATTTGAAAGGACGAATTTATGGGATGAGGTTATAAATTGAGTGAACGGGATATTAAATCGGCATGGTTTCCGTTGATACTTGTGAGGATTGCCTGTTCGGTACGCAGTCGTTGAAAATTAATCCCCATGTTTCAAGTTGAAAATTTCATGTTTTTTAACAGTTTCCGTTTAAGTTGACATTCAATCCAATCGACAGTGGAAAATACTGATAATCTCAGCCAAATTTTTGTAATAATATTTTTTTAAGATTCAATTAATAGTTATAAAAAATATCCATATAAATATATATATTTCGGTAGTTCCCCGATTTTTCGAGATAACTGTGAAAAACTGAACGATGTAAAAATCCGACACAATTCACATTCAGAAAAATGCATTAAAAAATAATTATTAATCAGTCCAATTTGCATTAAAAAATGAAATTTAAATATTGTTTGTTTGGGGGCCGAGTCAATTAAAGGTTTACCACTTGGCTGTTGAAATTCACCCCGAAATACATCGAAACAGCCCGAGAGACCTAGCTGGCGTCTACGTAATGAACCCCGGCAGTAAGAAAACAGCATTAGAGTTGTAAGACACTTGAGCAGTACGATAAGCAGTTAATCCATTACCGGTTAATTGAAGTGAATGTAGAATTGCGCACATCTCTGGAGGCCAACTCCCCACTAGCTTTTTCACCCCATGGAGTGGGTGTGAATGCACATCCCCCGAAGATCCACGCAGTGTTGATAATAGAAAGAGCCGAGAGCGATGGCAGATGCACTGCCAAGTGGATAGAATGGCAAATGCGCGAGCTCGCTGGTTAATTTATAAAACAAAGGGTAACTATAATCGGTATCCGGGGTAAATGCAAAAGGTAAAGGGGAAGTACGAGACTGGCGTGTTGCCCTTGTCTACCAATTAAAACTTGCAAACTACATGCGCCTATCTCTTTTCCAGGGCACACCCTCGTTCTCCGAGTGTTGACTCCTCTCATCATTGTCCCTTTTAATTTTCACCCTTCACTATTCGTTGCTCAATCATTTGACCCAATTCCAGCTTCTCTCCGGGGTTTAACTAAAATTATCAATGTCTGAATAACATTTATTCCTTACAATATAGGGAATTAAAATTGTTGAGTCTATACACGAAGAGAAAAATACTGGAAAAAGTGCCGGACAAGTTCTGTAAAAATTACTGTTTGAAATATAAACGTGGAGTGAGCGGTCAATTTGCAAAAAGTACTACACGGGTAGGAAAATTTACGAATCAATTCCATCGAATTTATTGTACCGTTTTTTTTTTTCATCCAAGCGAGATTATAGCTCAATCCCTGGCATTTTCCTATGGTCTATTAAGTTGGGTGAGTTTTAGACGTTTTCAATGTGTGGACTATTTTTTTCTGGTCTATTTCTTTTGCCTTCCTTACCATACATCTTATCGCTAAGTCAACACGGCTGTCGATTTTACGCCATTAAAACCGTAAACAGTACGATCTTTACGTTTTTTAACGTACTATTTACTCAAAAATCCGTAAGTTTGCGAAGTATGAAAATAATCCGTGACAGCACCATAAATTTTCGAGAGCAAATAATAAAATGTGTGAACTGTCTCTTATTTTTTACCACGATTTTAGATAACAAGTGACTAAAATTATTCTTCAGTCCACGATGAGGTGACTATCTGCTGCATCAATACTGTCGATGGGAGAACAGCAAATTGTTGAGAGACTGGCTGTTTACTGATAATTTGGTGAATGCCACACGGGATAAATACACTGAGAAGTTATTCTTCAAAAGTTTATTGCACACAAACCGTATACTTACCCCTTGCAGACCTCAGCTCTGAGCAATTTCCTTGCTGGTATCAGGGAAGCCGTTACGTAATAAAGGCAGCTCTCGGCACTCGCTCCCTCCACCTGCCTTTATAAGCTACTTTAATCTATCGTGCACGCGAATACGAAATGAGCATATAAATTTATACGAGCTATTTCTACCTAGGAGAATACACGCCTACCATCTCCGTCGATCATAACCTCTCCTAGTGTTGGCGTGTTGCCTCCAGAGAAGAGAGTTGATGTACACCCACCATCTCTCCTTTTCTGTTGACTTTCAGGATCTTTCGATGCATTATTCTCAGAGTGTTGATAGGTGTACTGCACAGCTTACCACGTTTTACAATGTCGGTTAAACAGCTTTCATCGAGGTTGCCGAGCGATTGAAATTCATGACTTAGATTATGTACTTGACTGGAAGATCTTACCTTATTTTTGCCAAGAGTATGAACTAACTGGTGAGGCTTAATATCAGCCGGTGCATCGATGCAGTCGCCGATAATTGAAGAGATATAAGCGCAGGACAGAATCCGCGAAACGCTGAACCTGGAATTGTTTTATCTCATTTATTCTCAATGAAGAAGAAATGGCGCGGAAGAAACATTTCTTTGTGAATTCATCGAGATGACGTGATATAACATTAAGCCGAGCATCGCAATATTAAATGTTCCCTTGCAGCCGGTGACAAAGAGACTCTTGATAAAACTCAATTTTTAGTCTTTTTTTTTTCGTTATGCCGTTATCTCCCCCTCGAAATGAACAGGGAAACCGTGAAAAAAAATATATATAACATGTAATAGTTCTACGGGGTAGAGTCAAGGAGAATCGAGGAATGAGAGAAACCTGACTTTCGTTAATCTCTCCACGGAGGAGCCCTTCGTTCCGGCAATCCGTCGGCCGCAGGAAGCAATTCGTAGTTTTCCAATCAGACGATAGGAGCCAGGCCATAGATAGAGGAAGAGAGAGAGCGAAGATCGCGTTCATTTTCCCGGGCTGTACGCGACTCGCATTATATATCCGGAAAACCGGAAACGGTCGATCAGACCGCGGTGTGCCGAGGACGATATTCTATCTCTTCCATCCCCAGTCCCGCATACTCCTTCCTTCCTTTCTCTACCTTTCGTCTTCCTGCGCTATTTCCCTCAGTCCTCTTTTCCCAGAGCTTTTTTTTTTCAACGCCATGCTTTATAGGATAAAAATCCCGAGATATCGTAGCTATTGTTCGCTTAATCGAGAAAATCAGAGGCGCTTGGCACCACCTCCGTTCCATTCTTCTCAATTCTCATCCCCGAATCTTCATTTCAATTCTGACGTTAAACTGTTATTTGACACTACAGCGATGAGGAAGGTCATCGTATATTTTCAAGTACGTGAAATATTTAATATATTTCTTCGATTATTGCTCCAACTCCGACGTAAGCTAATGAAATTTTATACTTTTTTAATTTTGAACTTGAGGAATCACTTAATACTTGGGATTTATTCTCTCCCATTCCTATAAAACCGGAACATTATTCGTTCTTGTGGACTACGCGAATTGTTCTGTAATATTTTCAATGCATTATCATGAAAAGTTGAAGTTAAAAGTCAAAATCTAATGTAACAACAGACATGTAGAATTGTAGAATTATATTGTAGAATATAAAATGTGGAGGATCAGGATAAAATGATATCTATATCACTGCTAAAATCACACATCATATAAATGTGGGAGAGATAATTAGTTTGTGGCTGGCGCTAGAAAAAAATTGTAATTAAATCTAGGACTCTTTCCAGGGCTGACAATTTGCCGTTACCGACCAACTGAACATCCCTCAGCCTGTAATAATGTCTGGTGCAGGAAATTGCTCAGTTACTGAGCACTCGATCGCCTGTGTAATGTAATATGCACGGGGTCCGGTGAATTTCAGTTGGTGTAATCCCAAGTGCGTTTACCCTCTGTATCTGTAAGTACGTTTCTCACAATTCTCGGGGTAGTACTGCATTGAATTCATCACAGTCAGGGTCTGCGGCCGGTGAAAACGTTGCACGTTGAATATTCAGATATTCATGTTGCTATCGAGGATGTTGCTGGTGCATCCAGCAAAGGAATTCAAAACGTGAGTACAATGACTCTGTGCGATTGCTCTTTGAACCCTATGCAGCTGCATCATATTCATCAAAAAAAATTTTGTGCTGAGTTTAATTGAAAAGTGGATGAACGTTCAGCGGGAGATAACGAGATTCGTTTATTCCTCATTATTATTCCGTTAAAATTATCTCTTTTTCATTTAAATTGTGATTTTCCGGGCACTTATTGGAAATTTTCACGCTCAAGCCAGCGGCGACACATGAATGAAGTTCGCCCAGTTCGAGAACTGATCCCCGACTATCTATTGATCAATCCAATTGCCGTGGGCTCAACGCGGTAAATTTGAATGCAGCGCGCGTAGCGCGTAAACAGTTTTGGCGCTTGCGGATATATAAATGTATTATATTTTCACATGATCCAATGAGATTTTCTGGTAAAAGTTCCGGAGTGCAGCGAATACCTCTGAAGGATGACACTTGTCTCTGAGGAGTCGTCGGAGAGACGCAATTTCAAAGACGCGCTTCCACGAATCGCTCGTAACTTTTACGAGAAACCCTGACGCGTTGATAACCCCAGCTATTTCTGCGTAACCCGTATGTGTTTACGTCCATCGGCAATACGACACTCCACCCGACCCTCAGAGTAATGTCAGCTACTCTGGTCCTACTCTTAAAAATCTTTACAACGGATACGAGACGAGAAAAATAGAAAAATTGAAACAAAAACAAACCTATTTGAGGACGACCCCTTTTACCTCCCCCTCAATTTTGGCGGATTGCCAGCATAACTCGTAACTTTCTCACGAGGCTATCCTCTCCGCAGTGAGAACGATTTATCACCAAACGTGCGGTATAATCAGTGGAAAAATATGTCATGAGTGTAAACATTTGTATGCTCACGTGAAATATAAAATGTTCCAGGTGGCAAAACGGTTTATCAATGACATCTGATTCTCAGTTATGCTTATGTGATATTTGAAGGGGGGATCTTCATTGACAAAATTTTTAACGTGCTAGGAAAATCGTGTGTCTGCTACCTAATCCAATTTAACCACTTGAATTTATTTCAATTCAGTTTTTTCACGGTTTACTTTTTTAAATATTTTTTTAATACTTGATATTTTACTTGAATGGATAAGACTTTAAGACTTTTCCTTTAGGTCTGGAAAACTTGATTCCACGTAATTTTTTTCTGTTCTCTTGATTTTTTTTTAATCATGTACATCAGGATAATATCCGAAATTACCTGTTGTGATAATTATTTTGTAGAAAATTCTTTTTTAATCCAAGGACATTTGCATTTGTTGAGAGTTTTGAGGAAGACATGGGGTGCGACACGTTGAGGATGATGAGACATTTGATTTCCGGACGACTTCCTTGGATGTCGAATATCATATGATCGAATGGAATATTGCCATGCAATTCTCCAGCATGCGGTAATTGAGGGCATAAAATATTCATTCGGTTTTATGATCGTAACTTCATGCCATAACTTTTAAACTGATGCCATTGGTTTTTATTCTCAGCGGAAGGTCACAGTTGTTGTTTTAGAGAGTACTTTCGAGGGAAAAATGTTTATTTGATTTTGCTATTTGTTTTTCATTGAGTCGGCGGGTAGGCAATGCATTTTCAGCGGAAATAAAAGGAAACCTTGGAGTTGGATTATTTATGCGACAAGTTCCGTGGACGCAGGGGAAAATGCGTTTGGGGAAGGTGTCGTTGAATGGACTCTGATTACCATTTACGAGGGTGAACCCAGAAGTTTAGTATAAATAACGCTGTCAATGGCCTCCACTATTGCGTCGTGGATACTGGCGTTTTTATCACTGATAAATAATTCCATCGCTGAAAAACACTCGAAAAACAAGTAGACGATGAATGAGTGATATACCTCGGAGTGAATAGAAATCAATGATTACGCGATATACGATAGATATTATCACAGTTGAGTAACTAAGTAGTCAAGTGCTATAAATTTACCTCTTCTCCACGCTATTTTTCAATTTTACCTTCACCGTGTAGAAGGGAATGCTTTTATCGCGTGTTCTGATAAATAACAGACGATGCTCGTATTTTAATTGATATTAAAAATATATCAGCGAAGTTTCCTTCAAGTGTCGCCATGAGTTGATTAACTTTCGGGATGACTACGAAAATGAGAGTAATGGCGACTGTTTATCTCGAGACAATGGGGAGGAAAGAGAAAAAGGCAATTCTGATTTTATCTTGAAAATTAGCACTCGCTATAATGAAGCCTCGACAAGAGTCTTGAAATATCGGTCTAGTATAAAATTCAGGACGAGACTTGAGAACAACAGGCAGGCGATGCAGCCTCCAGGAAGCTCAGAGGATGTACCGCTGGGCATTAATGAAGTTTATTGGCTAATTTATAAAGAGCTAAGTGGTCGATTTACCAAGATAAGAGATCTTTGTTCTTTGGGTTTTATTGGTTGGAAGTCTCGCGTGGAGACCAGGAATGCAATCTTTTTTAGTGAACTAGAAATTAGAATGAATTGATGTTTTAATGGGATTGCAGGATCTCCTTGCATCTGCAATTTGTTCGAGCATTTTTGTCAATATTATTGTTATTATAGAAAGGAAAACGTAAAGGGAAGTTGGGACTTTTCTTTTCAATTTTTCAATGAAATTCGGAAGAAAATTTTATATAGTGCAAGGGGCTGTAGGGGAAGTGAATTCGGAGGATTCGACTATGTACAATACCCCCACGCGCTTGCTGTCACTGCAAGCTGATTTTTTTCAAAGTAAATTCGAATATGACAGAAATTTATTCTTCGGCTTTATATTGCCCGGAATTCAATTCCTCATCGGAGGAAACAATAGATTATCTACATGTTGTAGTCCGGAGATAGTCCAGTCGGAAAATCAAAAGCTATACGACAACAAATATTGAGGAGAGGTGCGACTATAACGGGATTCTACTGCAATTAAATTCTCAGGTGTTTGATTATTTGGATATTTATTTTTTTCCGGGGATGATGAAAAATTGTATGATTAATAGGTTTGCGTATCTACCGCAGTTGAGCGATTTCGATTGAAATTTCGGAAACTTGTGAAGTTCAAATCTTATTTGCGACAGGTGCGATGGGAGTCTGACGGATTCGCGTGATAAGTACCCCGGGGGGAGGGAGACGTAGATTTATCTAGATGTATTGAAGAATGAAGGGGAGATGCGTTGAGAAAACGGGTAAAGACTTGACGACAACATGCCATCCATTATTCATTGGCGTTGAAGGCGCTTTTCCGGATTTTTCTTTTCAATGGCCTCCCCATGGCGCGACCCGGATATTTTTGGTAAGTGAATTTCGATATGTCGAGGAGGAATGTCCGGATTTTATTTGCCAGCTAAAAAATTCCGGGGATTCCGCCTAGGCTAATTTTTCCCTCGGACATTTTTCCCCTCTTTAATTTTTCCCGAATGGAGAAATCGTATTTTCCCTACGGTTTTTCATGTGGAAAAAAAAATCACGGGAAAATGAATTTGGGGAAGGGGGAGGAGGCGAGGAGGTGAGGGTAGAGGTGGAAATGGAGGGAGAATGTGGAGTTGGGAATTTTCTATTTGCAGGAAGTTGTTAACTCACAGCAATTTTTGCGGGTGGAATCTAGCGCAGCTGCAATGTACAGTTCTCCTTGATTCAGTGGGAATGAAGCTCGGATGAGGTATGGCTTTTCGCAAAATGGAGGGGTGTAACTTCATTTGGTGATGTTGACAGTGGTGGAGAATCATTTCACAGTTGACCTGGTTCCTCAAAGCAACATCTGTAGTTGGGTGATATGGATTGTAGTGACGACTAATCTGGAACTGTGTTGGGTTGTTTGCTCAAGCTATTTTGCACGAGATGTTTTCTGTTTTCAAGCTGAAGATATCGTAAGGGTGTACCTTTTTTCCGTGACTCTGATTTTACCGAAGCAGACGAGATGTGAGTTTATTTTTCATCGAATGCGATAAGTCCGTTCTTTGATACTTTCACGTGGAGAAATGACTGCGAGGTAATGCGAAGAGTTTTCCAAGGATGTTTTTTCGTTACAAATGCAGTGGTGCAGGAAGTAATTGAACCATTTAGACATTCGATAGTAGAAAGAGGACAGACGTCGCTCGTTATGAGAACAATTTAAATGAAAATGACTGAAAATCTAGATGTAACTGGAACTTCAAATATGGATTGCTGTACGGAGATAACTGTAATGCGTTAAAAGTTGTCGCTGTGATTGTAATGATTCATTATTTCAGTGTAACACAGGATGAAAAATTAAATGAAGTGAATTTGAATTCGATTCCAATTAAAAACGGTCATTCAGCTTGAGTTTTCGATAAATCGATATTTGAAGAAAATTGAATTGGAATTTTCCTGAATTTTCAACATTTTCACTGTTTGTCTGTGCCACGTAGAGAAAATTGGAAATTTCCAGAATATTATCGAAAAATTAACGAATTTGTTAATTGAAAAATTCCACCGAAAGGTCATGTCATCTGTTGTGAAAAATTTCCAGTTTTTTTATCTGAAATTTCAAGTGCAATAATTTTTCAATCCATCACAGAGTGTCCGATCATTCATTAATGATATCCATCATTTGTACGTCCTATCAATGATTTTTTCCCGTTGGTATCTCCCAAAGGAGATACGCTCATTTGAAAATCCACTCTCGAAATTTGGCAGGATCGATATCGCGCGCACGAAATATCGAAATTCTATTTCTACAGTATCAGTTTCGATGGAGTGATCCACTGCCTATGGCAAATTTAATGATTCATCAATAATGAACACAAAAATATGATTTTACTTTTTTTTTTTCATTTTCTCCTACTGCATTCAACAATTTACAGGAACGTATCATGTGTGGGCTGGTATGAGTCTCGTGAGTGGTTTCTGTCTTTCAACCCTAGAATGTTCTGTAGTTTTCTTCACTTTCAAGTTATAACGGTTAAAGTTTAACACTTTGGATATATACCTCACTTTCATCGGATTCTTGGCGCTCTCACACTTGCAAAAACTTGGAGTTGTCGTGCGTTGGATGCAGCCAAAACTGCCATGAGAGAAAGCGATTTCCACCGATTTTTTGGCTCCTTTGATTTGCAGAGACTCAATGTTGAATTTAATATTTAAAGGAAAGATGATGCGATTGCTATACATGTTTCATGCTATCGATAATCTCCCGCTGTGCGGAATGTTCCTTACTTTCTGTTAAGTCCACGGTGAAGTTTCAATATCGCGAATTTTAATGTACAGTAGACTCCCGTTACAATGGCGTGTACGGGGCTGTAGGGGAAGCGCATCTTGAAAATCCGACTATATTCAGCTACCCCCACCACACGCTCGCTGTGACCATTAACTGATTTTTTAACAGCAAATTCGACTTTATTTTTCACGGAATTCCTCACCGGAGGAAACAGTGGATTATTTACATTTTGAAACTCGCAGCTAGTAAAGTACGGAAACCGAAAGAAACGCGAGAAAATGAATCGAGAAGAATTGTGACTATATTAATTTATTATACTATATTATTATTACTGTGTCTATTTTAAGAAGCCTACTCTATTTTTTCTATTTTATCCTTAGAAAATCATTAAAATTTTATTGACAAACAGATTTTTATAATTTCGGATGGTTTGCAAATTGAAATAATAGATGAGATGATCGGCTTTAGTGAATGCAATAGGGCCGAATGGTTTTAATAAAGCAGCGATACTAAACAGCGCTTTTTCTCCATAAAAATGGTGGAATAGCATTCAACTTCTTTAACGAATGAGAGGTACATTAAGGTAACTCTCTGGAGAAGCATAAAACGAGGTTATACATACAAAGTTGGGGGTAGTCGAATGAGATCCTTGCACGCTGGATCTGGGTTGGTGAAAAGCTCCGACACAAGTCCCCTAACCGTGTACTACACGTCTAGTTTCTGTTTGGCTTGTTCCAAGCTCAGCTTCGTATTAATGATGAAGTGCTCTAATCTCTCCTCCGTTATATCTGCAGGGCACGACAAAAAGACAAGCATCAGGCTCTCACGAATATGACAATATTCCCCTTACACATTATTACCACTCGCTTCGGGTACGCAATCACATTTTCATTTCCCACAAACCGACGATAAATAGGAGCAGTCGCTCCATGAAAATTTCTATTTTCCTATTTTTTCCGAAAATATTGTTAATAAGTGAATGAAATAAACGGAATTTAAGTCAAATTGATGAAAACACGAGAGTCTAGTGAATCTTATTGAAATGTTAAATTTCAATTGTATGCTGGGGGTTTTAGTACATGGAGAGAGCGGTGATGCGATGTAATGACTTTTCATTCTCATTAGTATTCCGCGTGCATTTCAATACAAATGACTTTAAAGTCGATCACGCACCTGCGATATTGATAGAATTGGTGAAATTAATTATTTCATACCTGGATTAAATTTTATTTCCCTACCGAATATCCAAAAGTCATGAATAATTTAGTTATATACTGATCAATGTTGAATGGTAAAGCAAGCTGTAATGACTGATTGAATAATAATTCTCCATCATCCGCTTCCGGAATCATCGCAGATAGAAAACAAGTAGATCATTGCATCTTTATGAATGGATGTTGTTGTGATAAATATCTGCTATAAATGATTAATACGGTATTAATTAATGGAATGGTCATTTTTTCATTTATTCATCATTGACAATTCGATTTGACTCTAGGTTTTAACTCGTTTCACTTACAATTTACTATTTTAAGTCTTTAAAACATTAATTGTGATTAATTTATGATTTTATCATCTTTTTTTCTGCTAATTAATCTGAACAAATCCCGATTTTTTAATTCCTTTTAAATAACAAATACTTTCTCATTGCCTATTTATTCCTATGTATTTACATGAGTCCTGAAAAAATATTATCAAGAAAAAAGGTGTATCTCCAAATCAATAAATAAACTTCATTTTCTATTAGTTTAAAATGACAAAATCTGAAAGATTCGAGAGCTTTCAATTTTTATTCCATCATCAGGAAAAATTCATTACGAAATCAATCGTGGGATTGCTCTGAACTCGTCGGGCCTTTGAATCGAGAGTATATGCGGAAATCTCTGGAGATTTGTTGGAGGCATCGAAGAAGAAAACGACCTTTATTAGGCCCCATGATAGTACGTCCCCATGGGCCGATGAATACTGCTCGGAGACTGCAGAATTACGGATGGTATGGCTCTCCCACACCGAATTCCCTCGTTCATTCCTATGAATAATCACCCTGTCAAGGCCACAGTATCTTATAATATCCTGTGACATGTCTTGTATGGCTTCGCAAAGTGTTTTTATCACTTCCTCTTCCGCTTGGTTGAGTCCGCCTTATTTCCAAATGAAAAATCCCCAACACCACGTCAGCAATTCAAGCATTAACTTTATTTGTTAAACACGCATTTAATTAGTTCATAACGAATCGTTAATAACAATTAAACATAATTTATCTCAATTTAATTTGGACTTGAGTATTTTACATTTCTGTGTCGAATATTGAATGTGAATTTTTTTTAGGTGAAATGCCCGTTCGGTTTCATACGAAAAAAATTACATCCGCATCGTTCACGTTCGAAACAAATTTACGCACGTACTGGACTCTCCATTTCAATGAGTATTCCATTGAATGGTGTCTCATCTCGATACTGTCGTAACCCCATCATACATTCGGAACACGTGGAATCGCTGAAGTGCCGGCAGATTGCGCTCTTAAATTTATTTTTATTGCTCTTTAAGGCTCGGTTGTATAATCTGGCCACAGTTTTATCATTTTTTTAAAGTTCTTGTCATTCCCAACATTTCATCTTTTGCGCATTTACCATTTACCACACCAGTTGGCATATATCGCATTTAATGTGTGTTACTCAAAATATTCTATTTCTTTTCGCCTGCCTTGCAATGAATGGTTTTTTTTTAGTACCAATAAAAAAAATTCTTTGAAACTGTTTCATTTTTTAAATTTCAGTTGAAAAATCATCTAACGATTCAATAAATCAAGAAATTAAGTGATTCATCAATGCAGAATTTTCAAAATTCCATATTTTTTATTCAACAATTCAAGTTTAATTCCCCAACAGTATGAACTAAGGAATAAAAAGACAACCCAACTAACTCCGATTTAAGTTTATAAAATTCCTAAAAATTTGATTAATTATTTTCTGGGGATTGAGAAATTTTCACAGCGAATCTACAGACAATTCGTCTCCACGGAGTTGTCTAACTGTTTCCACCTTCAACCGAAATCAATGAAAATTTTTGTTGAATGGAGGGCGCCTGCAACAGAACGCCATTGCTATCTGCAAAAAGTATCCCCCGGAATTCGATAATAATTCAATAATAAGTTCAAGTGAACTCGGAATCATCTGAATTATATTCAAGTGGTGGTTCTTCCCCGTTTCCTATATTCCCCGTGCCTCTCCGTCTTGTTCTTCCTGACACTCTGTGACAGCGCCTCGCGAAACAAATTTTCTAGAGTTACTCGAGGATCCACTTATCGCAGGGTGGGGGGAGGGGGCTCTTTTCACTCTATTTTTCCTCTGCCCTATGCTTTTTTCCTCTTGCCCCTTTTTCTTTATTCTTTTCACCGACGAGCTTCCACTCTTCGTCACGATCCTCTCGAGACTGAGCGAACGTCATGCGGTCGCGCCTCACAAAACGTTGTTTCTTTGTCGCCTACTTCTTCATGTAAGTTCACTCCTGATGGTTTTTGTACGCCATTTAATTCAACCAGTGAGACGTGAGGGTTATAGTAATTGTGCACGTGACGGTTTAGCAGAGGCCAAAGGTTGTGAAGCTATGATTACATGAGTCTTCATTTGCTTCATTCACCCGTTTGACCATTTGCGGGTTCTTACCGCTTTATCGGGAGATTCTATAATTTTTCCCTCTTCCTTCCATCGTTGTCTACTTCGATGCATCGATCTACCTAGGCAAACGAATACCGATGATCGATTAAAAAATTGACAAGTCGTTGTTGATTTCAGGCCTGCAAAGACGTATCTCCACGCGTAACCTTTCTTACTAGTATATTTTGTCACTGGATTGCTAGGAACTTTTTTGGCTTTGCCCCGGACTGCGGACTCATAATGAAAAGAGTAGCGAACAATATTTCTTGTTATTCAGTCCGTAGGCGGGGTTGCTTTATGGACTGAGTGACACAAACGAATGAATTGTCCGAGATTAAATATTATTATCTATTAGCGCGTGGGTCTTAGTACATTTGGGCACGTGTTGCTTTGCTTGGAACCATTCTCATTAATACCTTGCTAATTATACATTCTATCCCCACCTTTTTAATTATTCATCCACGTGGTGATATCTTTCAAGGTTTTGTCGTAAATGGATTCATTGACATCAAATTGGATGACTCAATAGGAACGAATAATGAAGGGCTTAATTGGAAAATTGGTGAGCGGTACAAAGCCTAGACAAAAATTCTATGAAGAGACAGAATCAAGATTTATGTATCGACCACCCATACAGCAATCCGTCGTTGATACTGTAAATAACGCCACTGTGTTTGAATCATTCCAAATTCACCTGATGTATTAATTGTTTGCATTATGTGTATTAATATTTATAGAGTAATAATGTAATACAAAATAATGGAAAAATAGGAAATCCTAATGAAATCATAACGCCAATTTCAGAGGAAAAGAATTTAATTGGATTATATATTGACATTACTTGTCAAAAATGAATTTTTAAACAAACATCTGATTCTTTTTTAAATTTCAGGATTTTCAATAATTTTTTTGAGTGTTGCCAAATCTTCTCAGGGGACATCGTGCCGAAAAAATTTGTCGAATATGAATTTTCAAAAAAACATAGATTACCGGGAAACTAAATTTTGTTTCTAAGAAAATGTTCGAGCCTATTGGAATTCTTATCTAGAATATTTACCTGATAGAAACATGTGAATAAATACTTTTCAGCACGTATTCAAAGTCCCCAAGGTTTCCAGGCGGAAAATAGTATAAATTCTGAGATTCAAGCGACTTACGGCAGTAGCCAATCATCTGAGCATTAGTAGACATTCAAATCGATTAACCAACATGAAATATATAATTATTCTTTGCGCCGTTGTGCCACTGGTAAGTTCAATAATAATTTCTAGACTTTTCTCAATCTTTTCATAATACGATAATACTCTTTGGGATATCTAAATACTCATGATCCTGATGCACTGAGAAAAAATTCTCTTCCCAACTTGATTTAAAAATATATTTGGCGGAAGAAAATTTTTTAGCCAGTGCGAGGGATGCAGGTGTCGTATCATAATTTCTGTAATATCAGTAATTTCCATTGGCAGGCAATGGCCATTACGGGAGAAAATAATTCTGAGGACTCCAATTCGATAAAATTGTGGTCAGAAGAGACCCAGTCATGGATTAATGACTTTGTTGACACGTTCAGACGAACCATAACTTTTTTAGATACATCGATAAGAGCCAGCTTGGACAGAGTACATGATGTGTACTATACTTCCAAATATGAAGAGGTCAAGCAGAAGGTAATGCTTCTTTGTAATTTATCCGCAAATATTATTTGCTCGAATTTGCTGGAATTGAAATGTCTCCAAAGCAACGCGAAACTTTAGCATTATTTTCAGTTTTTCCAACTAATTATAGATTATAAAAAGCTGATTTCGTAAATGATGTTTTCAGTATTTAGCATTAGCAAAGGAATACGAGCACTCTACAGAGGATAAGTGTATCCAATATATTCGTGGAATTCTACGTGCCAATGAGAAATATCATAAACAGTTGTCCGATCATTTAAACAATACTTCACAAAGCTGGGTCAAGAGCGTTAACGACTTTCACTCGTTGAATACCACAGGGAATAAATTGGCGGAAATGATCGTTTCAGGTGATATATGTGGATCCGAGATCAAGATTAATGGAGTAAAAACAGTCGTCGATTGTACTGTAAGTACAGACAGGAATTTATTAAAATGTAATCAACCTTTGTTTGGCATTTGAATTTTCAATAGTCCGACTGTCAATTCAATTTCAGCGAGATGGACAATCAATCCCCGTTCATCTTGGAAATTCCATAAAATTCAGTAATATGAATTAACTTGAATTGTCAATAATAATTTCGATCTTCAAATTCATTTCATTCAAAAATCATTGCGATAATTAACCATTAAAATTATTTCATTTTTCAATATTCAAGATTCAAAATTTAAGAGAAATGAAACTAAAAATTATTAAAGTTCATTAAATATTGGAAAAAATTACGATAATTGAAACATTATTGTTTTATGAGCAACAAGACATTCTCATTTTCAGAACAAACAAGAAATGGCCGTTTACGAGAGCACTGTTGCTAAGGAAATCCTGAAGAATGTTAAAGGTTTTATGGCCTACGTCACGTATTGGGAGACTTTATTCCATAACTTTTATACAAACAATTCTTTCCAAGCCTTCTATTTCGGGAAAACTGACGCAGAGTTGAGGGTAAGTCCTCCGTAAATGCAAATAATTCATCCATTCATTTAACCAACGAAAGTGACTCAACCCTATATTTTCCTAATAACAGAAATTTTGCCATAAGAAGTCATAAGAGAGCTGTTGATGGATTACAAGATGAAAAATTGGAGAAGATGATCGCTATTTTATTAGATAATTATAGGACCGACCGTTGCATGTGAAGCGAATCATTGAAATTCATGCAGATTTTTAAACTGTCGGATTGATTGTCATTATTAAAGTATAAGGAACGTCATCTGAAAATGTTTTATCTAGAGATGTACTATTAGTAGAAAATACACGCTTCTCCAAACTGAATGGATTCTTGGTAAAAATATATTTTTCTCTCCGTGTAGTACTTACCTGTCCTAGCATTTTCCCGTCCTAGGGGTTTGGTATTCCGTGCCACCACCGCCTAGTACATCCTCACTGTCTCCATTTCTCTCTTTTTTTTTCTCTTGCAACCCTGTGTACATCCCCTTCATACCTCTCTTCATCCTCCGGGCGAATTTATGTCCTCAACAGGATAGCTGGCGCGCAGCGCGTCTCCACGGTACACATGCAATTGCACAATTATGTTGAAACTATGTTAATACGAATTTCAGGAAAGAAATGACTCACTTTGCATCTATACTTTTTCCTATTTCTCGGTGGAAAAATTCATTGGTTGGAGAGACTAACTTTTCGGTTGGACTTTAAGTTTTAAATTTCGTGCAATTCCCACGGACTTTGGTGATTCTAGGGAGAAGAATGAAGGGATGAAAATTAAAGGAATGCAATAGTGCGTGGAAAACAGGTCAATAGTGGGTTCGACACTGGGGGCTTATACAACTTAGAAAGACAGGAAGGATAAATTTTATTAATACAGCGAAGAAATTAAGTCTAAAAAAACGAGGAATTTTTAACGAGGAATTAAAGTAATTATTGAATTTTTAATTATTAATCTATTAATCTATTATTAAATTATTAATCTATTAAAAATTCAACCTTTCATTGGAAAATTATTACAATTATCATCTACCATGGAGAACCAGATTTTCGGTGATTTTTCACGATAAAGATAAATTTAGTGAGAATTTTGAATTGAAACCGACTCAATGATGAAGATGAGTATGCCACGTACATTGCCAAAGTGAATTTTTCTCATCGAAAAAAACTATCCCCTTGAAGATCGTGTGCACCAATAACCCCCAACCCCCTGGCCGCCCCCACAGGTCCACATTTCCGCTGCCTTCAATTTTTTCCTCAGCGAATCATCTCTTTCTTTTATTCTAGTCCCAGGTCCCTCCGGCGAAACAAAGTGCTTCTACTTTCTTCCCTCCAGAAACCCACGGGGCATTTCGACTTTTCCCTCTGCATCCCACTTTCCTCATTCTTGAAAACATCATTCGAAGCAGTTTCCCTGGCAATGATTATTCGAAGATATTGCTGAACAGCTACTGCACCGGTAGAAAATTAGATTTTCACCATTACCTTATTACTTCTTGAAGACTACATTCAAGTTTTTGCACCACTGAAGATATAAACTATCTCTCTTCTTCAACTTTTAATATCCGCAGCCATTAAACGTCTTAATCAGATGCTCGAGTGGATGAACGAGTACTATCTCAGGTTGGAGAATTCTTGGAGGTATTCAAACGACGTTTACATATTCATGGGTATATAACAGCTCTCTCATCATGGACAAACCCTCCCTCCACCTTGACCCTGTGCCTTCATTTATCCGTAACGAGCGATAATTCAGACCGAATTTCATCCGACTAAAACGCCACTGTAATGGCCATCGCTTCCACTGATAAGGTAATACCAAATCCAATAACAAATCCTAGAAATGAAAAATAGAATAGGAGAGTCTGGGGTAATTCGGGCACCCACTGAAAATTACATTTTCCATTTCTTTTTCATCATCTTCATTTTTCTACATTCTGAGTATAAATAAATAAAAATAATATATAAAATATATAATGGATACAGCAATTAGTCGATTGATCAACTATTCCACTAATTCGAATGCATCACTTCGATACTGAATTTGATTGCTATTACGTGAATTTAATTAAAATGATGATCATATTATCACAGTCTATCGTGTAAATAAATTAATATTATTGGGGAATACTGGGGGATCTCTTGTCGGTTCTTGCAGAGATTCTTGATTATTCTCGAGATGATCATTTGAGGGAAGAGTCTCAATGATCTTGTGTCTTTCATTCCCAACGAGTCTCTTCGTGCTCATCTTTTGTGGAAAAAATGGGGCTAAGCCGAATGATGTCTCCAGTGAGTTTCGGGGACATACAATCGCTCTAGAAAAAAATGTCATTTATCAGGCTTCCTTAATACGTCAATCCACAGCAGTGCGAAGGAGAAAATTATAGAGATGATGAACATGGTAATTATGGTAGTTGATTGTAAAAAATAATGCTATTCAATAAAGGAGAGAAGTGAATTGAAAAAGTGAAAAAAAGGGAGAAAAGAAAAAAAAATTGAAATGAGGGGCACGCGGAGTTCTCCATTCCCATCGTTCTATGGAATATGAAACGAATGGTTTTTTATTAACTCATCGGCGGAAATTATGAAATTAAAATGGAAAATAAATTTCAGATAAAATAATTTGAGACAATGAACTAAAATATAAATTTCACTTTTTCGAAATATATAATAATAAAGAAATATAAACCACAATCAATATATTCGTACTGACAATTGAAACGAGTAAAGCCACTGAATAATAAAACCCGCCGATTCGAATATCCATTACCTCGGGCGGAAGGAAAACATACAAAAGTATTCCCGAATTTTTAAATAATTCCGGCTACACAGTAAACGGTTCCCCAATAAAAAAAAACGAATGAATTCGTTTACTGCATTAATTCGCTGTCGGCCGATGGGGTTTTTGATAATTCAGTGCACTCGATGGTTTCACGGCGCTTCACTTGGACGTCCATCATTGATTTTCATAAATTTCGAGTTCAGCAAAACTCATTCCATGTTACCAATAAAATTCACAACCAAAACCGCTGTGAAACAGGTATTAAAAGTATTGAAGGGACGTACCCCACCACCTAGACATCTGCACTTGACGCGCTATTTCCGAAAGATGATAAGAAAAATCGTGAGGATGGAAGTGGTTTTGATACTCGACGAGGAGGTTTCTGTGCCGATCAACTCTCTCAGAAACTTCCAAGGCAGCGAGGGTCTTCCCTTTCTATCCGAAATCGGTCAACATGAAAGAGAAGCACCAACCGCCGGGGGATATTTAGAAAGACGTATAACGGACATTTTGATGTATTGACCACTGAGAGTCGAGGGTTCCCAGCCACAAATCCGGAAATTCATCCGATTCTCTTGCCTACCCCATCCCAATAATTCTTTCTTTCTCTCACTCCATGTCTCATCGTGTCCCCTCATCGAAACGCATAACGAACAATGAAGCAATCCCTTTCCAGACGAGAGAATTCGGAGGATGTCGTCTCTGAGGTACCACGGAATTGTTTCAGGCGACGATTAGATGCATAGCCTCGATAATGCTAGCAGTTCAATCTGCATTCGTAATGACGGACGAGTGGAAGGTGACACAGGGTCTGACCCGGTGTGGCCCTTCCTGGTACATTGACCGTCTATTAACCCCTCGGGCCACTAAAACGTTCGCTGCCTAGATGTCACGCGAAACTACCGAATGCCGAGACCTTCGGTCATCCCATAACAAGGAAATTCCACCTATAGAGCTTCGGTCTCATCTTCAGTAACGAATAGAGCCACTCCATTCCTCAACCACAAAGGTATCGACTGTGGAGAAAAATATCCTGTGTGAAACAACTGGTGTAACGAAAAGTGTCGGCACATTTCGTTGTCATTTAAAGAACACGAAAATTGTCAATGAAAAATCTAAAAAATGGGTATATTAAAAAAATTGTTTAATTAAACCAATTCCACCTTTAGAAACGATTAATAACGATGTGACGACGATTTTCAGAATAAAAGAGGAATATGTCTATGAATGAAGTATAAATCACATTGATAAGAGAATGATTTTTCATAATTATTAATTTTTAATTGAAATTGTGAATTTATTAGGAAATAATGAGGACATTATATTAGAATGAAAGGGGCACTTACACCTGACGTCTTTTGATGTTGTTTTAGGGAGAAAAAGTGCCAGCGGAATGGAGTACTTTGTAGGTGGCCCTTCACCCTTGACTTGATACGTATCCACATGGCCTCACATCAATTACTCTAATTTCTCTCTGACTTCTCTCATTCAGCTAATTTCCCTGTGATCCAACTGGTGAAACAATTCCCCTCTAGATCACAAGACTTTGTGATTTTAGCCGGTTTTATTACGGCTCGCGTGTGGATGTAGTTGGAATTCTTGAAAACGAGAGAAAAACAAAATGGGAAAGTACTGGTGGGCAGTTCGGAGCAATGGGATGTGATTCAGTTCAAAGGGCAGACATCGATTGCATATACAGCTGAGTACCTATCCACATTTCTGTGTGCGCACATACAGGTACATAGAGAGACCACAGGTAACAAGGATATGGCTGAAGTTATATTGGTCGAACCTCTGACACGATAAAAGTGAGATTGCTTTGTTTTTACATTCACCTTTTCGGTCAAGTCTTTCTTTTTCGTTTTTACGTTTTCGTTTTTATATTTCGAAATACTGCGAACGGCATCTTCTAGGATGCATAGAACTGCTGGATCACATCTCTTGAGTTATGAGGAATAAACACGTTGGTGTCACCATCTCCATAAAAGAACATTAGCAAACAGCAAGATATAAAAACAGCCCCATGTGTCCCATTTTTTCTTTCCCGACAAAATTTCTCCTCGAAAATTTCTCGCGTGACATTGTTTATTGTTAAACCCATGGTAACAGAATAGCTTCCCCTTTTCATTTCTTTTCGATGTTGCAATTAATTTTATTGCCTAAAAAACATATATTCACTCCACGCAAAATAATCAACAAGCAAAAAAAAAATCAATGATTTCTTCTCAATGTTATTACCAGGGGCTGTGGGAGAAATTTATATTGTTTGTTAATATTTTTCTCTTTCACAATGATCTCCATTAGAAAAATGGAATATCCAACAATTTTTCTTTCTCCATAAACAAATTAATTCCATGAATGAACCCGGAATGAGCGGTGAAAAATCGGTGTTATCATTTCCAGAATTTTCCAGGTACAAAAGTCGGGGAAAACATGGTAAAGGAAAAAATGGCAGGAGGTTCGTGGAGTCATGAAAACGAATGAATAGAGCGTGAGGATGTATCCAAAGAACCAACAAAACCTAATCGAAGGTAATGATTTAGCTATTAGAAGAATGATCGATCCACGCAAACACTGGGATTGGAGTATAGCCGGGGAATTCCAAAGCGATCAAACGATAATCACCGCAATCACAGGAATGGAATTTAAGCAGTGTCATATACGGTGAGATAATCCACTCGGGTTTGCTCCATCTCGGGGCATCTAATTATTCTAATTAATGAACATCGACCACGCCATAAACATCAATTAATAATCCATCTAACTGGCAATTTGAGGTGTATTTCATTCCACGCTGAGTTGGTGCGGAAAATATCCGTCAGGCAGTGATCCAATGATTTTTCATAATTTGGATTTTCACGTGTATCAGCTTTATGGAGCCCTGAGTTATACTCATAGCCCTTCCCCCATTACAAAGTATAATGCTTATGTTTTATATATATATCCCTGTTGTTGCTGATGTCGCTAAGCCGAGGGAAAGGATCAGGTCGCCATTTCTCTTCTCCTCGTTTCGGTTTTGCATGACAAACTCTCCACCCGCGCACTGACCGATGCATCTTTTTTTTGTTATCTTTCTTTCCCTTTATGCATCTCTCTTCCTCCCGTGGTGGAGACCCTTTGTGCACTTCAAGTGCTCTTGTTTCTTCCTCTTCCGGTACTCGAGGTACAAGTACTCATTCCTCTTCTCCACCAACGCGAATTTACATGACGTAAATGAAGGACAATCTAGACTCCCTGCAGACGGATTTTTTAATTCCTCATCTGCAGATCGATCCATTATTATGCAATAGAAAATAATTTCTGGAAAATATGGAATTTGTTTTTGTCTTCTTTTCACTTTCGGAAGGATTGAGGCCCAATTTTTTTGGAATTTTTTTTATCAATCGTTGTAAAATTTTTGTACAAAAACATTTCTGAATTTATTTTGTTTTTAAATAGATAGTTTTTTAATTAATTCGTAACAATCTGGGATGTCCAGAGTTGAAATTATGAGGGATTTTCAGCAAACGGAGTGATTCGTTCATTTCAACAAGAGTTTAAGCTCACCGAGAGGTAATTTATTTTACATCAAAAAGTTATGCTATTTCGAATTCACCCTGGAATGATGTTCAATGTTAGTCTCAATGGAAACGGACTGGTAATTAGAGAAGAGAATAGAATTTTATTGCTCCATTGTATGGGCGTGTCTTTCACGAAAAGCATTCTCCTTTTTCCATCCTCCAGCCTCGTATGTGTGGTAAATTCATTAAGGTGGAATACAAAGGCGGTAACTGCGGTGTTTACCATCTCTCTGGTAGAAAATAAAGAGTGGAATATTGCAGCGGCTCATTTCGGGGCTAAAATTGAAATTTCGTTGACTAGAGATTTTCAGGGGTCTTAAAACACCATATGACGCCGAGTTCTTCCCTCACGTCAAAAATAAATATGCTAATAATTACTTAAAAAGTCACATGCATAATTAATACATGCTACATATATACTCCTCTCATTACTCCTCTCATTACTCCTCTCATTATTCTCAAAGAAATAGATTCGATACAATATTTTATTCAAGCCGATCCATTATGAATTTAAAAACCAATCACATTATCAGCGAATAAAAAATTCATGAGTGATATTTCATCAATTTTTTAATTGTATTAAATAATAATTATTTATTATTAATGGTTTCTTCTCTGAGTGGTGCTCAGATGAATTTTACAGCTGGTTCTTTTTCGGTTTGATTTCAGTAAGTTGAAGAAGGAAAAATCATTTAAAAAATTGTTTTTAGCTCTGTGGTGGATTGGATTGCTATTGAAGATGAGCACACCAATTCCGTGGGAAATCCTCAATTGATGGGGGTGAAGTGTGTTTATGATGGATTTAGGGTTTATGGTGGGGGGATAGGGTTGTTAATTTTGAGGAAATTCTCTTCGGAGTGTAAAAGTTATCATATACTGTGTCAAACAAAATGGAATATTGATCTTGTCGCTCAAGGCAGTTGGAAGTACGCCATTCCGAACCGAGTAATTTTTACAATTATAATAGTGATTATTATTGTAATAAATTTTCAATCAAATTTTCAAGTTTTCATGCGCACCCATCGAATCCTATTGCAATTTCAAACATTTTCCCGAGTCGAGCATGTGGAAATTTGATTATTCAATTTATTTTGGTGCACAGTATTTGATAATTGTGAATATTTAACGCGAATTAGTAATGGTGAATTCAATATTTTATATCCAGAGAAAAATGACGAAGAATTCCTCAGTGAAATCCTGAGAATTCGATTGGCAGTTGAGGGGAATCGCCTGTTCGATGTAAACATCTTGTTTTTTTTTTCGATAATTCTCGTCTTTTCGAGCAGTTTTATTTCATGGATACCGGAAATAGTGTAGAGAATAGAGAAAGGGAGGAGAAATGGGTGGAGAATAAATTTAAAATTCTGTTGGTTGGTAAAATCGATATTTCTGTGCCAGACACAGTGCTCTCGTGCTGATTCTAAGGATCAAAGCTTTGTGAGGGTTGTATAGGTCTTATTTCCCTGGCTACGTCATATTCAATTAGTGTGATACACCAAAGACTTGTCTAATCTCTTCGTATAATTGCATGGTTTGATATCTTCTCTAGGTTAGCTTCGGAATTTGAGAGATTAATTGAAATTATTATTCCGTTCTTCCTTATCTTCACTATTTTGTACGACGAGGAGACGAAATAAATGGAATTCACGAATAATTCATTAAGTGGAAGGGGTTTTATTTTAGAGTCTGTAATCTGTGTGAAAATATTCAGTAAGAAATCCAGAAGAATTGAAAAGCCAACAAAAATTGTCATAAAATCAATCACGTTTTCACCAACAACCGTTTCTTCAATGTAATTTTAGTTTCCACGCCAATGGAAAAATCCGGAAAATTTCGGCAGAAAATACGATTTTGTAAACACTGCTACTCTGTTTATTTAGGTTTACACAAATACACACTGGACACTTATTCAAATAAATATATTTTACATCGTCAAATATAACCGAAGACATGTGTGGAACAGTGTTTTTCGGGTGGTGTTATGAATTGCAAAAGAATGATTTTGTGTACTTGCTCAGTAATATTTTCGTACGCGATGTGCTGTAGAAATCATGGTAATCGAATCGTTTGGATTAATAACAATTATCGGTATAACCCATCAGTGTATTGGCATCGATTTTCGCGCAACCCTTGGTCGCCCGACGCACTGACTCGGCTCGACTCGAGTGCCTTCGGCTTTCCTCGCCTGTGCAATCAAACGGGGGTGGGGCTTGCAAGCTTTCGCAATGGAAGACCGGTTTATTCGACGCTCGGCGCTCGACGTGCGCGCCTTCTCCGAGCCAATTCCTTTATCCGGCAATCCTCCGGCCCATTTCACAACCGGTTCCGAGTGTCAATTGAAAAGGTAATCAGGCCCCATTATAATTATTCATTATCACGCCTAATCAACGCTAATCAGAAGAACAACAGTCGAGTTTTTTCTTCCGCGGGAAGAAATATCAAATTTACCGCTTGCCAGTGAAATCCTCGGTAATGAGTTTCTTACTTCGCTCTCTCATTATCGGGAGAACGATTATGAATTGAATTCCAGTGAAAGTTTTGTTGTTACGTGAAACTAATTTGATACACGAGAAGTTGGGGAAACCGAGACTATTTCACGAGGGGTTGGATTTTCGGTGGTGCAATAGAATTTCATATGGTGGAGGGTAGTTTACTCGTGAGTTGATATCATATCTTGGAGATTGAAAGTACAGAACTGGAAATTTCATCAAAGTTCAGCAACAATGAGATTGCAAACTCATGCATAAAGTGAATGCAATCGGGGAAATTGTTGTTAGAATGAAATATCGGGGGTTCTGTGTGAGGATTGAGTAATTTTATCGGATCCAGGGATATTTCTATTGTGAATTTACACTGGGTAATTGAGCCGGGGGTTAATTATCCAGTGCGAGGGGCTTTATGTACCGCAATAAGGTGTGTGTTGGTTTATGTCTGTGTGAGTGGGAGAATCAGTGGTTTTAGGGCCGGTGGGGGGTAGCTTTGGTCAACGAAAAGCCAATGCCTCGGGAGGGGGTCAATTCTCCTGAGGACCCTGTCCGGCTTCCTTGTCTCGATTCTCTTCACCTCTTTTTCTTTCTTTACCCTTTTTCTTTTCTTTTCATTAGCCAACTTTCGTGACTTCAATTAATTAACGTCAAGAGCCACAGTGTCAAGTGTTGAGTGAGTCAGTGGAAGATACTTTTTCGAACTAATTAAACTGAGTTCGTGGGCTTTTAAATGGAATATTTTTGGGATTAAAAAATTTCAATGAGTCTGTGTGCAGGTGTTTGGATCAGTGTGGACAACCGGAAATTGTGTATTTGAAAAAAAAATTTCTTGTGAATGAATGGAGTTCGCACGTCCTAGTGCACGGGCTAGTGGTGAGTGAAAATTTTACTGTTTTATTTCAATTCTGCATTTTACCGGGGAAAAATCTGGCAATGAATTTTTTTCGTCATGACTTTTTCATTGAAATTCTAGCGTTAGAAACAACGCGGTAGAATGCGTGGGCTTTCTCCTTTGTTTTTGGTGGTGGGAATCGTATTGATTCGGCGATTTTTTTTTCTCTGTTTGGGTGATTGTGGCGGGATAAAATAACGCATGAATAACGTCAAATATTTCCATCTCCATTTTTATCCCTCAATCCTCGAGAGATTTCCGGTGTTTCATAGATTGTGATTACCTGTCATACATTGTTTCAAAAAATCCGCATGCATAAACTCACGAGAAGGATTTATTCCACTGGATTGTGAGATTATTTTCCATTCGTGAAAATTGGGAAATCACTGGGAAACCCGGGAATTTGTCAATTTTACTGGTCAGGTAGAATCAGAAAGTTTCATCTCGGGGAAATAGAGTCTTCTACGAGAAAAATTATTCTGGTAAAATATTCTTTTACATTCGAGAAATATTCACTTATAAGTAAATAAATTGAATTCAATGGTGAGACGATTCAAGAATTTATTCCACTCTCTACGGAAAGTTGAGTATTTAATTCAGATTTCGGTAGGACAATTAATTTTCTCTTGGATTTTTTAAAAAATTACCAGCTGCAGGACAATTTAAACCCTGAAAAAGCCGCGGAAACTGAGAAAAAATGACCTGTGAATAGTTGATCGTTTCCACGAAACAACCAAAAGAGCAGTTCCACCCAGTCTCTTCGCATAAATCACCAAAACAATGCGCTGACGGATCTCACCCCGTGCAAAATAAATCTAGTGGTTCCACAAAAACAAACAAAAAGCTAAATATTAATCCTCTCCTCCCTCACCGTGCCGAAATAACTCTAGGCAAAATTACGTTGTTATAAATTTCTTTCGTTTTCCGTAATACCTGTTTAAAAAAATCAGTATTACACATTTTCTTTACAATTCTTATTTTGCCTTTACTACTGAAATCCAAAACTTATTATATTTTATCTCAATGGAATGACTATTTTTCAAAATGCGACACGTTAAATTCGACACATCATTGTCAATAACTCATAATAAAATCAACAGGATTAAAACATTCGAATGGCATTGTAAAGGGCTTGTTCAGGTCTTCATCGAATCCTCCGATAATTGGCAATAAACATGAATTTTCGGGCGTGACATAACGGTGAGGAATGAAAAAACTTCAATAACTCGATAACAACGCAACTACATCAAATCCAACTGACGCCATTTCAAAGACCATAAAACGTTCTTCAAAATGGTATATAAATATTCTCATTTGTTTAAAAAATTGAACCAAAGTCGTAACCCGGGTAAAACATGAAAATCGCATTTTCTCTTTCAAAAGGGAATAACTCCATGAAAAATGGTGGGCATTACAGATCTCGGGTATTTTTCGGAAGATTATTTACTGAGCTCTCAAATAAGTACACCGGATATTATCTCAATACGAAAGAAAGAGGGGAATAATACCGAAAACCGAGGTGTACGCGAGCGTTACGATCACGGATCATTTACTTATGAATTTTAGTCAGCGAATAGAAAGTGATAAAAAATGAGTACATAGATCCAGTAGATAGAAAATCGAATGGGCGTCATATGGGTGTTGGCAATGAGGCGGGGGTGATTGAGGAAAGGAGGAAGTTGCCTTCGTTTGTAGGTACGAAGGGATTGGGGGAATTCAGGATGGAATTCACGATTGGTAGAACGGGCGTGCCAAGAACATTTGGTAAGAGTTACAGACGACGCTAATATCGGTAATGCCAGAGCTGAAACCTGGACTTGTGCACGTAGACCCTAACCTACCTCAGCATGTATTTCAGTTTCACTGGAACCTGTCCAACGTGAATATACCCCAGAGGGATAAAAAAAAAAGCCTCTCTCCCAGGTAGGAATTCCAAGCTCCAACAACTGGTCCAAGCTTGGCTCAACCTAGACTTGCCTAGGCTTTGGCAACCAAGCTTGGGCCATATTTCACCCAATGGTTAAGCCAGGCTTCAGCCAATGTTGAAACATGAGCTTTGGTTACCAGGCACGGGTCAGAAATGGGCCAAGACTGG
>NW_011887764.1:383098-447288 GCF_000806365.1 Fopius arisanus | reverse complement strand
AGCTCAACCAGGCTTGAGCCAGCCTTGGATGCCAATCTCGGGCCTTGTTTAGCCGGGGTTGGGCCGCCCATCACCCAAGCTTGGGCCAATTGTCAATTCCTGCCTGGGCTGTACCTCCACATTCCTGCCAATGTTAAAAAAGCCTAGATTTCCCTTGAACTGGATTTACTGACTTCAATAAACCGCTCAGGCTGTGCACGGACTTTGATGGAAAAAGGGGTTGGGTATAAGGGAAATTGAAGGCGTTTTTCCGCCGATTGTTGCTTTCAATTTAACCAATTGTCCCTGATCGTAAATTACGATTTTATTTATCTATTGTTGGGAACCTGGGGGAGGATTTTTTCTGGGGGATATATGATGTATGAATGGATTTTGCTGCCGGAAAAATACTCGCCATTTATCCCGGTGAGAATTGGAGATTCTTGGCGCGTTTATTAGATCGCCTCGAATTTATCAAGAATTTATCGTGCTGGATGATTTCTTTCTGTTTCTGTCATGATTACCACTGAATTCTGAATTATGGGGTGATTTATTTATTTATTTATTTTTTTTTATTGACCCAGAAATTTGTTTGGATTGAGGAAATTTTTCCGCTGTCTGTGCTGCGTGTCAAATTACGCCTGTCAATATTTCATGAATTTTAACTTGTTAATCTATAGAAATTTCTCTATAACCCCGAGGGTTCACTGGGAATTGAGAGTTTATTGCTATTGAAAACGCGAGCATTCAGGCTTCTATGATGGGAGTAAGTGTGCCTAGGGGATCATTTTGATATCAGTTTTATTGGATAATAATGGTATTGAATATTGAGGCTGTGAGGATGAAGGGAGTGGGATTCCAGGTAATGGAGATGATTCTATTGTGGCGGTATTTCCCTTTTCAATAACTGACACGGAATTAATTTTCTGTGTATGCATGCCACAATATTCATCCCAACAAATCAGAGAACTCCGTTCTTCCATCTGAACGTGTGATAATTCCACGACTATATAATTGACAAAAAAAAAAATTAATAAAAGGCTGGACTTCCGTTGTGAATTCCGCAATTTATTTCAATCTCCAATAAACCGTGGATATTCAGTGCAAAATTGAAATTCAAAAATACATCCATCAGAATTTCTCAGCTTTCTTTCAATTTCCCTAGAATAATGGCACTGATATTCACAGTTGCTATTGTTTTTGTAACTGCGTTTTTATTTATTATGAAAATTGTTGTCAGTGTGAGGTGATCACGCGAATGAATAATCTCCGTCCACATTATTTTGCTTTTCATTGCGAAATACTATTTATTTGTTGGATAATGAAATTAATCCTTTGGCGTCATGAATATCCATTTCCGCAATGACTAATCATATTCGTCAGTTGATTCGATTTTTAATAGCCTATAAAATACCTCATCCTCTTGGATATTGCCGTTCAATAGTTTTTCATCTCTCTTTTGATTTACTTTCCCCTTCCATCTGCAATGCAGAAAAATTGAAACGATATTTGTGTGTCCGTTAATTAAAAAGTAATCATCGAAAAATTCAAATGGACCTTTGAAGTGATTTATCAATTAAAATCCGAGAGTACTCGATTTAGGTTATTTGATTGCGGTGTATGTTACCTTTAAAGGAAAGTATACTTGTAACTAAACTCTGGAAAGTAGAATTTTTCATTGCGCGATTCCTTGGAAAACGGAAATCGCCGTGATTCAAATGAATGGAAAAACAACAGACCGCGGAAGTTCCTGGAATAAAGACAAATATGAATAAAAGGCTGTCTCAAACGGGAATAGGAATACTAACGTTGAGAAAATCTTGGAGTCGCTGTTGCGGGTCTGTGACATCGAGCCAATTTTCCGCAGAAGCGAGACTCTCCTGTCGAGTGTACGACAAACAACTGCTTTTGAATTTTTCCTTCCACTTTTCTTTTTCAATTCCATTAGTGAGAAACGCGAACTGACCTTCTTCCTTCATTTTTACTGTCGCATTTTCTGTAATTGGTATTACGTATTTGTGCGAATTCGTAGTTGCTCAGTGTCATATAAGAATATGAAAAAATACCATGAATGCTCTATAATTGTTTTCATGTTAACCAATTATTGATTTTTCAATGAAAACTTGTGAAGACTGCGGACTGAATACGATTGAATCTCTATCAGATTGAAAATTGAATCTATTTAATCATCCAAGTGTACCGCCACTGAAAATCAATCTCAACTAATTACCCGATCCGTAACTAGACCGGAAGGGTCAAATCGTTATCTCCAATTACAATAATTAAAGATTTGCATCACAACTCATTAAAAAAAATATCCGCATCAGAGATTTGGACAAAGTGAAACATGCACAGCATGACGAATTTGCCCGAGATATTCCCACACGTATGATGAAGTAGTTAAAAACCCCGAGAAAAATGAAGAAAAATATTTCAACGAGGTTGAAAAAGAGGAGAGAGGAAAAAAAAAATGAGTGAGAAGTATGAGAGGTGTTCCGCAAAAATTTCCGGACCGCGGAGGAGTTTTCATATCGGTGGCAAGAGGACGAGTACATCCGTGCGCGAAATTACGTCCTGACCGTATGACGAGAAATGGAGCGTAGAAAGTGTTGGAATAAGAGGGGATGGAAGGAACGTCAGATAGACGTATGTGTATGGGTCCAAAGGATTTTTAATATAAAAGGGTTTTGTGTTGTGGAAGGGGGTGGAGAAGTTGTGGGGATGCACACGATATGCCGTATGTACAGCCTGTGCGATATACTGTGGAGATGGGGGACACACGTTATATGGAAAAGGTCGAGAAGTTTTTGAGGTGCATAGCATGGAGAAGAGGTAGAAAATGCTCTGACACGCGCCGTGTACACGGTTATCATGCATGCATGCGTCTCGCCGTTGTGGTCCTCTTCAGGGGGTGAATTTCCCAGCTGTGGGACACCCTCAACTTTCTCCTCAACATTTCCCAACATTTCAACAGCTCCCACTTACGCAACCGCATGTGTCCAGAAGTTTTTGTTAATTCTCCGCTACTGACCCTTCTTAACGAATTTACCTCGACATGGCCGAGTTCGTTGGCTAATTACAGAGTTGCTTGATGAATATTCTGGGGTTCATACACCGTTACAATATTACATACCCCACATCAACTTAAAAAATACGAAAATACGAAATTTTTAGCGATTAGTGGTGATACGAATAGAATTATTCATTGGTTAATCAGATTTGATTTATCCGTTCTGTGATTCCGCTAAAATTTTACAGAACTACTGCCCGAATGAAAATTATGTCCACTGATAAATTATAAGTTATATATAATTATATCCAATTATGTTTGATATAGTGTCTAGCATTTTCACGGTGAACCTGAAAATTCAAAATCAAATATCATTTGATTACGGAGTCGACTCGAAAAATTTAAGTGACGACATTTTTCACAGATAATCCAGATAAAAATACGAAACGCCCCGGAAAAAAAATCACAGATGATTTTCGCTCTGGAATTACAATTACAATTAAAAAGACACATAATTGTTATTGAATATTTCTCCCCATACCGTGTTTCTGAATATCTCATGATTTGTTTGAAACAGTCTGTTTGCAACATATGATTTATTGGCTTCAATGGTAAAGCCACACGTGGGTGATCCCCTAGGTTAGAATGACTATTGAAAGAACATGTCAAACCATTGACATGCCATGGTGTTACGCAAACGTGTGATTATTGATTTTGAAAATGGTTCAACAAGTGGTGAGCACCCGCGGTCGCGTACCAGTCACCTACCGATTCTTGTATCGCGTACAGTCAATTATTCCATTTTATCCATTATATTCACGCGAGATTCTATCCAAACTATTAGTTATCCCAGTCACATAATTACCTTATTAAATTATGAAGCAAATGAATTATTGACAATCAACTGCCTTACAATCTGTATTTATTTCTACCATTGACGTATTCATTCATTGATTATAAATAACTTGAACGTATTCTCATTAAAAAATTATAATACCACGTGTTTCAAACTGTTTTGTATGAGTCAGGATTTATTTGTGTTACAATAAATTTAAATTAAATGTATCAAGATGAAAATATTCGTCGCTCTTTGCGTTTTTATACCGCTGGTAAGTTGACCTGTAATTCTTGCGTTTTTGGTTATTTTATTTATAATTTCTTTAATATCAGTTTCAGAATGCTGTTTCTGTTGGAACGGAAGATGGTTATCCATACCAAGTCAAACGTAGTCGCTTCCACGTTATCATTGTGAATTTAGTAAATGCTATAAATAAATATGAATTTCAGTTGGTTGAAATAGATAAGGAGTTTTTCAGCTTTATGAAGTCGAAACAAAACGGGGTCTTGGAAAAATACCAGCACTACCAAGACAAGGTATTTTTCCACAAAGATTTTAATTACAGCACGTACACGTATTAAATAAAATAAAATGCAATCTATCAGATATGTTTGTGCTAAAAAATGCAATATGTCTCAAAAATATGTCAACAGAAAGAGAACTCCGTAAATGATCAGCCGTTTATTTATTAATGAATACTTGAATTTTAATTTTAGTATGAAGCTAAAGGACAGCAGTTGAAAAACGAAAGTTTTTCGCAGGATTGCTGTCAACGCGTTGCAAATGTACTTAAACGCAATGAGAAATATTTCAATCGAATGATGACGTTTTATGACAAGATCCATATACTTTGGAGCCAAGCTTTTTCAACATTTTCTCTTCACATAAGTCCCGCTAATGTCTCAAAACATACTGTGACGGAGTGGCACAGGAAAGCTGTTGATTGTGATTCACTGGCCTTAAGTGAGACTCCCACGATTACCTACAATTGTATAAAAAAAGTACGTAATCGCACCATTAATATGACAATTCTATGTAATCTGTGGTGAAATAATTGTCAAGGACATCTAGAAAATTTTCTCTTCTTTTCTTTCCATTGTTCTAATAATTCGAAGTTAGGAAGTTCTGAGTAAGTTTCTCGCCTTAAAGAGATTATTTATAAAAAATTGGCTTTTTCCAGATTTTGAACGATATCTTTTTATACGAGAGATATGTGAATATATTGTATTTGAATGGAATGCAGATTCTATACGAGAAAATAGATAAATTAAAAATAAAGGTTCATCAGGAGAACCAGAAGGAATCCTTCAAAAAGTTCTATACAGAAGATAATATAGATGCGAGATTGGCGGTAAGTCTTTCAAAAGCGAAAAAATGGTATCAATTCAGTAACGAAGCGGAAAATCGTAACAACTCGAAGTTTCTTTCCGTGAGTTGATCATATCATGGAAACTAATAGAGATGGCCAAGAGTATTCAATACTTTTTTTGTAGCTCTCAATGAAAAAGCCCTACGAAAAATATTGTGGCGAAATTTCCGTTGTGTCCGTTGGCCCTCAAAATTTTTAATGAAATCTCACTGTTTATCGTTTTGCTACTGAATCAATTTCAAGAACGAGCTAGATTACGTCAGTCTGGCCATAAAGCGAAACTTTAGATCCTACACGAGAGGCAAATTTGAATACTCCGCGAATGGCGCGTAATTATTGTCGCCATTGATTAAAATCTATTTCATCACAATCTAGAGGTATTGCCCGGAGACTTCTAGTACGAGTTCATGGCTGAAACTGATGCCCATGGCGAACAATTCACGGAATACTTAAGGGAGAGAACCGACTACATTCCAGAGGAAAGCGTGAAGCGAAACTTCTGCCGGATTTTACAACTGTATCAGGAACAATCTTCTAAAAGTCTACCAATCATAATAACTTTTCACTAGCGTAAGTGAATTGAAAAAAAAAACAACTTTAAAAAAGACTGAATTTGAAACCTTCGAATTCATTCGATTTTCTTGGCGACCTATTACAAAATGGAGTTTCTATATTTATTATCATTATAATAATAACAAAGATGAATAAGCGAGTTGTCAAATTGTTGCTAAATTTATCCAGTCCTATTTTTTTTTTTCGTGGAAGTAATGTACAATTGAACACATCAAATTGGGAGGGAACTCATTGATAATTTTGTGCACGGTTTATTTTATCTGTTGAATCACGTTTCACATTCTCGACACCATCGCCATCACATCATGAATTCACCACCCGAATACAATATCAGGTATTCAGTGGCTGTAATTCATGCCCTTTTACATAAAAAAAGTAACGCTGACCCAGTGCCCGAAGGGCGGTCCATTAATTGCATTTCACCATAAACATTTTTATGATTTCAACGTGACCTAATGGCACTGGTATTTCTTCTCGGGGATTTATGTAATATGAAACCTTTCGCATTTGAATTATATATTTACACATGAGGGTTGAAAACAATTATTTGAATTTACGATATTCTCGTGGAATCTGCAGTTCAATCTTTAACACGAGTTATGTGATTCATAACTCTACTATTATATATTATATTTTTATATATTTCAATATATAAAAATATATTATAGAAAAGAAAAGAAAACTAGAAAAATACTCAATTTAAAATTAGTACTAAAAATAAAAAAATAAGAGTAAACGTCGAGTTGTGGGATGAACTGTTATGTCATCAGATGTACAACTCCATCTCTATCGAATATTCGTCAAGATTAAATAGAATAATTGCAGATGGAATGGTTATTTCATCTGAATTATGCGATTCCCTCTTTCATTCCACTCACGAAAACAATTGAATTCCAATTTATCTCAAAATGCCCGGGAATTTCCGATATGTACAGCAACGCTGAAGACTCTCATTGTTGGGAATAATCCAATTGCCCTGAGTGTGCATTGGAACTAATTAGAGGCACTCCTGTTCTCGGACGCAGAATTAAAAGAAAATTGCGCTTTTCCGGGATACACTGGTTGTCATGTTTCCTCGCAATTTTTTTTTTTCCAGATGAAGATCCAAGTCAATTATTATGTTTTCTCTCCCTATTGACATGACTGCTGTCACCTCTCTCGCTGCTTTCGATATTCAGTCAATTTTAAACAATTTCTCATAACAAAAACTATGCCATTGCACCATGAGCGTCACTCAAATCCCTCAAGTAACTCTCGGTTTTCACCCATTACGATACACTTTTTCCATTGACTTTTGTTCCGATTTCTCATGAAAGCCTGTGGAAAAGCGGAAGCCTATTTCTCAGCGATAAGAATCAATGGGATTTTAGCAGAGTGCCTCGCACGCGAAGCACGTCGAGTTAAAAGGTACTTTTCAAACCTCTAACGCTGCGTTTGTCTCCTTTTCTCCGCAGTCTATATTCTCTTTTACTGTGCAAACCGTTGGAATGTGAAGCCACACAGTATTTTCCCGTTGGTATGCTACACGATGGTGTGGCGTTATCCTTTTTCCATTGGCAAGTTTGAGTGTTCATGGCGGAAATCCTTGGAATGACCACAGGTCTAGCCGAGCTTATCATTTAGATTTTCGTGGTGATGGTACTTGAAAGAGAGAAAAAATTTTCACCGCCGGTGTTCTTTGATTTTTTACGATCCACCCCCAGTCACCCTATCCTCGCACTTGCAACTCTTATTTTATGCATTAGCATTTCGACATTTGAATCTTGAAACGTCTCCATCAGCTTGAATTTTTCGTTCAAATCTGATAGTGCATTATTTATTTGTCGGATATTTGCGCGCCTGTAACGAGATTGACAGTTTCAATGAGTACCGCACCGACTGCGGATTGACAACTGGGTTAGGTACACTGTCCGCGGAATTACCAATGTTCCCCCCATCCAATTGATGGGTGTATACAGGTGTATCTCATAGCCAATTCCTCCAATGAGGCAGCAGGTGTTTGTCCGCCTTCCCTACCAAATGGTGTACATTTTGGATAATTAGTTTTAAAATCAATACTTGTGGCAATATTTTCCATCAATTGTGTAGGTCCATGAATTTTCCAGTACTACAAATTATCCCGTGTTTATGAGAAATCGGTAAACTCTCCGGAAGATTAAAATAGCGGATAAAGTGGAATGATGCAACGCGAGTTGGTTAAAATGTTGTTGAGAGTGGAATATTTTGAAAGTTTCTCGATTAGTTTTTCCACGAGTTTTTTTTTCACCTATTTTTTTTAACTGTTTCGAAAGTTCGCGTAATCGCTTCTGCAGTTTTTACAAAGTAGCAACCTGAGGTATTCGGAATTTTAGGGGAACGAAAATTGTATTGTTATGCAGTTTTAGGTCATTACGGGAGATCGTGGCGAAAAGTTTTTGGACGTTATTCATTTAGTGGTTTATGCTCTTGAATGGATTCTTCGCTGCTACGCGGATTTTATCATAGAAATATGTGGAATATACGGAATTCATCTCGCTACATCAGCGTTCTTTGGTTATTCTGGAGAGAAGTTTGAGAAGAATTCAAGTACATTATTTGAGATTATATTTGCATTCTTGGAACTGTTGGATTTTACGTGTTTTTGTTTAAAGAGGTGAAGCTGTTGTTGAGGAGATTTTGAAGGTTTTACCATTTTTCAGTTGTGTCGAGAGGAATTTAGGAGAGTGCGGTTTAATCCTTTATGATTTTTCTATTTATGTACGTGCAATTGTTCATTTTGGTCTTCATTAACAAAAAGATCAATGAACAATGAATTTATGCAGAGAACATGTCACATCGTGCAATGACATTCTTAATTTAGGTTCTATTCTGGAAAGTTCTATAACATTTTTATCCGTTCGAATTAATCTCGTTTGACGACTTCACCACTGAAATCCATTAGTAATGAAAATAACTCTCCGCTCTCGGTGACTCATTGAAATTTAATTGCTCGTCGAGCTTCAATTTTCAGCATTCACATCGCATTTAAGATAAAATTATTCGTGTTGAAAATTGCGGGGATTTAATTTTTACTCCCCACAAATTGCCTTAAAAGGTATTATCATTAATTAATTTATTCTTCATTCAAGAAATTACTTTCATTTAACCTAGAAACCGATTTGTAAGATGGAAATAGTGTGCTCTAATTTGAAGATGGCTTACCGTCGATGTATTTTAATTTCCCAGAAAAAAAATGGTGATACTTTTGTCTTCTTACAATTTCCTTTGTAAATTTACGAGAAATGATAGGGCCATCCTTGATTCGAAAATGGCATCCAGAGGGAATTGATGAAGTTTCTGTTAATTCCCCCAACAGTAAAAAGAGTCTATCAAAGTAAATAGTAAGGGATAGAATTACAATGTTAGTGCGCCTCCGGGGAAAAATTCTGGGTTGGAGTTCAGCTTTATTTCCACCTCGTAACTTGTTGAGTGGCTCATCCCCTCGACAATACGGAAAACGATGTGTGCTAAAATCCCAGGGTTTTGTTAGAAATCATGTACTCATCTAACAATTTTTATACAGCACCTTAAAAAGATATTGCAATATCATGAGAAAACTCGTAATTATTCAACAGCGGGGAATAAATGTTCGACAAACATTTGAGATTAACTGTGGGATTCTTGCAAGTCGAATAATATTATGATTCAATTTGCATCGAATGAATATTCCATTGAGATGACTCTTTTATTCCGGGTAAATATGGCCTCTCGTCGTTCCTACAAGTTTATGCTTTCAAGGACTGTTACCATTGAGAATTATTGGGTAAATATAATAAACCGCAATTGCAGTTTACAGGAGACATACCGACATGTCCAACCTCATCGCCAAATGCAGAGAGAATCTGTGTTGCCTCTTTTTTGTGCCTCGCCAAGACTTTTTACGAGTACACCGAGAATAAAATTCTATTAAAATTACCAGAAATGTAACTAAAAAATTGTCAAGGGAAATTTACCTAAAAGTATGAGTTGGAAAAGAAGTATTATGAATCGTCACGTGAATTCTGCAATCTGTTTTGTAAAAATTACTGAAATGACTAAATTACTATTAACCAGTCTGATGACTCAACGCTGTGTTCCCAACAAGTCGTGTCATCGTTTATCCCCGCTGATTGGAAATTTCATTGAAAAATAAGTCGAGAACTTTTCTGTAAGACTTTTCATGTTCACGTAATACTACGATACAGTTTCGTACTTTTTTTAGTGATAAACTTGAGAAACCGCTGAACACTTCGCACTTATTTCCTTCCATTCCTGTAAAACTGCGGGAAAATGATTTTCTCCTCCGGATTATTCAAATTGTTCCGTAATTTCAACTGTATATAAGATTAAACAACTTTAATACCTTCAATTCAATTAGTCGTTACTAATTTGAAATACTTTGAGGTGAATAATTACCTGAGAGTGTAATTCAATGAATGTCAGTCACCTAAAATTGTAGATTTGTTGGGCTGAAAAGGCTATCCCACTATGAGGAAAAATCGATTTTCCATTATACCGGAGAGTTATTTCCCTAAACTTCTTAATCGCTATCAATCTTTCCTCTGTCTCAGTCCCACCGGATAACTCCTCAGCCCATAGAATTTGATGGAACGATAGTTCAGCATATTAGATTCCATTCTGTGTAAACTTGGTAAATTCAATCGTACGTGAGATCGAAAATCGATCACTCCTTGCACGTGAGAAGTTATCAGGTACATTGGATAACTGCGTGTGATACAGCTTTGTGTTGAACGTAAATCCACTGCGTGTATTTCGCTCCTTCACTGGATTTCAATCTCTGAAATTTGTCGAAGAGTGGAGGAACCCTTGAGGGGTGAATTCGATCAACACATCCGGTTACTCAAATTCACACCTCCCGGAACACACAAACAGCAACAGAATGTGATGATATTTTCTTGATCTATTTGCATACTGTGTAGTCTCACTCTTGACAAGTTTGGACTAGACGACAAGTCCCTTGAGGCTAGGAAATAACTTGCTATATTCAATAAAATCATTTCCATCATTCTAGAACGCATTCTCTTTCTCATTCTTTTCATAATTTTAATTATATTATAATTAAATTATAAATATTATAATTATAAATTTATTATAAATATTCTTAAAAGAATAAATCTCTTAAATAGTTAGTAATCAGAATCAATTTCACGGGGATATTTTGTAAAATTTTTCCAATTTTCTGGTATAGACCACCGGGAAAACAGGTGTCTCTGATTTTTCACCTTATTCTAGCGGATTTTTTCCTCTTTCAAAAGACTCGGTGAAGACAAGAGAAACGAATAAGAAAAGCTAGTTTCCCCCGACAAGAGACTAAAGAGGGGGAATGAAGAAAGCTCTCCCGCGAAATTGCTAGAGGTTTGTATTCCAACTGAGGCTAATCGGCTGTGAAAACCGAGAGGGCGTTATCTCCCTCTCACCCCCTCGCCATCCAAGATAATTTGCATTTTAAATTGGGTCGAATATTCGAAGTTTGCAATACACCAGTGAGCAATTTTCTGCATTAGAATGGGTGCACACTGGGGGTACGTTGAAAAAAGCGTGAGTACAATGCTTTTTTGCATTATGCAAAAGCAAAAACATCTCTTCGCTATTTGCACACTCTTGCATCTCATTTCCCTCCAGTTCGTCGAGGTGAAAATTCCTCTTCTCAAATCCTGGGGGATCGAATCGTATCTATTGAAGAGGATACACCACATCAAGTTCCTTCACATCCAGACATTTCGAGATTGTCTACCAATTAATACTCTCCCCCGATTGGCCATAGAAAATTATTGTTTTTAGTCTGGGATTTTTTTAAAATTGAGTAAGCCTTTTCATTAAATTTCAATTAAAAATCAGATAACGGAAAATTCCGCTGACTTTGTGCCTGATATTTCAGGAAATTTTCAACCGTGTATGAAGACTCTTCTTTTGTACTAGAAAATAGATCCAATTTTGTGTAAACCGAAAACCCTGATGCCCTGGGGAAAATGTCCGATATTTTTTCGAGTGCTTTGTTCAACTTGATATACCCCTGATCGATGATTCGGGAATTCTATCGGAAATGTAACTCTCGTAATGCAGCTTTTCTCGCCCGAACGGATAAACTTTTCAATTAAATCCCCTAGCTTCCGATTCCAATTTATCTTTGTGACTCCCTCTCACTTCTACCCATGAACCGAGAGTAGTTTCCACGCAGACTCTAAGCCCCATAGTCCGCAAAAGCCAGACAATTAATTTGTTTCTCCCCCTCTCGGCTTGTCTCAACATTTTCTCACCAACTTTTCCTGCTTTCCCCCACCCATTATCCATTTTTATAATAATAAATTAACAATCGGGATTAATATGTAGGTGTCTCACAAGATATTCTATACATTGGATTAACGGTCTTTTCTCAAAGTTGCAAGGTATTATTTTTATTTTAATTCGTTCTTTTTATATTAATTTTCCCTCAATATACGTGAATTTCTATTCACTGCGCGCGAATGCAGCGTAATTAAATTTCGCGCTGAAAACCAATACTTTATTAAATATAATTAAATTCTATTCAATCGAATATGAATTGAGGAAAAAATGAGAAAGAAAATTGTTTTCTCAAAAGTATTTAGAGCGTACGTAGCAGGTACACAATTTTCATAGACTTTTCATGCAGAAAGTCGAAGGAATTTCTGTTCGATAATCCATCAAGTCGATTATGAGCTGGAGCTCGTGGTTTATGGTGATGGAAAAGTTTTGACATTTGCATGAGTGCATTGTCTTACCCCCGGAAATCGTGCATAATCCAATTTCACCCGATGGATTTCAGGGGGAGGGGCAAGTTGTAGGTGCCTTCAAGTTCGTGTTAACGCGACATTAGAGCCGGAAACGGTAGAATATAATTATACACGGTGAAACTATTACCTTAGGTCATGCTCTGGATGAATTTCCGGTGGGTGAGGCTCGTACGATTCGTATGGGGAGAACAAGTTCTCCAGTGTTCGGGGAATGTGTGGAAGAGTCTACCAGCTAGGGTATGTTGCAGAGTTTTGGTTCATGACAAATTGCAACGGTTGCTTTCCGTTTGTCGGGTTTACCAAGGATGAATGATTTAGCTCGCACTTACGAGTTTTATCCTGAAATGTTTCGGTGGAATTGTGCGGTAGTTTGGCGGAAATCGTGAGGTACAGAACCCCCTAGAAAATTACCAGACTCCGGATATGGCCGGATTTTCCCTTGGATTTCACTCATTGTTGCAAATTCGGTTGAAATTTCCGGTGCATCTTAGGAATTTTCCACGAATTCAACTATTTGAATTTAAATCCATAATTATGAGTTAATTAAGTCCATATAAATCACGTATAAAATCTATTTGAACAAGTATATATTTTTTTCATTTCAGGACAAGTTCCGCCCCTGAAGAATTATCCCGTAAACTTCTGAAAATTCATTTTTCTCCCGTTAAAATTTCAAGATCCTAAAAATTTTCCATTTCAACTCGTAGAGTGCACAATACATTTGAAATCCTCGTCTCATCCACCGGACCCGTTGCTCCCATATAAAACTTTAACCACGTTTAAGTATACAATCCTATAAACTTGCAAAGTGAAAGACAAGAGGAGAAAAAAATAAACTTTCTCTCCCCGGGTTGCATTTACCCCGTGTACTATCCGGAATTTGTGGAGTCTGGCCTTGTCCTGTTTTCATACAGTATACAACTACTTCAGGGACACGTTTGAGTCCTGTTACGAAAGCCAGCTACCTTTTACTAAATTATTCAATTCATTTTCACTGGCCACCCCCGTCGACGCAGCTTCCCCGGCTTTTCTACCCCCCTTACCCCTCCGCGTGTTCTCTCATTTTGTCGGCTGCTATGCAGCGAGTAATTTTACTTCAGAAATTTTGAAATTGCCTCGGACACGCTGCATCAGCGTGGCATGCAGGTAAACCTGGTTTACAGCAATTTACCTTGCATTTCCAAGTTTTGAAAAACCCTCCACGGCACACTATTTAACTAGGTTTCATATTCTCGTCGAGTTGCTCCTTTCTTTTTTCGAATAAATTCACCTTTACCGGCTCATGCTACTTTATCGTCGAATTATTATTTCCTCGTAGCTTCATATTTAAGTAAAACTTTAATTTGTTTATTTAATATCAAGGAATTCTTCTCATATTAAATTTTCGCATTCAATTTGAATATCCTTGTTCGCTTATCAAATTTTTAATGATTCCGAATAACTAAATCATTAAACAAATCATTATAAATATAATTAGAAAGCCGCTGAAAAAGGGCATTTGTTGGACAATGTTGTGTGCATTATATGGAATTTAGGAAAAATAATTAAATAAAATAATAAAATTAATTAGAACCCATTCGTGGAATTTAAAGTTATTACTATCCTGATTTTAAGCCATCGTGTATCAAAGAAATGCATTGAGTATTCCACTCGGTCTCTAGAGAAAACAGAATCCCAGGAACTCGGCTCCATCAATGCCCTCACTAACGAGCATCTCAGTTCACCGTCAAAATATGCAGTAACTGTTGAAACTTCATCCTCACATGCTGCACGAATGCTGAGAAAAGTAAAAAGAAATTATCTCGTAAATTTTCCTCCACCGGATATTCTCCCTCTATCATTTCATCCTCATGTTTTACCAGTCCCAGCACGTACTTGACGGTGAAATAGTCGTCTTAGACTGCCACCGTACCAGCAAATAGAACAAAATAAGAAAAATGGATCACAGTCGGGGATAGGCTTTTGTATTTTGACAACACTGGGGTGCCACCGGATGATTAAGTGATGAACAGGCTGATGAACATGCGGAATAACAATGATTTGGTTTAATCTCACATTTGTTTTCATTCTACAGGGATTTTCCAAAAATGTAGATTTAATTAAACTCTCACGGAATTATTTCATTTTTTTCTCTCAAGCGCTTTTGAAATTCGGTATCAACTAAATATTTAATGTCTCATTCGTAATGGTTTCAATTTCATTACAATTACACTCCAATTTTCAACATTGCAAACAGCAATTGAATTTCCCTTCAAAATTGGCAATAACTTATCCTCGTCACACTGTAATTTAATATTCATTGCAAATACAAAAATTCGGGGATACATTTACCTACCTTAATTTCTGACATTTCAACAAGAAAATCACGAATCGCGAAACCCAACGAACGCTTCCCGTTTACCCATGTAACTCGAACCCGTTAAGCCATCATAAAATTTAATATCGAGGAAACGTCACCAGCGGAGAAATTTCTGTAAAACCAAGTTAAACGTCCCCCCCCCCCCCCCCAAAAAAAAACCGTCGGGCGCCTCAAAAATCTGGGACAGAACAAAAGACCAAGTGTATCCAAGCCACTGATAAATGTGAAATCAATAATCAATGGGTTATCGATCGTGACCCCAGTGACTATCGAGTTAGGTTGGGGGATGGGGTGTTTCTACGGTCATCTATTCTGGTAGGTTTCCCTCGTTGGTATCTAGGCTCAACGAGGGAGCGTATGCGTTAATCAGGGAATGGTTCTCTCAACAATTCGGGGCATACAATTCCGAGTACGAATGGAGCGTGGATGTTGGATAGAGACGATTCGGTTGCATGCAAACCCACTGGTCTAAAGGTTTCGCCAGGGATAGGATAAAGGGATGTGTTGGAGGTAATACCAACCCCCTCATCGGTTACGACGATGACGATGATGTGATAGCAAAACCCCACTCCTCAGGTACAATGTGTTCCGGCTTTCATTCCGATTTGGCTATCCGAAATTAGCGATGCAGTATAGGTAACGCCGCGTGTCGACGACGTTTATAGCTGGTTTGATGCTGGTGCTGGGACATTAGCACAGGATTCCCCTTACATTCATCCCTCCTCAACCCATACAACTGAGGTCCTCTCAATGGCCATCTCATACCGAATCCTCCCGTCGCCTACGTCCAGCCCTTCAATGCATTTACGCGGCTGCGGATCAAAGGGCGAGAGCCTCCGTAATTCCACTGGTAAATCCCCCACCTATCAGCTGTCTCGCCGTCTCAATTCCCCTCTGTCTGTCCACTTCAAACGGAACTCACCGTGTTCGGTTTGTTCGGGCTTCTGGTTTTACCCTATTTACTATTTACCCCGTACTCCTTACCACCGTGTGTATATGCGTTACACAGTGACGAACTGTTTGTTTACCGGAGTTGTTGTGCCTTTGTATTAAGTTGGCTGTTTGGGTTTCTCTGTTTTTCACGGCACGTTATTGCAGTTTGTCCGCCTGTTTAAATTATTATATTTGGGGAGAGGAGAATTGAGTTGACATTTTGGCGCATTCAGAAATCCAATTGTTTTGGTCAGTGGATCAAAATTTTTGGCATTATTTAATCTGATGGTTTGGAGTTATTATGGAGCGAGATGATATTCATTGATGTTGATGCTATGTTTTGGGAATTTAACTCTTTCATTTGTGTATCCTGTTGGTTATTTATCGGTTCAGTTTTGCCGGGTGCAACACTTGTCATGAATTTCAGGAAATATTGTAATACGGATAATACACGTTAATTTTGCAATTCCATTTCCTGAAAATCAATAATCCCGAAAATTCTGGGAGAAATTGAAAATTTTCACTCTATTCCCACGGAATTTCTAATTACAATACACAATAATTACACCGATATTAAGAGTTTCCATCGACTTTCCCATAGAATTAAAAAAATCATATTTCCACATCTTCTCTGATTCGCTCGGTATCACAATAATACTTTCCAAAGTTTTCCGCATGCGGCAATTTAATTTCCCGATGTCAGGATAATAATCGACCAGTCGAAACGAGATGCAATCAGAGAACAAACGGACTATCATTGGACTCCGAAGTTGGATTTCCCAATCATTAGTGAAGCGCCCGGAGAGATTCCTCGAGAGGAGTAAAGTTAAGATGAAATAAAAAAATAAAAAAACGCATAAGACAGATGTGTAAGCTGATTGGATTTATCGGGTCGTCAGATTGCCATCGAGACCGGGAGTCACCGTTTCTCTTCTCCCATCTTATTCCGGGCTTTTATACTTTCCTTAGCATCGAGCCCCCGATACTTCCAACTTCCACATGGGGTTTTTTTCTTTTTTTAATTTTCCCTCGTAACCTACCCCCCGCTCAACCCACTGCTTCAATTTTTTTTTGTTCTCCTCAATAAAAGTTCAATAAGCCCAGAGAGCCGTGTTGCTGTTCCGGCATGACGGTTATTCCGGTCGCGTCCTCATTTTTCTAGTACTCTTTTTGTCATTTCTCTTTCTTGTTCTTCCTTGCCATCATTCAAAAGAGCTCCCTTGCTACGAAAAGATGACGAGGGGTGGGATATTAAAAGAACGTTTTCGATGGAGAATAATGAGGAAAAGATGTCGCTTGACTACGACAAAGCTTTCTCTTTACTGTAAAATATTGTGATAAAAACGAAACATTCGGTTCCCGGAAAATCCACGTTCGGGGGTTTATTGTTGCTTTTTTCTCTAACGATTCTGCATTTATTAAAAACGTTAGGGTATTCTCAGTAAATTTGAAAAAAAAAAACATTTTTTTCGAAATTAATTAGTAAATAAAAAAAGCAATTATTAGTCAAATGAAAAATTTAGAGATCGTTGTTAACTGAAATTTCAGTAAATCCCTAAGAATGTATAATAAATATCGTATGAATGAGAAAATTAGAGGATATATTTTCTAGGGTCTCAGATTAATTATCTATAAATCAATCAAAGACATAAAAGACAAATTTTTGTACTTATCAATTAAACCGGGGAGACGAGGCGGTCATGCTGGGATTTTTTGTGGATTTTCCCTAGTCATTAGTATTCGTTGCGAGACGCGGGCGACACTGTACAAAGAGGAAGTGGAAAATCCCCTTTTGGGTCGGACTAACTTATCTGGAGAAATCGTGGCCCTTGGTTGCAGCTTGACTTCCTCCCACAGTCGTTTCCTCATCGTCAATAGAATTCCGGTATTCGCGTCATAAAATCTTCGAGTGGACACTCACTGTCCAGAGGGAGATCCATTCCAATTGGTTAGGGGCTGTCAAACGATTAATGGGGCACTAGGGGGAGAACGCAAGGATAACTATGAATGCCATTTGGAAATGATCTTTTATGATTTAGCAGTTACCGATGTGATCACAATCCGCAGATTGACTGAAAATAAAATTGATGCACACTGTTAAAAATTCCTCCAACTTTAAGTCCCAAAATCCTCTGAATTCTCAATTAAATTGTGGTAAATATTTTTGAAAGGGACTCATAATTAGAATTATATTTTGTATATAATTAATTTCTTTCCGTCGAATTAAACATAAAGAGGAATATGAATTCCATTTCAAAGTAGAGAACCAAGGAAATCTTCATTAGAATTCAGTTCTCTCAATTTTCAATTACATTTTTTATTAGATTGGTAGTCTAGACTCAATATGAGACCATAATAAACGGTTTTACGTCCACCTCAATGCCTTATTGCATTTTTCACTGGTTATTCCAACTATTAAATCCAGTTTCATCGAGTCATGAAAGAAGTTAATCAATACACCCAGTCATAACCGACCTATTGTTTCAGAAATGATTCAGCGTCGGTTTGAATTTCTCCTGTTGGAGGAAGAGAAACTTGCACAGAAAAAGAATATTGTAAAACAGGTGTAATAATTTCACCGACCGAAATTTCCGAACTCAGAGTTTATTTTGATTCTGCCTTGACATTGATGTGAATATTCAAATGGAACAGCTTGAAATATTGTCTACTATAAATTTTTTATGCATTTTTTCCTGTTATATTGGGAGTCGAATTAGTTCCGGTTAACAGATGTTTTCCTAACCCCAAGAAGTCTTTCATTCTGTCCGGAAATTGCGTGGTTTTTTTTTTATTTAATTACACGGAATCAAGCGCAAAAGTGAGAACGACTGGAGGCGCACGACACCGACTTTAAAGACTTCCATATAGGGGTTAAACCATTGTTAACTCCTCGAAGCGGAAGAATTAAAAATTCTAGTAGTCGTTCCGTCACGCTGATGTATCCGTGTATTCTTTTGGCTTAACAACCCGGAAGTACGGAGCAAAAACACTCCGGAAAAAAAAACCCACGAGACTTTCTTTCATCGAGTTAAGAGTAAGACGTTAAATTTTCCAGAGTCCGTGCTCAAGGACCCGGAACTCTCGCGTAAAATGTTTTATTCCTCCTTCGAGATGTGCAGCTATCTTCAAACTCAGTATTCCACACTTTTTGCAAATTAATACGTCGAGAATTGAGTCTCTTTCATGGACGAGTAACGGAATTCATAATTGATGGAATGGCTCGATAATTTATCATTCAACGCGATACAATTGACAATAATTTATGAAACAATCATTTTTTTATCGTCAAAGACAATTACTTTTGAAAGTTCAAGTAAAAAAAAACATATTTATCACCGATTTCTAACTGAAATTTTGATTATACTAGCCCGAATACAAGCCGGGCTAACAACTTTGCGTGGCGTTGAATTTATTCAGTTTAATTTTGATCGGACAAATTCATTTGACGCCGGAATTATGTTCCTGGAATGACAAGTAATTGGAAATTCAGTTGATTTCCATGAAAGATTTTCGTGAAAGAACGTTCAATGAAATTAAACCTTGGAATTAATCAGGAAGTTTTTTAAATAGGATCGTGGTTTGAAATTAATAGGCCCATGCGCAAATTTTGGATAGAAGCAAGTTGCAGAGTTATTGGGCGAATTTCTGTGGTAGTTGAAGTGGCTCCTTTGGCAGGGAGTACGTGTTGAGTGCCATAGTGTCACCTGGTCATCCACAAATTAACCTAATCACGCGTATTCACCTCTAGTGGCCACTCGGTTTGTCCACTCGCACGTGTCTCCAGCATTTCTAGCCATGTGCGAAATCGTTTGACGAATGTCGAGGATAGCACACTGATTCCAAAGATGATACGTACAGAAGAGAGACATAAATTTAACTCTGGCGGTATGCGTATATCTCGAGAAGTCGGAGGTACAAAGTTGCCTTTCAAGATCCCACCGACGCCTTAGAGAGCACTTACTGATCCATGACTCTGTAAATTTCAATAAAAATCCAGCGAGCTGGGAAGTTTGGGGCAGTTTATTTTATCCACTAGAGAAATCTCAGCACTTTATTTTCGGTCGCTTTATTCTCTCCTGTGTCACTTCCACCGGGCATATTTCAAACAATCAAAAATTCCATCAATTTTTTGCTACACACCAGGGATTTTCTCTTTTGTAGGAAAATCAAATTGTCAATTTTAATTTTTTTCACTGTGAAAACCGTTGGAACGTACCCGACAGAACCATTGTTTCACCCAAAAGGTTATATGTCAGTGCAAATCGGATACACAATGAAATTTACGGGAAAATTCCAGCGCCAGTATCCAAAAATCTATATTATAAAATAAAATTCCCATTTGTTCTCGAAACGAGGATCGAAACCGGAACCGTAGAAGGTCCGCAAACACCTAATCTAACAATATTAATCCCCATTTAAAATTAACCAACATCTCTAAATGCAACTGCCCTTCTCCTCCAGGGTCCTCCATCCCCTCAAGATCCCACTAATCTTCCCTAAATTATGATCCGCGTCGGTCTCAACCCCAGCAAAACAGTTTGCCACCGACAGGCTCTCAAGGGTGACCTCGGGGCCATCGGTATTCCCAGCTGGTGTCATCCGAAATACAGAGCAACTCACCAGATTGCCAGATTTAACCCCCAGAATGTGGTGTGGTCCGATTTCTAACCTTCGATATTTGAGTGAAGCCCAGTGGGACGGAGACAGACGTGGGATATCTCAGGGGGAAATGCTGATGGGATTTCTGGTATTTGGTGAGGAGCCAGCTTACACTTGCAAATGTATTCCCAGTGGTTATTGTGTTGTCCATGTGGGAACGATGCATTAACGCCATCCCAAAAACACTCAATGTGTGAAATGCTCCCTTCAACGCGACATCGTTACAAAATGCAACCATTGCTTGTACCACTTGTTTATATTCAGCATGCAGTCAACTCATGTGAGTGTGTGTTGAATACAACAACATGACGAGGAAAGCCCAACGAATGTCTGGCTTTGGTTGGGCTGCCAGGGGTTAGGGAGTGGCATTGCAATGTGCATCTCTCAAGTATTTTCCACGCTGGAAGGTTAGGATTTTCGTACCAACTGTGTAGGAATTCAGGATGAGGTGTAATCCTGAAGCTCTACCCGGCGTTTTGTCGTCCCTGTCTAAATTATTCATGCTATCAAAACTTGAACTGAATTATCCATAGAACTCCACCAACTGCATTAAAGGCTGAAACTTATTTTTATCGAAACTTTCATGTTTAATTAGGGTGGAGAATAAATGTGTTGGATCGGGTGAATAAGTCATTCATTCACGGGATTTTATTTAAATTGACGCCGTCCCATTGGATCTCATGGTATTTGGTCAGACGTTCACGGCTTAACACTTGCAAATTTATTCTCTCTTGGAGTTAACAATCGTCTCGTTTACTTTGGCTTTCCACCTTGTTTATATTACCGGGCTAGCCAGAAATTCCGCACACGGTCAAAAATCCAGGGGGAATATATACTGGAGACTTTCGCTGTATTATTTTGGCATATGTTCAAGGGTAATATGCATTCAGAAGTGCTAAAGAACACACTTCATGGATAAAGTGGTGGAAAAGGTGGTGGAGGGATGGGGGAATTGGATGGAGAGAATAAAAATACAAGAGGGTTGGGGGGAAGCACTGGAAATGACGCAGCGGAAAGAGGTTTTCGCACTCTTGTTCGACCTGGCATTGAGCCCGCTGAGAAAAACCAGGAGACAAAGGATCATCCCAGTTGGAAGCCAGCAATGGTGGAAATGGCGAAAGAAAACAGTGTCGCCAATTGCAACTATGGCTAGTGTTAGATCGATGTCGGTCATTCAAGTGGAAGTGATGATACCGGGGTTCAATAGGACAATGACCACTTGTTTGGCATGGCTAGCTATGTGGGTTTCATCTGAAAAGGTGAATAGGGTGTATCATCTGGTGCATCAAAGCATCTTCAAGTTATCCTTCGGGATTAAATTTCGACAAGTTTGACGCTCAGCTTGAAACTTATGGAAAACTTCAGGGTCGGTTGCAACTTCTCCGCATTCCCTCTTCATCGGGCTAATTCGGCAGGCTCGATTGATCAAGAGTTTCTTCGTCTGTGCTACTCGAATCTCGGCGTGATTCTTGAATTACCCTTCAATTACTCTATTTACTAAATTTAGAATTCATGGCAATAAACGTCCATTTGTTTTTCGAAAATCCTATTCACAAATGATTATACACTTGAATCCATCCTGCGCGTACTTGAATTAAGGAGTGTCAATTACTGAGGGTCAATTGAAGAACAGCTATTTGTTTCGGATGGTATGCGGTTTTCATCTGAAAATGTGAATAGGATGTATCATCTGGGGATTGGGTGCATCAAAGGCTGGTCAAGTTATCCTTTGGGATCAAATTTCGGAAAGTTTGGCTTTCAGTTTCAACTAATGGAAAACTTTGTGGCCAGCTTCGATTTCCCGAGTTCGACGACCAGCGAGATTCTAGTTCTGGCGATTTAGAAGATTGATCCGGTGACGTATATCCCAACTATAATGAATCCATTAGCCTAATTTGGTACGTTTCACTTGCTTCGTCTGCATTAAATGATATTTAGGATCACTAGGATATTCATCGTTTGAAAAACCGAAGAAGATGTATCACTCAATGTTGAGTGAATCAAAGCAAGCTGCTGTTGTATTTCCGGATTAAACGTACACAAGTTTAACACTTAGTCTCACCTAACGGAAAACTTGATGTTTCGATGCGTGTAGTGCTGGCAATGAATTAATTAATCCTTGAGCACTCATAATTACTGTCGGGTAATTCGATTAACTTCGCGTATATCCTGTGAAAATCTAAACTCTTCTTGCCTGCAAGCTCTCGCCAACGGAGATGCTACACCACCAGGGTTATCCTCAACTTTTCACTTTAACTGACAACAATTCGTGGGTAAACAGATGAGCTTTGCTCTCGCTAAAGTTTACCGCTCGTGGATTCACCATCGCACACACTCCTCTATGTGTCAGATAATGCAGTAATGGCAGTGGAAGAGAAGTGGACGTTGAGTGTGCACTCGTGTGCGTTAACCAGCATACGTGTAATTGTGTTTTCAACGGCTTTTCGGGTGCCTCATTCCCCAGGTGAACAAGAAAGTATACTATCACATGGTGTTATAGCGCTAACTACGATAGCTGTTGTCGTTGAGGGCTGTGATGGCACTTTCAATCAAGGGGCTGATGGAGATGGCGCTGGCAAAGTAGGCATGAATGTCATTAGCCTGAGTGGTCAGCTCCGAAATGGAGCTGGATCTTCACTTTAACTACATTGGGAAAATTCATCATTCTGGAATGGAGTTCCTAATGCTGTTTAATCTACACGGAGCACAAAGTCCATCAACTTTATCAAACAGGATCGAGTCACCAACTCCAGAAAATTTACCACCCTCCCAATGGCTATTTGTTTATCGGCAAAGCAAAAAGTATTCAAATATCCCCAGTCAGTCCAACTGCTCCACCTTTTTCCACAAGTTATTGCATCAGTTGGGTTCACTGTAATTCCAATGATTGGGTTAGTTTAGAGTTCATGTGAAATTGTGAACTATTTCTTTGGCTTATAGACTCAGCAAAAAAATGAAGCAGTGAAGCAGCTTGACTGAAGGTATCCTGGGCATTCTAATTGAAGTCACAATAGCCTCCGAGAGTTGGTTTCGAGCAAGAAACTAGCATCGTCTACTCCCTCAACTTCATCATCATCCCCGATTGATGGTACCGTATCGATTTCAGAATGCACAGACTCAGCAACTACACCCATTATATACTCCAAGTACGAATGGGGTGGAGATTCATTAGACAGGGTGAGACCACGTGGGGATATATCTGTTGTGCATTCAAGTCGACTCTAGGTGGAGAGGATTGCATGCACACAAGTTTGTAGCTTCCACGCTTGAACAAGACGCTCGATTATTGTACCATTGACCCTTCTCCGATATTGCCACGTGATTGGGAGCTAAGCTACTGGGATTACAAGCGTTACCAATGTTGCGGTGAAATGTTCATGTATTAATGATACATCGAGACAAATGGCTTTTTAGGTGGAAACCAAACAGAAATGAAACTCCTTCGTCGATTGAGTTTATCCGATTTTGGGTCAACTGAAATAGGAGGATGAAGCAGAATAGGTAGATCGGTTATGGAGGATGAATTCAGAAACTCCACAATCCTGTGATGATGCATTGGAATTGCTGGTATTCCTGAGATGCCAGTCTGATATTCAACACTTGTGAATACCAGGTCAAAATTGTTGTGGGAATATTATACAACATGCTCGAAGGGTAAGTTTGACCTCGTTGTTTTATTCTCATGGAGTTACCACATTTTCACTGGAATTTCTATCACTTTATTTTATTTATTTGTTTAGTTATTGGCTTTGAAGTTATTTAATACTCGGTTGGTAGAGAAAAGTTTAAGCGCCTGCATCATTAGTTGATATTTACCCATTTTGTTGCTCTTTCAACCAATTTTCTATTTAAAAAGTTGTCAATATTAGCCGCCTCTAGTTTTATTTTAATCGTGTTTCAGTTCCACTTTATTTCCGTATAAACACCGGCCTTTATTAAATTTCGAGTTTATGAAATATTGTGGGATTCGTATGAAAAAGAAAATGTAATATCGCATGTAGTAATGATGATGTAAATCCTAAACTTTGAGATAATGAAAATGATTTAAATTCTGATTACAACCACAAATTGATATTTTCAATGATTTTTTATCGATCGAGCATCAATACCGCGGTATTGGTGTCGGGGATTCCCGTATTTCTTTGCAACGAAACGAACGCATGCGCAGTGTGTGGACTACATCATTTTATGCGTAACACCGTGGAAATTATAATTTCCGTTCTTCGATATTTGACGGCTATATTTTTGCAATATCCAATGTGTTATTCTAAAAGACGTTGGCGCCGAGTAAATGGTTCAAATATATTCCCCTCTTGCTGGAGTATTCACTCAAGACTTGTATCGATTGAATCGTCACTAAAGCGATTTCACATTACAGAGGGGAACAAAGAAAGGATAATAGTATATTCCCTCACTGGTAAACACAATAGAGAGAACACTGTTTCGTGCCCAGTGGAATGGAAGGTTGCATTGCAGAAGGACACGATTTAATCCGAATCTAATTGGAAGTCCTTGAGAGCGTGTTCTCTCGTGTTTCTTTTCGCGCACGAGATATCGTTGCTGGAATACAATACCTTTGGGACATCGAGAATACTCCAACGGAATACAAAAACACTTGAAACGCTGTCGTTATCTTCTTTAGGAGAATTAATATGCATTCTGCTGTTTTCTACTTACTTGGTGAATTGGAAGAATTCAATGTGTTGAGAACCACGAGTAAGAAATGGTTTTTCAATTCTTCTCGGAGTATCTCTCGTCGGAATTTTAAATAAGTAGCTGACCTATATTTCTTTATACATATTACTTGTCTCGTAAATGATACTAAAAATCTGACGCTGATAAAATATCAGAGCGGAAGAATTTTCCTCTGGCGCTGAGTTTTTTCTTTTTATCCAATTTTTCTATCAACGAGCCATTGATTTCGCACATATTTGTCCCGTGGATCATAATCAAATTTTTACAGACGTATAAAATATGGAAAGCACGAGAGTTCTAATGAAAAATTTTTCGAAGCGGAAAGTGACTGTTTTTACGAATCCAATTTTTTCATCAATCAACCGTACATTCCACATCTATTTGCCGCGATAATAAAACCCCCACGAACCAGAGAAACAGGAAATTGAAAAAAAAAAATTTTCGTGATGAGTAATTTTCGGGTTGTCAACAAAACTCATCCCCAATCCGGAAGTGAAACAATTTGCTATTGATAACCAAAAACACGCGGTGTCAAGCGATGAATTCCATACGAATACATGATAAAAATGGAAGAATGATAAACGTGAAATCTTTATCGCTGACCTAATAAATTTCCCAAATAATGAGGTATGAGTACTCCTAAAAGTGGAATACCGAGAAAACCCTGTTTGTGTCCGGAATACAAAAGGTGCGGTCGTTGGAATATTTCGTAAAAATATTCGTGCCAACTCGGGATTTTCAGAGGCTCGTTGCAGTTGAGTGTTACGTGTTTGGAGTGAAGATCGGTACAGCTCAAAAGAGTATGGAACAACGCGCTAAAAAATCCCATTTACCCAACGAACAAATCTTGATGTTTTCTTTGTGCTCGTATCGGAATTCGTGTGTATCGGTGAATTCGTCGATCCATTTACGTTTTTTAGTTTCTCCACCTCTTCTCGTTTTCCCATCGTGATTTCTCATCATAGACGAGTGGTGGGGGATGAAATAGTGGGACAAAAAATGAACGGCTATGATGGTTTCTCAATTATCCCGCGAATATGGCGTCCCGATACGTATTGTCGAGTGAATAATTGCTTCATACCATTATATCGGGTATTAACAGGATGTCTTCAACATCTCATGTGAGCCCGAGAAATTGCGAATACCGAGTTAATACTGTGGATGGATTTTTTAGATTAAATTAATGCATGGGTTTAATGACTTTTAATCCATCTGTTCTTTGGATTTCAGCGGATTTTGGCCTATTGGCTACTGCAACGAATATCACCGACAGCTGTTACTCCGCACTGCACGACAGTCATTTATCGGGTACGATTTATTCATGTTTCGAGGAATAAAACGTGTGTTGAATTTTACGGGATGAAAAACTTGTGTTTTTTGGCACTCGTGTGTGGGTATCTGCCCTTTACAGTGCCCTTTCCCGTTGGATTAAGTCGGATTTTTGTTTTTTATCTCGTTTGGCTAGGTGAACGGATTAAATCAGGGTATTACATTGCCCTCAAATCACGTGAAAGCTATTCATGTGAAATTATTTCAATTCTGTCACTATTCTATGACAGCTTTTTTTTATTATAGAAGATTACTCAGTCTCGGACAGTCTCGGGTATTGCTCTCCTATAGTTATGATTTGCTGTTTTTTGTTTTTAAATATCTTGTAATGCGTCAATACAAACACCTGACTGGTTCAATATATAACTGCAATAGAAACTGCTGGGCAATTCATTTTTCGCTTAGAAAATAAATTGAAAAATGTATTTCCTCGCAAATAAATTTCCGTCAAAGGAATAATGAAACATCTCGGTGATAACGACCCACGTCGGGCCATTCACTATGAGAATTACCTGTCATTTCAGGTAAACATGGGCGTGGAATTATGAACTTCTCTGATAAAGCAAGCATTCATATTCAATGAATCTTATTTATCTGAAATCACCTTCACGGAATTTTCACCGCTTCTCGAAATTGCGTGCCTTTATCCTCATTCCTTGCAATTCTCCTACACACGATATTACCCCGCAATTTGCATTCACTGCGCGATAAGAATTGAGTTGTACAATTATTTTTAACTGAATTAAGTCGCTCAAATGTGCGAGTTTACGTGATACTCACTCGACGGTCATTACTCACATATGTATCACGGACTAATTTTTCAAGATTACTGGGCCGGTCACGTTATGGTTACCGGTGGATGTAATTACTGATATACCAAGAAAAATGGTGGTTAAAAATTACCAGGGAATTGTGGCGAGTTTTGCAATACGGGGACGTCATGAGCGGAGAGAAAAAGTTAAATAAAAATTACGCGGATGTTCAGTGAATAATAATTTCATTTTTATTATGGAGTTTTCTTCTCTATCAAGAATACCGGATAATTGATGATTTGTTTGATGAAAAAAATCTATTTATAGATGTGAGAATTCTCCCGTACAGTAATTTTTTGAAAAACTAGATTTTTTTTCTAGTAAAAAAATTCCTATCAAATAAAAACATACTGAAATCGTCAATTGATTAGATTCACTCCATGTGAATTGATTTAAAATTTACAAGATTATAAATAATTTTAATGAACTCGTGCAAACCATGAGATCAATAACTTCAGAATAATCAAAACGAGAATTGAAATGGTCTCCATTACATTTTATTTCACCACCATAATTTTTTATAAAATTCCAATTAAACTTCAAAGTTTAGGGGTAAATTATTTGAACGTTTAGCAATTTCTATCCGATTTTTTTCATTGTGTAATTACTGATACTTGTGTTTCGTTACTTGCGTGCCGTAGTCCAACGCTGTTTTTCATATGGCAGCGATAACGATGGAACGAGAGAAAAAAAATATGCCCCCTTGTCCTCTCGTGCCTGAATCTTTGGTAAAAAATGTAATAATGTACTTTTTTATCGCCTCTGGTGAAATATATCACTGCGACCCTTTGTATTACTAGACAATTATAGCCATAGTAGGGGGAGGAGAAAAAGTTCTGTACGTGCACCGAAAACTATTGCATTCGTGTCGATGAGTTGTTTTCAAATTGTTAGAAATTTTATAATAATCTTACAAAGATCAATTAATTCTCGAAAAAAAAGAATTATCTCGGGAAACAAAAAAAAAATTCGTCAATTCCACTTTATAACTCATCAATCAATTGTATTCATAATATTTTATTCAAGAGCAAAACTAAAAAAACAAATGACGCGATAAAAAGTGAAATTCGCCACAATAAGATAAAATTGTCAAGTCCCCAAGCAAAATCCTCACCTAATAAATTTTCTGTGACAGTTTCACTGATTGAATAATTCCGTGAAATTGAATAAACAATAGACAACATGGCTAAGAGCAGGGGAAAGAAAAGCAAGCGTACGAAGAGCCAAAAGAAAAATGGTAAAATTAAGCCCATGAAATTGGCTACTCTGGTTGTCTCAGCAATTCAAGATCTCCGGGAAACAAAGGGTACGACGCCAAACAAAATTACCGGATTCATAAGCTACGCTTCGAATTTACCCGAGACTCGAGTGAAGCGTCAGGTAAAGAGTGCAAAAAAAAAATCCGGCGCAACTTAACCCGAGAAAATTCAGATAGCATCGCTATATTACATTTTTACAATTTATAAAGGTTAAAACGGCGCTGAAACGTGGGGTGGAGTACGGAATATTGCGACGGTACCGCGGCCACTATTTTCTACCAACTGGAGATGAGATGGACCGTGCAAACCGAATGGCTTTGCGATTCGCCAGGTTACCAACCCCAATGCCCTCGTATTCCGGATCAAACGATCCCCCAAAAACTGAAAAATCACGGAGGAATGGCCAATCATTTGTCCCAACCCCCGTTCCAAGTTTCTCCAATATCCGCTGGCATCGAGACGGGGTATTATCTTCAGAAAGTGACATCGATTGATTTTATTTCGACTGATATATAATTTTCCATAAAATTTTTTAATCATTTCAACACTATTTTCTTTCCGAATTCGAATCTATTTTCTCTGAAATTGCCTTTTAATTCCAAAAGTTCAAATTCGGGAATATATTTACCGGAATTTGTACGTTACTACCGATTTTTTAAATGATAAAGGTTTTGCGAATTTGGTCGGAAGATTTTTCTCTGTAATGGTTGTTCTGAACTCTTGTTTCTCATCCTTACGTTGAAAGCAACTCCTGCTCCTTCTGTTTATACACTTTTTCACGTTGACGTCGCGGGCGCAGCATGAGCCCCTGTAAATATCTCGTTACGAACAAACCACCCCGTGGATAATTATGAAACTTGTTAGGGTGGCCGGCGTTAAAATTCGCTGGAGCGCAGGAGATAAAGAAGAGGAGGTAAAACTTGATCCTTCCACTCCATTAACTCGATTAGGTTGAATCAACTTGTTCAACAATGAATATGATTATAATCGATGTGTGTACAACCTCGAGATGGCGGAATCCGGATGAAGTCAAGTAATTAGTCACTCGAACGACAAAAGACCACTCGACTAATTTTCATCAAAAAAAAATTGCCTTAGTATAAAAAGAAAGCCCATCCATTGTCACCACCACTCAATTTTTCATTAAATAGAACGCATAGAGTGAATATGTTAATTAATTCTAAATTGAAGTAAGATAATTGCTCGAGGTAATTACCGAAATGACTGAATTGCTACAGTTCCCTCGAACAATTGCGATTCAATCCTCCATTTTGGAAGTATTAATGGAATTTTCAATGAATTCTATCGAGTGAAAAGGTGTAATCGTCTCCGTCAAGTGAAGAGAATAAACTTTTCACTTTTTCCCAGCTCCTGGCAATTTTTTGAGCTGTCGAACCCTCGAGCAGATTCATTCTCGCCGGAAACGATCAAATCCACCACTGGCCGAATTAAGGTGAAATGAGAAACGATCTTCGTCCGGGTAAATTGCGAGAATACTCCGTGGCACACCCTGTGCCCCATTTATAAAAGTTAGGGAGGCACGGCATCTCCTCAGACCGATAAATTTAATAGCTTCTGAAAATTTAGTGGGCGCAGAGGCCGAAGGGAAATTTCACCTTGCGGTGGGGCCTGAGGAGCGAGATGAATAGCCCTTCATGTGGTATTATACATTACATGAGTAAAAAGGTTCTTTCGATTATTACAGTATACCCCGGGGAATGAATAAGTTTGTCCATACAGATTTTTACATACACTGGCGGTCGGGGGAACATATAAAAAATCAATTCGTTAAATAAAATCTACACTGGTCCCGCAATTTCTCATTTATCTTGAAAAATCAAATGGCAATTTATTTTTCAATAGATTGAATATATAATATAATATATTCAATGTACGTTTCATTTTCTATATAATATGATCCAATTCCCTCGGTAAAATTGATTCGTTCTGGTCTCCTTTCTTGGATGAACAAAAAAGAAAATTAATTAACCAATTATTTAATATATTTTTATTTTCAGATATTCACCATCACCATCAATTGAAAAAAAAATGGTAACCCCCCTAAATTTTTGGCATTTCCGCTAATTCTCAAAACCAATTGATGATGAAAAGTGGAAATGATTATCAGAATTACTGAAATAGAAATAGAAGTTTCATGCAGTCCAAATATATAGTTTTGTCGTCTGGAAAATAATGTTTTTTTTTTAGGTTTCTTTGGTGGTTATGTGTTAGACAATCGTTTGCTGAATTTTCCTGGGCTGTATTCATAAAATCCCAGAGACTATCACCAGTTTTATCGTCCACTGTGTAAATCCGAGAGAATGTACAGACTTGGAAGCAGTTCAGCACACACGCAGTTTTGTACGTCCCACTAAATCGTGTCCCTGTTATCCCAGCAATCTCAACTCCAATTAACCTTGGCCATGAATATCCATGTCGAAAGGTTATGCGGGTGATGTGTGCAGAGGTCTTGTAATTATCATCCGACAAATGTAGTCGGGCGCTCGATCATTGTCGTCGAAATAAGACATCGGTTTCATAAATCCCGGTCTGGAAAAAAATCCCTATTCTGATTTTTCAGTAACAAGACGTCTGAAGATGAAATGTCGCAAAATTTCTAAAATTCCCCTGAAAAATTACACTGACAATAATTTTTATCAGTGTAATATAATAGTTATCTTAACAGAAGAACATATTCCTGAAAATATAACTCCACTCCCCATGAAATTTCAATTTCTCCCTGACAACATATCCGAGATATGAAAAAATAATACTCACACACACATATGCGGACAAAGAAAACGTTTCTCCACCTGCAACATGCAATTCAATGCTAGTACACTGTACGTATCGTCCAGTGGTAATTCATGCCCATGGAAATACACAAATTCGATACACGGTCCATTGCACTTTCCAATTCGCGCAATTTCCCACCCCCCAGTTTCAGACAAAATTTTTATCATGCCTGTTTCGACACCGGGATTTCTCCAACCTCCCACCCCGTCCCCTCCCACTCCTCCCATCCCCTTTCTTTCATTTATTATGCGCTCCTCGGTTTTATTTTTCCCCGGTGTATTTTCTTTTTTTCCATTAAGTCCATACCATGACGTGGAAATTAAAACGCTCCGGCATAACGAAGTTAAGGTGGGTCTCAGCCATTTGGCGCATTTTCTTTCCAACGGGAGAACCCAGTCGAGTGGTTCCGCCAAAATGAGTGGAATAAAGAGAAAAGTGGAATAAAAACTCAGGGGCGAAAGGTTGGCGAGGGAATGGCAAGGGAAAGGCAGAGTGGGACGATAGAGTATAAAATGTACATGGTGAGAAATTTTCTGGAAAAATTACGCAACAATTCGCGTAATCCACTATGGAGAATTGTTCACTAGTAATTTTTATAGGAACGATCAGAAAGAAATCCGAGGGGTTCAGGGAATTTTCAGGCCCATTATCAGATTGAGTACGAATTTTTAGCTAAGTCTAAAATTCTTGTCATTTGTGAAATTAACAACGTAAATTACTATTTATTATTACTCCTAGTACCCATTTTACCCGACAGTGAGCTATACTATAATATACTAGAATCTAGTATATTTTATCAGTGATGTTCTTGTATATACGTCTTCATGTTCTTTTCTTCATTTTTACATTCTTTTTCAATTTTTTTTTCATTGCCTACTCAAAATTCGTACCCTCAATATTTTAATCTGCAAAATTTTTATTTGTAGAAAATTGAAATTGTATATATCAAGACTTTCTGAAAGCACCAGGAGAAGCCACAGGACCCAACAGGATTCTCCTCTTGATCAGTGGTTTTAGTGTGAGGTCTTGTACCTTTTCCCTACCTCTAGCTCGTTTTTCACTCGTGTGCAAACCTCACTCTCTGTCTTTACTACTTGCAGTATATGGCACTGTCGTGGGTTCGACTAATGCAAGAGAATTCTCTCTCTCTCTCTCCCTCTCTCTTTCCCTCTCTCTTTCTCGGGTGCTCTTAACTCACACATTTCGTTCACGTACATACTGTTATGGTATATAGGGAGAATACTCGGAGTAACTCACACTCAGAGAGCGACAGAACAGAACAGCTACGAGGTTGTAAAACAGACACGGAAAAGGTCGACTTCTCCCAACCCTCCAACCTTTTTCCACGCCCCAGTCCCCCGTGGGTTAAGTGAAAATGTATCAAACATTGCCGACACCGGGGCCACTGATCCCCTGATTTTTTTCACAAATTTTCCTCACCTGCTCCAATGTACATCTATTGAGTAAGATTTACAAATATTTTTAAGTAGAAAAATTATTATTGCACTTGCAATGGAATTGAAACAGATTATAATCTAATTAAATTAATTACCACATAATTACTAGGAGTGCAGATAATTACAGCAGAAGATTGAATTGTTTTGATCAGATGACAGGGTCTTTGGGATAGACTTATAAAGGATAAAATATGAAAATTGAAATTTTCAGGGAAGAATTGAAGGGAAATTGATGATATTCAATTGATTTTTATCGAATAGTAATTGAATGTTTCTGAAAAATTGTCTCTACATTGAATGATGAGATTCGTCGAGATATGGTCGAATAAGGGAAAACATCAACAAAATGAATGTCTTTGGAAGGAGTATCCTTTCAAGATGATCACAGCGATGGTTCCATCCCATAGAAAAACACTCCACCGATAGATATATCCATTGCACTATTTACCGAATACACTATTTACCCCGATAAATTCGCTATGGCGTCTCTTATCTGTAAATTGCACTTGGTCGGTGCAATAAAATTCTCTTTTATGATTGCCTATAGGAAAGAGAATCGTTTTCGCTGTTATACGAATGCAGATCCATATGAGGCAGAATCCATATTCTTATCGGCAGCATTAAACAGAGAAAACTCCAGGGGAATTCATTCTTGAATCCTCAAATAGGAAAAGACCAACCCACTACGCTGCGATGGGTATTGCAAACATTAATTTCATGGAATTAAAAGCTTCCATCTGCATCTATTACTAATGAATCAAAAATAATCACCTTTACTTTCAGGGAGAAGACAATTTCCCGGAAATAATTATCTACAATTATTACTTGTTTTAAAAATATTTCAAAATAAAAATAATAAAATGATTATTTACAATGATTTTCGGGGAAAAATTCACAAAAATAATTTTCTTTTTCGTCCGGAAATTTTATAATGAATGTTATATTGAGAACAAATACACGAGTTCTCTGAATAGAATTTAGGCTTGTATTTGCAGGTGGACTGCTCGTACGAAATGTGTGGAGATAAATTATTTCTCCTGAAACGATTCGCTTTATCTCTCTGCGCAGTGTGTTGCAGTAGTAAATAAAATAGGCGAAGAAAATTTTCAGAGTTATCTCTTATTGCACATAATAAAGTGGCAAGCCGCAATTCCCGTTTCTTTCTCTTCATCGTTGTTTTTTTATCACCACCTAAGGATGAGCACCATCGTGGGAATGACGCCCCACTGACGAGACGTTTAATACCAGCTCGGTGGAAGATTTTCTGGGGGTGAGTTTAGTATGAAACAAGGCGTGAGGTTACTCATTGTAGTTAACTGAGTTCTTCCGTGTCACATGGAGTACATTTTTCAGTGAATTGCCCCTCCAACTACTATTTTCTTCCATTCTTCGGTTGCAATTTTCCAAGGCGCTCCATCGGCTGAAGCTCCTGGAGCTGCATTATTTTTTTTACCCTCCATCTAGTACGTCCCAATCTCATAAACTCAGTCCACCAGTTCTCCTGGGTATCATAATTTCACATTTTCAAGCCAGTTGGCTCCGTAAATCAGCCTAGAAATGCGATGCGAAAGAAATGCTATTCCATTGGGGTGACATTTAATTATTGCTACAACCGGGTCACAGCAATAATTTGCAACGTCAATTCAGTACAAATCCCAGTAAATGAACGAATCTTGTTATTAATGGTGGGAAATTATTTTCTAAAATACTGCTTCTTCGGATAGAGGATAGATCCATCTGATGTTTCATTTCTGGTTTTCCAATTCTCTCGAGATAACATCAGATGTATGGCTGTAGTTAGAATTGAGTTGATAGTTGATTACAGATTATATATAACACGCTATAACCGAAATTTTGTATCAACTCTTGCTAAATCAACTGTTAACCAGAGAAATCTTACATACTCCAGGAATAGCAGACGCGTATACTCAATTTCACGATGAATAGTTGGCAGTTTACTTTTGCAGGGGATTCCTTATTCACCCGAGCATGAATGGAAGAGAAACACGATCTCGTTAAACCCCACAATGGACTAAAATTCAGGGTAAAATAGTGATAGCAACAATGAGCCATTCCTCCCAGAGGATCATCTATGTGAACAAAAAATGTCATACCTGTGAAAAAAAGATACAACCGCAGTTCGTTCTTCAATTAGCCATGAGAAAATAATTGAACTCTAATGAATGCACACGATTCGTGTCCTCGGGCTTTTTCGTCGATCCAATGGTCTAATTTTCCATTTGAAAAGAGCCCCGAGGGTCGGAGGCTTGCATTCGGCCTCTTGGGACCTACCTCTCGTATTGTACACATCGTATAACTGAAAACAGAGGCAACCCATACCCCGTTATGCCGAATCGTCGATAGACAGAATGAATAACGAGCGTTCATCAATGCATGCAGGCTGAGCTTGATGTTCGATATTCAGTTGACACGGCTTCTATTATCGATAGGTGAATGGTGAGCAACCAGCCGATTCTATTTCAATGGAAAAACCTAATGGAAAAACCTACTAGAACATCAAAAAACTTACCGTGCAAATCCCTTCATTTTGTCTTCTTAATGATGCATTATGCCCTTTCAGCCAATTTCTTTTTTTTTTATGTCTGTAAAAATTTTGCCTTTCATCATTTTTCGCTATAGCTCACGTTCCGCCTTTTTTCAAAACATTTATCATAATTTGCACAATTAAACGCCGATTGGACCAGAGCTTTAGCGAAAATTAAAAAGCAATGGAAAAATGTGGAAATTTTTTTGGGGGATTAATAACAATAGTAATTGAAATATGGCGGCGATTACTGATAGAATATTCATTGCTTATTCTGATTTAGCACTACTTTTGAATTTTTAACTGCAATTGTGATTTCTTGCGATGACGGAAATTACACGGGGAGAATTTATGGGTCGGTTTTAATTGAGAATGAATGAAATTTTGATTGAAATAAAACTTAAATAACAGAAAATTTCAATGAATTTTGAATAGTGCAAGAAATCTTGATTGTTCCTTTCGGTTTTGGTGTGGGTGGCATTGGCGTTTTGTTGCATTTTGTACATTAACTGATCCATCCTCTTGAATTACTGTTAATGATGTCTTTGGAAGTTGCTACAATCTCCATTGAATCGCGTGGTTAACTTTGGAATAGTGCATCAAACGATTCCGACGAGGCAATCAGTGTTTACGACACTCCTTATCGTCGAATGATCGATTTATTTCGACTATCTTTGTTCTCGTGTTTCGAGTTGTACAATTTGGCAATGGATTCGACATTACCTCAGAGTATCCCGTACATTTCCGGGACAGCTCGGTAGTAGTGACAAGGGAGAGAAGGAATTACCATGAGAATTGCCTCAAATAATTATCATTAAATTATTTCAGTACAACGGCTTGTCTGATTAATGCACACTCGGTGCGACCGTAATCTGAATTTTTTCTTAATAAATTCGAATACCAGGGAAATTTATGTTCCAGTTTTGTTTTTCATAGAAGTCAATTGTTCAGCTAATGAAACAATGGATTGTTTAAATTTTGTAGCCCGGAGGTGTTAGAGTCTGGGAAGCGAAAGATAAGCGAAGACAGAAGTCAAGAACAGGTGCGACTATAATGGGATTATTCTACTGTAATTGAAAATTCCGATGATTTTGTGCGCGAAATTTAAAGAAATCTTTATTAGTGGAGTTGACATAGAAAAAATCAGTAATTTGGTCAAGTGAATAATTATTACGAGTAACCGAGGTTGATGAAAAGGGTAAATTATTCACTGGAAATTGTGGTATTCAATCCCTTATGATTCGTACCACAAGGATTGTACCACGAATATTATCAGTACGGCTGGACCTTTCATATACGGTAATGGGTGTGGGTTAAACGGAGTGCCAGGAATTCTCCAACGTTTCCCCAGAGGGTTTCAGGAGTGCATGACATTCTCGAGCGAACCCTGGGGAGCCTCTGGAAGAGTGCAATATCACGAGCCGGAAAAATTATTATAAAAACGTTATAAATCGCTTGCTCGCCAAAAAACAAGCGGCCCAGGCGGAGAGAAATTTCAGTGAATAATTCATTGACTCGAAAATTTAGAGGACAAGCGCGAGCCGAGGCACACCGGCTCAACAAAAAATATAGAACACGGAAAAAAAAGCTTAAGAAAGTTCCTGAGATCACCAACTTACAAAATTTTCTTACGCATTGACTGTCTACGCCATTTTCTTGTAATTAATAGCGAGAGGCTGATTTAAGGCATCCTGTATTCAATAATTAATTTGCAAAAATGTGATTTTAGAAATTTATTTTCAATTTTCGTAATGTTGTGTTAGCAATGAATAATTAAAACGAATTAATTTATGATATTCTCAATAAAATCGAAGGAGTCCTTCAAAATTTTTTTAAATGCTCTGAACATTTACGCTTTTATTGACAGCTCAAGTTTAATAATTCATTCAATTTTCCGTCGAACCTGAAATTGAAAATTTACGGCTTTTTCCCGAAATTCGAATTTAGCGGCTTTCTCGAACAGAATGAGCCATAAAATTCCTTGTTTTATTACCAAGTCCATCATGAAAAATTCACATTCACCGGTAGCGTTCTGCCTCTGCGGCTGAAATACAGATTTTCGGTGGAACCAAATAACTGGTATTCAACTTGTTGGTACTCAATTTCCGGTAGCGGTAAGTAAGTGGTTAACGTTGCGCGTCGGAGGCGTTGATTGAACAGGTGTCAGACCAGACATTTGTCAGGTGTTAACCGTAACACTCTCTCGGCTGCACGTAACATCAATACATTTACAAGTACGTGGTTTCAAAAGTTGAAAATTCATTCGTCTTAAATTGATTCATATAGATGGATTTATCAGATTATTCCAATACTATCCTGCATGGCTCAGACGAAATCTGGATTGCAATCTTAAAGTCAAATTCCATATCCGTTCAATTGTGCACTCAAAGAGAAATATATTTATGGCTAATAAATTAAACATTTTTCTCCCGCGAAGTAAAATATAAATATCCTCTAAAAAACTGATTCTAATTTTTATTTTATTTTATTTTATAACGTCTCATTCTCTACAAAATTATCGATTCAAATATTTCAGTCTTAAGACAATTGAAAAATTGGATATATTTTCTTTGAAGTATGGAAAAGGTGGGAGAATTCGTAGAAACTGCAGGTGCTTTAGAGGGATTATTGGTGAAATAATTTGAGACATTGAGAAAAAAGGAGGAAAAGTTAAACCCCCGAAATCGCCGCAAAATAATCAGAATTCCTCTCTCGAATCGTATTTAATTCCCGGGTGCATTGGTATTCTCTCTGCCACATCACGTAGAAGCTTATCTTCCACTGAATCGTAAATCATTGAGACATTTTAGAGGTGCTACACTGGTCAGAGACCAGACAGAGGTGGACGATTCTATTTTATACAGACACAAGGGGAAGACCGAGTTACGGCCCTCGGGTTCACAATGTCACGGTCAACCAGACCAATATATCACATTTCCGTATTTTTGGTTTGAGTTACTATTGCAACAAATCTCATCCTCATTCGGAGACATACGATGCGGCACAGCTGCACTGCCTTAAACAAAAACCGCTTGCGACTGAATTTTGCGTCGAGTTGTGTTATTACATTTCTACACATCACAAAAAATATATTTATTCACGAAATATCTATTTGATTGCCTGGAATTCGCTCACATTATACATACATTTGTCACGTTTTATGTACAAAATATAGAACATGAGTGATATATAATATCACAGGTCCTGTTAAATGTATATAGTATATTTAATGTTTAACGCCATGAACCGTCATTTCCTGGGAATGAGATGAAATATTATTTGATTGAGGTTCCATTCCATAAAATTGGTAGGAATATGAGAAATCGTAATGAATTGATGAAAAAATTATTGCAATGTAATCAATTTCGGTTCGATATATTTTCACTAAAAATTCAATTAAACCATGAAGTCCACAATTATTTCCTGACAAAAAAAATGTTGATATTCTCCGGAAATTACCTATTCCCCAAATAAATTTCAATACTTTGGAGAGTCTACCTCGAGAGGTCGATTTTCGCGTGACGTTTTTCGAGACAAAGGCGATTCTTTCTCTACCAGTGGAGCAACAAGAATGAGAAAGTGATTCCCATCGAATATAACGACAATGAACAATCGCAAAATTACCAGTATATAAATACGGTAACACTTAGTGCCGTCAAGTAGATTTGATGGGTCGCCGTGACAATTTTGTAGCGTACACTCTGGTCAGTTGAAAATACAGTGAATTCGGTGGGATGTGCGATGATATTTTATCCCAGATAGGCAGTTTCAGCAAATTGGCACGCTTATGAGATCGTTGGGGTACCATAGAAGTGATCTGTGTAACCGTTCTGGGGAGTTTCCACCGCACACAGTAGAAATTGAAGGGATGAGGGTTTGGATACCTGATTATACATACACACATACCTATCCGTTACGTTTACGCTTGCTGCTCCTGCTGTCGTTGCAACGTTGAATCCATAATGCACAATGTGCATGATAGATAGTTGGACGATAGGAGTGGGAGAGGTTTCACTGATATTTCGTGGCTATGTCATAACAAAAGCTGAATATGTCGCTCTCGTGCACAATCGCCGCGAGATACATCTGTCAAATGAAGTTTACATGAGAGTAATATTTGATAGCAATGAAGTTTTGACTTTGAAGATAGCACGCGCTGGGGATGGACGAGATAATGGGCTTTGATTCTCAACTTTTCCTTTTCCTTTTCCATTTCCACTCGCTCCTCAGCCCAATCGACTCGATATATCCAGAATTATTTCATCAATATTATCCTCTATGCTGTTAAAGATCTGTTAAAATTTCCCTCACGAAAATTGAAAACAGATAATTATAATAATTAATTGGAAATTCAGGGTAATTAATGCTTCAAGTTTTAATATTTTCCTGGGTGTGAGAATGAAGGATTCTACGAAAATTTAATCTTACTTTGTCGTGGTTAGGAGATTCACGTGGTTTTGAAGAAAGAAGAAAATTCGCTCAGTCGACTCATAAATATTTACATACACTCACTCGTTCCAGAAAAATGTATTTGGCAGAACTTGATAGATTTATCACAGGGAATTTTCATAGGATCAGTATTGCAGATAGTAAATAAAAGGATATTTCACGCAGAATTTCTGGTACGATAATAAATAGATTTTGTGATCGTGCAAGTAAATGTTTTTCCTCAACGTGTAAATAAGCAAGAGAATTTTTTCCTTTTTTTTGGATGCACTGAGAGTGCAATAGATAAAAGCCTTTCGTAACGCAGTGGAATATAGTTACCAAAGCAAATTGAATTGGTGGAATATGAAATAAATACTTGGAATCGAGAATTCTCTCCCTAGATGCTTGTTTCTCCCTAGGACAGGGGAAATCCGTGGAAAGGATGTTATAATCTGGCAGAGTGGCTCCATATAGAGTGCAGAAGCGAGTCTGCGCTATATAGAACCCCGGATTACCGTTGGGGCAGGCATGCCTGGTGCATACATAAATGACACTGACCATGTTTCATTAAAAAGATCTATTTATCGGTTAATCTATTTTTACGATAATTAAATGCGCATATGATTACCATATTTTTCCTTGAGCACTAATTTTAACCGTATTTTTCTACTCGTTGGCGTTCTTCGGGCCTTTTTACCTCTTGTGACGGCCTCATATCCGCGGTTATAGTGGCAATAACCTTTCTATAATATCTCGTTACGTTTTTTCATTGTCCTCGTTGAAGTTTCGAACGAGGCGAGTGTTTCATGAATATTGAGAGAACACATTTTTCCGAGAGAAGCTGGGCTTCTAATCACTCTCGCCACTCGTTTCCACCACCTATTTTTCGAAATTTTTCCAATACGAGAAATCTGCACATCCAATTACAGTTATGTGATTAATCATTGAAAATAATTGCTCCGGTGAATGATCCTCTCAATGCACTATGCTCTCTCAATCAGTAAGTGAAGAGGGAAAAATTTTCATCACGTGAGAATTATCAGTTTATGAAATAACATTCTACAATCTCTAAGAAAAGAAATTCAATCATCAATTTTTCTGTGAAAATATCAATTTTGAATGGTAAAAATCATCGAAACTTGAACGGGGCTGCAATATAAACCAAAAATTATAGACAATAATTATTCCTATGCAATGAAATAATATTCTATGCACGTACTGAGTCATCCCCGAAATTGCAGGATGTTCAAAGCCCGCGAATTTCTTTGAGCGGGGTGAAAAAAAAAATGGAAACAAAGGAGAAATGCAATGTTCTCCATGCGCAAGCCAAAAATTTTCGAAAGAAGTTTGCACTCATAATGGCCCCGGGCTAATGAAAACTCGGGGAAGAATTTTCCTTTAACGAGGTTACCGAGAAGATGAGGATACCACGGGTATAAAGTGCACGTTGACGTGGGGGCTAAGAATGAACGATAAAAGACGAGTAATTCGGGGGTAGAACGAACAGAATGACGGCGCTCAGGGAGTTACCTAAGACTTAACCCTTATGTTAAGTTTATGAACCGACGGAGAACGATGAGAGGTAGAAAGCTGGGTTTTGGGTGGTAGCTAGGGGCGGTTGGAAGAAGGAAGAAAGGTAGGGAATTCGCTTGAGAGAAGAACCGTCAACGGAGAAGCCCAATGGCTGGGGCATATATACAGAGCTTGTGTAAGCCGCTACGAAAATTATGAGAAGGATAATGCCCGGTGCTCTGCCAAGATGCTCAAACTCCCCCCTTTTCCACCCCATTCCGACCCATTCAACCCCCTCACCCTTCGGGCTTAGAAACACGCCAAGAATGCTACCCATGTGTTTCATCGGGAGACATTCATGAGACGTGACGGTAATACAAATTAAAAAAACTCACGTGATATTGAATTATGTTACCACACCGGGAAAAAGTCATTCAAGTCGTGATGAAAATACTGTGAAAAAAGTGTTGGATTTTCTACCGCCGGGAAAAACAGGGGGTGAGTTGGTGTTGGATATTGTATCATAATGTTCCATTAATTGAAATTTTAAGTTGAAATATTTGAATATGGAGATTTATCACGATTGTGATGTTATCGTGACTATAATTTTGTCGAATAATTTTTTCATCATCTACATACGTATTAGTATTACATTTTTAGAGTAATTGAGGCTCAGTGACATTTTGTAGAATCCCCATCGTCAAATGTACCATGGAAATTTCTCTCAGTGTACGTACCCTCATGATCAGCAAATGGGATACCATTGGATCAAGTGATGGGGAAGGGGGAGTACTTGGATAGGATTCCTCCGAAGACGCTTGTGTATTCAAGATATATTGGCAATCAATTACGAGCACCAATCATGAGACCAGAGGCTGCACCCCGTACCAGACGTGCAATCGTTCTAATATAAATCATACGCCAATCTACGGAATATCCTGGGTAAATTCTCGAGGAATAGAGAATACCGGTGCTTTATGTAGAATTGGAATCACTTGAGATTTCAGATGTGAATTTGACTTTTCCTGGGGTTCTTTTTAGGCTACCTCCCCCCCATTTCTTGGTGTGGCTCATCGAGGTATGTGTTAGTGTCTGTTGGAATTGACGGAGTGTCAGGGGCAGATGCACTGACGTTTCCAATACTGAACCGCAATTTTCTAACGTGAAAATGGCGCCGGTTTTGCGCGATTTGGGAGGAGGTTCTTCGGGTTATTCCGTTTGAGTGACGGATAGATTTATTTGGAGGAATAGAATAGTTTTCGATTGGAGAAGTTGACGGAAATTATCGACATGGTAAATTTTTTGTCGTACAATTTCCATTCACGTTTAATAATCGTGTTGCGTATTGGCTCTAAAGGAATTTATCCCCTGATCATGAAGAAAAAGACGATGAGTTTTGTTGGAAGTAGAACTCGTTCGGTGGTAATGGGTCAGTAAAAATTTGTGAAGGCATTTGGCCAATTAATTAATAATAAATTGTGGATGTGAATCCGAAATATGCGATGAGCTCGGAGAACTAGTAAATTGACTATTAAATCGGACAATCTAAAAGATTTAGTATTTACGCTAGGAATTTATTTCTACCGACTTTAAATGAACAATTGACCTAAAATCAGTAATTTCCATAATTTTATTCCAAAGTTGTGGCCTTTACTCTGGAAAATTCCATTAATCGTGGAAAATTAGGAAGTGAAGTGAACCGAACGGTTCAACGAAAAATGTTTAACGGTGTGAAAATTGCTTTTTCTACTTACCCATCCACCACACGGTCGATTAACTGAATCCCATGTCCAGCCCTCGAGGGTCTGTCATCCTGACAGCTGACACGAGACTCGTACGAACCTCATCCGTTAATTTAATTCTCGAATTCCCGCGTGGAAATGGCCAATTAAATTTCACCGCCAACTCAAAGCACTTCGTGAATTTTTTTTCCCAACTCCCGAAGAATATCTTCGACACGTAAAACCGAGGATTAATTATGTTTTTTCCTCCGCTTATCTGTTTCAGAGGTTCCGGGAGGAGGCGATTAGGGGCTGATTAATCACGAGGTACGTCAGGACTGGTCTGTTTTTATGAGTGTTTTGTGTGCGAGTTGATATTACCGGATATTCCCGCAATTTTTGCGGCGACATGAGCAATTAATTCGCTGCAATCAGCTGCTGACAAAATTAATCAATTTTCCACCCTAAATGAATATCGAGGCACCTACGGACGAGATAATTTGTAGAATTGATTATTTCGAGTTCAATGGAAAGGATCACTGGTTAATTAAGGGAATTCACTATTCGCGCTTATTTCATGTCTAATTGATGATTCCAATTAGGGGAAATACTACTCTTTGAGGCAAAAAGAATGGCCTTTTTTAGTTTCACAAATTGAATTACGTACTAGCAGTGGAAAAATTTGTTCCTGTAAAAATAATAAAAGCAAGTAACGTAAGTGATTAATGTAAAATAAAGAAGCGGAGAAATTGGAGATTTTTTATTTGCTGGTGAAGTTACTCTGCTATTGCAGGACTGATGAATCAACATAAATTCTCTCGTTTTTTCGCTTTTAGTGAGCCATCACGTCTCTTTAATATCACATGAAGACGTCGTCGTTTCGTTGAAATGCGTTTATACTATTCCTATCATTACGTTTTATTTTCCCTCAGTACGAGATTTTCACAAATGGCATTCGTAATGTCAGCACAAATCGACCAGTTGGTAACTGGTCTCTGTCCGCTGGTCAGAATTATTAAATATTGTCCACCAACATTTTTCGCCTCAAGGCTGAATTCTGTCATTTCATTTCTACCAGTAGTCCACTGCTTGAAATAAATTATTCTCATACAATATCACTCGAAAAATATATTCAGAAATAAAAATTCAATCGACATATTTATAATGGAAAATAATCGTACAATTTTATGTTTCACTGAAACTCCAGGGAAATTCCAAAGATTTAGGCAGCCGGAAATAATTTCCTTGCAAATTATCGGTTTAACGGTTATCGGGGAAAAAATCAACACGTGGTGTAGATAATTCTCCCCTTCAGCTTTCAATTGCCGCAATATCCCTTGTGCGTCAGTCCTGCAACACTTGGGACTTGATCGTTAACATTTGGCAATACACATGGCAATATACGCCGACATCCCTTGCGTGAATTACCGCAGGACAATTTCTCTTCTGCCTCGTGTATACCTAATGGCTCGGAGTTGGTGTGGTCCCTCAGGTTGTGAACAGCCTGATAAAGCGAAAATGGATGACACTGGAGACCTTCAACCAGGAGCTAGGTTTTCGCTGATTTTACCGCGAACCTCCAATTAACATAAAATCTCTTTTCATCCACCTTCAACCCCTTAAAATTCGATATTACAAGTCTATTTCCTTAACTTCAACTATATCGGTCTGAATTCTCAATCAAAATATATACTAATTATACATATTCAATTAATATACTATTTTAAGGATCATCCAAGAATCCTTAGGTTATTGAACCAATTACTCCTGAATCCATAGATAATTGCTCAAATCACATATTCTACGTCCCAGAGGAAAACTTTCTCCAACCTTATTCATATTTAGGCACATTCCCGGTGGTTATTTATTATTTATTATTCCCGGTACTTATTCATCCGGGAGAAAATATCCTGGGCAAAATCCCCCGACAAAACTCCCGAAAAGAAAATCCACGGGAAAATCTACTAAAAAACAAAATGATTTCGCTTTTTCTTAATTTTCAGTCGTATACCCGGGCGCAATACGTCCGTGCAAGTGATTGTTTTTGTCATTACAGTAGCTGTTGATACTTGTCTGTTTTGTCGTACTTCACTATTTATGGTGACAAATTGGTTCAGCGGTCTGCGAGATGACAATGGTTAATGATTCATCCAACGTATAACTTTATTAATTTATTTTAATTATATATTAATATATATTAATAATTTTGTTTGGGGGAATAACTCGTAGAACCACAATTCCATTTCACTGAGAAATATTTTGTCAGTGCACTTATTCGATTGACAAGGGATTATTTTTTGTTACTTGGCTGTAGTTTATGGTCTTTGTGAAAATGAGATTTTTTATCCGAGTGTCTTCTCCTCCTCCCACTACTGGATTACATTAATTGAATATTCATGGGCCGGATTTGCATCAATTTTTGGCCCTGACAGCCATTCACACTTGCACGTATATACGAAATATTCGGCAAAGTCGTGGTCCAAATGCCACACCAACATCGATATACTCGATGCTCAGTGGAAACTGTACGTGTTTCCGCCCCGTCACGCCTGCCACCGATTGTAAATGTCGCATACGATGGAATTATGCCGTTTGCCATTGATCAAATTTGAATTCATGCCAAACAACCAAAACCTCGGTTATGGAGTTTTTTATTTGAGGATTCTCATCGAAAATTCATCATCTGTCGTGGGATGTTATTTCAGTCGGATGAGTATGAAAGATGGGGATTTCACCTGTTCATGCCTGGAGAAATATAATTCACCGATTGAGAATTATTTTTATCATGTCGCGTTCCCATGTTTTTATGGCAGATAAACGAGGTTTTGTTTTCAAGGCTTTGTTATTCTTCCTCTGGGTATCTGTCGTGAATTATTTTTAGTTCTATTTTCTGTCTTTCGGCGCATTATTATCACCCACAAGGGAAATATATAAATATACATGAGATCGATGATTGATCGACGTAGAAATGAGTGTTTGGAAAAAGTTACTTTCGATTTTGAAGAAATAAATTCTTATCACGACCACATTTTGTTGTCACCCAGGGAAAATTCATTGAAAAGGAAAATACTATCCTGGGCCGACGTTAAAGATCCCAATTAATTACCCGCTGTGTCTGCAAATCATGTTCCAAAAGCTAGTCATTCATTTACTCATCACCGGCAATTCATTGAAATTCACCAACCCCACCCCAACAGATCGTTGGAAACTCAATGATATCATTACCCCAATGGAAAATTCCGTAGAATATCCCGGATAATTCCCGTACTATGAGTTTTATACACCATCCAATCATCGGCATTCCCTTTCAGAGAGCACTAACCATTGAACCGTATTATCAGGCCTGAAATTTTTCCTGTTTGTCTCTCCGGAGTGATAAATAGAGTGATTTTTTTCCGACCATCACATCCTGCTATTAAATTCATCATAATCGAGAGGAGTAAAAAAAATGTCAAACTGATGGTTGCGGCGGAAATCGAATGAGCGGTTCATTCCCTATTGAATCAGCACGGGTCCGTAATCAAATTTTCTCTGATAATTCCGGGCAAATGTGTATATATTATATTTTACCTTTTTGCTGAAACGTTTCGTTGAAACGGGAGTAACGAGGGTGCTCAGGAAATTACGCAAATTCTGGCCTCAGACACAGTTTCTTATTTGATTCCGCAGGGATAAGGCTGGAATGGAGAGTCTAGTTATATCTCAGGATGCGGGGAGTGGTGAAAAAGAGTCCCTCGGCAAGGGCGAAGGGCGAGAGATCCATTCTGGCAGACTCTCCAACATCTAGGTGATCCAATCAGCATCGATTTAGGGCATGTCTTCCTTGGAGATACTCCCCTTCAGCTATCCACTCTGACGCACTTTGGAATTCCAACCTGGTAGTCGGTACAACTAGTGAGATACGTAGACACCCGTGGACAGGCTCTTGCCGTAATCTATTTCAATTTTCGACTGCATGACTCACTCTTCTTGGATCTACCTGTCCCCAGAGAATATTTCCTGTATATCTCGGGGTTGATGCACCCTGCATACGGAATTAAGCTGCTGGAGAGAATTCCAGTGTCTCAGGGTGTTTCAGGGGTGCAATTATTTTCAATTATTATTTGGGAGAAATTCGGAAATGTCGTTCTCGTGGGGAGACAGTCAAGCTGATTACAATCAGGTCGGCAATTACACGGGGAGAGAAATTCAATGAAAATTATTTGACAATTCAGTACTTCTTTGGTGGTCATATACTTGAGAAATTCTTGAAAGTCGGATGACTTAATCAGATTTTTGACAGAAAAGAAAGAACGAACTCATGATTTTTAAAATAAAGCTTCTGGAATTTACAAGTTATAACTCACATTTCGATAAAACGTAACAAGAAAATTATGAAGCGAAAAAGAAAACCCGAGGAAATGATAAAAAATACAGATAATTTCCAGAATTTCTTTTTCTAAAACAAATCGAAATGGTAATTCAGTTAATTATTCTTCGCCGGATAAAGCAGAATTATGAATTGATTAATTTTCAATTCTCAAGACTCTAGCTCCTCTCGGTTCTTAGCTCAGAAGCGGAAATTAAGGTATAAATGTTTGATAGAAAATTGGGGAAAAGGGGTTTCCGTGTAAAAGTATTTCGACGTCTGACCAAAATGTTTTCGCACTACTGATTTGACGTATTCTTCAACACCAGGTGGAAGATGGATTGTTGCATTACAGGGGGCCAAACTGGGAGTAAAAAAAAAATCGATTGCCACCGTAGGTACGGGAGCCCATGCGAGAACTTGCGGTCTTTAAAGAGGCTCATTATTTTCCAAGCTAGACCATAACCCCTGGGAATGGATGCCTAGGGAAAGTCGACTGAGATTGATAAATTATCCGATTTGAAAAATGTAAAACCGATACGCGTCGTATGGTAGGACGTCTTCTCAGCAATTTCTCGTCTACCTGGAGTTTTGTCCGAGGCACACAGCAAGCTCAACTCATACTCGTCACCACAAACTATTCGCCTGGTGTGGAGATTGTGCTTTCGCTGGAAGCGATGGATCTGGATGGATGCATGTACCCAACATAAATTTTGGCATGAACCAGCGTCGCCTGTCATAGAAGCGGTTGGATCCTGTCGATCCCAGGGATTTCGGAGGATCTCCCTCATTTTAACGTTGACGGGCACACTATGCTCTGTTATCCCTCGCATTTATCCTCCATTTTTTCCTTCTTTCCCATATAACACCTTGACTCGAGCTTTTTCCCGGAAAAATGGCTCATAAAGAATCTTGTCAAGAGATTCCTGGGGTTTATTCGATGATTTTCGGGGTGGAGAGCTATTTGTACACGGAAAAGAAATCTCGAGTCAAAGACAGACACATGAAAAAAATAGTAGGACGTGTACTGATCGCAGGTCTGAGTCATGCGAGGGGTCGCACCTATAATTTTTCGGCTTTATTTCAGTTTTTTTCGAAGGAAACATTCTGTGAAAACAGGTGTGTAAAGTCAATATATATTGTTAAGCAGTTCTTAGAATACATTTTATCTGGAAAATGTAAGACGAAACATTTGAATACTATAAACTGAGGAAGAACTAATGGAAATAAAAGAAATGGAAAATGGAGGTCAACGAATTGCGATGGGTGTGGGTATGAGAACAATTCCTTGCAATGACATTTCAATTAATGAACTCATCACTTTCAGGATTCCACCAAAAAGCAAAATTCATCCTGGCCGGAGGGTAAATAGGTCGCAGCAGGTAGAACAATCCCCCGGAAAAACATTTTTTTTTTACCATCGGGCTATTTTATTTTTCCTCGCTCATCACATCATCCAATATTTTTTCTCGCCTTTTTTTTGCATCCACCGATCTTTCCCCCGTCCACCTGTGTTCCAACCGGATTTTTGCGCCCGTTAAACAAACCGTCCATCCGGAATCGTCCGAATAAATAATAAAATGCGCTAAACAACGAAAAAAGAAGGATAAAAAAATACGGAAATTAGCTGGGGAGCGGTCGCCCGGGGACAAATGTTTAAACATCAACCAGAACTCTATGTAAACATGATTAGCAACTCCTGCATATTTGGCAGGAAAGCTGACGTCTGTTTCGCAGTCGCTATTAAACACAACATTTAATCACTACTGGTTCGCCGTTATTTTTTAATTGTCTGAGCTCAAAAAATTCAACTTGAATTAGGTCGAAGTGAATCATGTCATGCATCCACTCGGCGTAAAATTCCATCCTTTCACTAGGATGAATAACTCTGGATCATTAATCTATGAGCCGAATCAAGAGGGTGTGGGCTTTTCCCGAATGGTCAATATGGGAAGGGAAAACTCAACCCCGGGAGCGGCCGATCGACGATCAATCCCCTGTCTGCGTATACATAAACCACCGGCCTGGGGCTTGGATTGTGAAATGCGCGCAATTTCCGACCTGTCGTTATAAATAAATATGTTCCTTTTTTTACATGCTTATTTTTCCTGCTTTCGTAAATCCAATGTTTTACCGATTGGACGCATGAGTGCACTCGGTTCAACGAAATTGAATAGATTCGCTGGAGAGATTAAACGGTTTCAGTGAAAAAGAGGAGAAGTGGGGGGAGAGGCATTTCTTTTTATCTTTGATTTGATTCATTTGCACCAGTTGCTTCTCATAATCGCCTCTTCTCGATGTATTTTTGCTCTATTTACTCCGTATCCTGACCGCTCCACCATATACCGGAATAGTACATTACGATGCAAGTGAAAAACCGTTTCTTTACACTTGTATCGTAAAAATTATGTACATGCATTTTAACAGATTGAGGTTTTGCGGTTTTTTAGGTGAATTAGTTTTTATTATTTTTTATCTTTCTAATTTGATAAATTGTTTAGTAAATCTCCTGGGATTTCCAAACACGGGGAAATAGATTATTTTGGATTCACGTATTTTCGCTATTGTCTGGATTTTCAATTCAAGACGAGTAAAGAATGATAAATAAACAAAGACGTAGGAAAATTAAATACAAGAAATACCAATTTGTATAAAAAATATTTGATGAAAGAATCATTGGAACTAGAGAATTCCAGTTCAATTACTCCACATTTATTAAAAAAAATAAAAATAAAGACCAAATTTCAATTTTCTCTTTGTTCAAACACATAATTTGAAATAAATAAATTCTCTTCTTGACATCAATTTATTTTCATTAGAACAAGTAAATAAGATTATATATTTTTAATAACTATTTCCTTGAAATGAGAAGATCAAAATTCGGAATTTCTATTTAATCCGATTTACCGTTCCTTTAGTCGCATGCATTTCACCAAAATTCAAATGCTCGAAGGACGAAGCTCATAATCTATTTGAAAGATAAAATGTTTCATTTACTCTATTTATTAAAGTAAAACGATGAAGGAACATGGAAGATTCGACGACAGGGTAGCACTCGAAAATAGGGTGCATCCTTCCTCAAAATTGTCCCCGACGAAGGCGGGTGCCTCATTAAAATAGTTAAGCCCTCATTAAAGCAGTTAAGCGAATGTCTGGAGGAGGCACACCGAGGCGCCTTTCTTCATTCTATATCAAAAACCTTCCTCGAGGCTCTACCCACTCCACCCATCTCCAGCCACACTGGTTATAAGGTCGGATATCACCGCCAAAGTTCCAACCTAACTGAATTCACCAACGGTATATCATCGTAGTATCCACCCCCATCCCTTGTGCTAAACACTGAATTATAATCAGTCATGACTGAAAGAAAAATCATTCACTTCCTCTTTTCACCCGCAAACCAATTTATTTTTACAGAAAGTTCCCACTTTATTATTAAATGTTCATGTGCATTCAATAAATAATATCCTATAGGCTTTCCCTTTCTATTATCAAAATACATAACTAATGTATTGAGTCATTTCTTCCTATGAAATCATTGTTCATATTTATTTAACCTGAGTAGGGACTATCTGGAGCCTTCTACGTTTATTAATTATTGTAACCGTTATTTCTTGCTCAAATTAATTCTACGAATTTAACTGAATACTCCAATAGGATTATTTTGAAATGGGAAAGGCATTTATTATCGGGTGATAAGTCATTTGGCGGACAAAATTAATTTCGTGATTTAATGACGATATTTCTATTGGTGCAGAAAACGATGAAAATACGAGGTGCAATTGTATTGAAATTTTATCATTTGAAAGGCACTTGAAATTAGTTGAGCTTAGGTAGAAACTGCAGTAATCGCACGCAGTCAGCACGAATTTTATCGGCTTTTCGTGGTTTTCCATGTCCACTAGGGCTGGTGCACACGTTTCCCAGAAACTCTATACAGCAGTGAACAGATAAGCCGATGACCAACTCTGTATGCATTCCATTAATTTCAACATTCCATTAACAAAATTATGTAGCAGGGGAAATTTTTGTTTTTATTACTTGGCATCAACGGTAAATCCTTTCCGTGTGTGCACATATGGAATAATCCCTTTTCAACGCCATTTTGAAATTCGTTGACGGCAATGAACATTTTGGCAGATTAGATTAGTGAATGGATGCACCCAGTTTTTATATAAATACACGAATTTAACGGGTTCAATTATTATTATGATACGCCGAAATATTTTTTTGATTTCTCCGATTTTTGCGCGTCGCATTAAAAAATAAACGGGTTTTCATTTTTTTTACTTACTTATAGTTGATTATGGTATATTTTTTTCCCACGACTCAAATTATAGACGGACTATTTAGACATTGAATTGCATGAGGTACAGAAGGTGATGACGATTTGCGTTAAATCGCCTTATTGGCATGATTACCCTGAATTGAATCTTCAAACATGAACTCAACCATACTAGACTCCTGTCGATGAACCTTTGATCCGATTATCGAATGAGTAACACGCGCACTGAGACACAGAGATCTCTCCACGTGAGCAGTACTTGACAGCTCAATTCACAGCTAATTCAATCCTCTTGTGTAATTATTTTTCCAATAAAGCAGATGCTTCCACCGTACGCTTCACCTGATAATTACCTAGATTTGTCATAAACAGAAAGAGAAAAACATTTTCCTTTGAGGGAATTTTTGTTGGTAATCTTCTTGTAAGAGTTCTCCCTGTTCCGTTGTCCCATTTTTTTGTATCTATTTGAACTTTTCCATTTATTTCACTGTTTGTGCATCACTGCAGTCGCGCCCTCTCATTAAAGACTAATCAAGGGTGTTCCGGCACCCTTTGCTGAATATCAGGAAACTCAAACAGAGGAATTAAAGGAATTTTCTTCTCTAATAAAAAGTGAAAAGCGAAAATAGTTAATGAAAATAAGAAGAAAAGAAGAGCTCTCGGGGAGTTGGAAAAGTAGAAAAAAACTCATAAAGTGCAGCGGACGGAACGAGGCAGTTGTTCCCTTGAAATGACAGAATGGAAAAGGGGGATTATACGATGGAGGTAAAAGCGTTAGGGGCTGGAATTTGTCTTGGTGAAAATAAAGAGTTATACGCGTGTTGGATGTGAAGACCCTGTACAGAGAAATAACCCGGCCTTACGTCACGGATTATCGAGGCGGTAAATGCGAACGGAGTGTGGCAGAAGATTTTAGTCCGAGGATGTGAACATTGTTAAAAAATTTTATTTTCATTTTAAGACCTAAATTCTGAAAATTTCAGTTTCCTACAGATAACTTTCCAAGACAAATTTATCAAAAAGATTGTTCTGCTTTTTCTGAAGAAATCACCGGTTACAGAAAAGATTCGTGCTATTCAAATAAAACGTTTGAGGATTTATATTGCAATATAATATCAATCCGAGAAAAAAATTTCCATTTTATTCTACCAATAAAGTTTCCAGTGCTCTAGAATTTTCCTACGGAATTTTTCTCACTGTAAAAATCGTTCAGATTTGCTATATAAATCGATTATTGTTGAAATTTTTATGAGTCATTGCGATAAAACATCTCTGACATGACCAGACGTTTACGATTACCATTTCATGTAGGAAAATTAAAGCAATGTAAATAAATCATAGGACGCAAAAGTGAAAAGGAGAAGGGAAATGATGAACGAGAATTTTCAGTAAAAGGGTGGAAAACTGAAAGAAGAAGATAAAAATCGCAGCAGGGAGTTGTCGGAAGAAACTCCAGGAAAGGAAAATATTACCGAATTATTGGGTACGGAAAGGTGGCCAGTGAGTATCTAATAATTTAAGAGTGGAAAATGGTTGGGGGCTGTCCAAGGTGTATCTAAAATATCCAAGAATAATACATGAGCAATTCCCGCAGAGAGATCCACTTTCCACTGATTTATGTCGCCTTTATCACGTCAGTTATCTTGAATGATTCCCGCTCTCCCAGATTTATACCTCCACTCGTAATTGATGTTAAACAATTATAACCCCCACCTAAATGAATCAAGTTTGACGATCACAAGTCCATTCACGTACCCTTTAAAAGTTTCAACTCGAAACAATTGAAAGCATTCGATATTCTCGTCTCATCGCGGCAACTCGTGGAAAACTCCGTGAAGTAGCTATCTCTTGAAACTTGTCGCGAGGTTCTTTTCCCACGTAGGAAGACGCCGAGGAGCATTAGAGGCGGGTGATGATGGAATGAAAAAAGTTGTAAAAAAAGGGACAGTATCCGAGAGGTGCTGTTAAGGGTGGGATAAAAACGCGTAGGCGGAAGAAAGCAATGTGAGCAGGGGGTGTGTAACGAAAAAAAAAAGGGAAAAAAAGTTAAACTGAACAAAGACTCTTCGTTTTTTTTCCTATCCTTCAACCTTTGCGGAACGCTCAGAAGAGTCGTCGAGTGCAGCTATTGTCACGAGAGGCTGGTGGATTTAGGTCATCAGTCGTGCGTTTTTCAGTGAGTAATGTGATTCTCTCGTGGATTATTATTATTATTTTACTCACCGGGAAAAGATAGTTGTAGACCATACTGCGAAACTCATTATTTGGTCCCCGGGAAATATTCTAAATTATTCATTGAAAAGAAGTAGTATAGATCGCTCAGCCTAAATGCTGTAGAAAAAATTATGAAAAATAGAGAAAAAATTGAGCTGAATTGTTTAATTGATAACAGAATATGAAAATGAACTGCTTCATTATAGATTTGTATGCTGAGATAAAAAAAAATCTTTGGACAAAGAAAATTTACTTGATACAGGAGAACTATTCTCTTTTAAACTCATAAAATTGTCAAATCTCCTGATTAGAAATTCTTTTCTTCCATGGAGAGAAAAAAGGTTTTTAACAGAACGCGAGTGCCTCTTTCCAAGAGCATTTTTGATAGTCTGCATAAGTCGTTCTATAAATTAATGGGGTGCCCGTTTCTAAATAGAATTTAATGGATAGTAAAAAATTAAGCCTATAATAATATTTTTCAAGGCATTTTAGCTCATTTTTCCTTTTTAAAAGATATATGTAGATAGAAATATATGAGAAATTCAGAATTCAATTATTCAATGAAAAAGCATCCACCGCATTTATACGGAATACATTGTTTCGCATATGCCGCTGTATGTTAGTTTTCGAAAAAATTTGAAAGAAGCAAAAATGTGCATTTTATGACAAATTTGAAATGGCCAAGGGCTTGAGGAATTGGGGATCTCAATAGAAATGCATGCCCTCAGTATGAAATGAGAAGCTGTCCAAAGTGTAGAGCCGCTCAGGGCGATAACCCATTGGATAGCAAACGACGCATAGTTGGATGCTCTTCAACGTCATCAGACCTGCCAGGAAAGGTTGCTGTCGGTGATGGTAGCCGCTTGAATTCGCTGGGAACGGGGTTAAAACGCAAATTGTAGGGTGCCATCAGTCGAGTTCCATCCCTGTACACGCCCTCCATATATCTCGGGAAATACCAGCTCATTTTCCCGTAGCCGTATGGATATTCAGGGGAGTGGAAAATTTCTGGTTGACTTCAATGAGTCCCTGAAGAATGCCCCTCTTCCATCTTTGTGGGGATGATGTATGATCGTCGCTTCTAGCTTCCTCTTTCCAGTTTTGCTTTCAAAAATATCCAAGAAATCGGCTTTTGTTCTTCTATCAAATAAAAAATTATTGACTTCACTATCTTAAAGGAAAAATGACAACAATTTTTTCAATTTTTCGTCCATTGTCAAATAAATCGCGTAAAAAAAGCAGAAGTTCTTCTCAAATCATATGATATATGATCATTATATGGATCTTTGATAAATCCGATTTCAATCAGAAACGGTTACTACATTTCTAATCTGTCTTGAAAATTAAAAAAATATATTTTCCTTTATTAAATGATAACTGAATGTTCAATGAAAGCACACATTTTCATGTCACTTTATCGTTGTTTCATTCCAAGTATCACTTCCGAAGACTGTATGAAACAATGATACAACGGAACTTTACTGGAAACTTCAGTAAAAAAGTTTGAATAGGGCAATCCACTTGAAATTGAATTAATTGCCTGATCCTCCCAAATTGGCAATTATAAAAATGGCGGATAAAACCTCTAGTGGAATTTCCAATAATTTCCAGTGAAAACCCGGAGATTCAAGAACTTGTCTGAAATTCGAAGCATCTCCTACCAAAAAAAGCAACCAGAACTCTTCAACGTAGCGCAATTCAGTGCCCGATGAGTTGCCTCGCTGGATCAAGACTCTCCAATTACTGGATTAAACACTGAGAATATTTCAGAAGTCCACTCATCGATAAGTTGCCGCCTATCGGATATTCGAGAGGTTTCAGGTCGATGGAGCCAATACCAGACGCAGTCTTGTGGTATCGGTTGAGACCTTCGACCTCCGGCCTGAAATTCCCTGTCGTTCCATCACAAATCGCAGAGAGAAAAATTCTCCATAAAAACACGCTAAACAGTCATAAATATTCGCGTTCTTAAAATAATTGAATGGAAATCTCCAATTTTATTGACTCCCAAAACTATTGAACTTCAATGGGCGAAATTCTTTGAAAAGTTCAGAGCAACTGTAGCGCGGAAAAAATATTCAAGAAGTGTGCCGTAAATTTCGATAAAAAATTTGAAACAATAAGTGAGGCGAGGTCTTGAATCGAGTCTTTTTCAAAAGATAAATGCGAGTTGAGTGACAGGTTGAAGGGGTGGGTCGGAGGGTTGAACAAGAGAAAAACTTTTCCAAGCATAGTTTTTATTAATACCGGTTAGCCCGACATTTTTCATTCACCAGGAAACATATTTCCACGCGATGCTTTCACGTTAGCATTTTACGGATATGTTCCATCACCTTTGGCAAAAAAGGGATCGTCGGGTGAGTGAAATGATCACGGAGGTACTTCCGTGGAAAACCCTCTCAGAGTTTTCTGCCCGGAAAGCGGATAAAGTGTCTGATAAATATCTCAAAAAGACCCTTGAGCTTCCGTCATTCACCCAATGACGAGAATTAAACACACGACATACCGTGAACCCTCCACAACTGCAACTCTTAAATAAGCTGATTCATGTTGAACACTGGAATAACTTTTACCGGATGAATGAGTATTCTTCGGATACCGCAGCGAATGCACACAAATGAAATTAAACTCTTGCGGGGTTTCGGAAAACTTTGACGAAAAATACTTTGCGAGTTTGAAACAGCGCTAACCTATAGCAAAATGCTTTTCACCCGAGACCACTCATAGGGAAACTTCATTTTTGAAGCTTCTCCACTGCAATTCGACTTTAAAAACTTTTAAGAGAAGATGAGGAGGGAGAGGCCCCTTTATACATCAAGACTTGCTGGTTCGTCGAAGCGGGTTCAGATAACGTTTCATCGTTCGGGTTTCTTCCCTCTTTCTTCAATAGTCCCCCCTTTTACGCTCCATTCTGGATGGGTTCGGGCGGCTTCAAGAGGCAACAAGACTTTGCCCACCACTTTGACCGATAAGTGGGCCCCCCAAGGTTTCTGCCCTTCGACAACCCTCCATCACTCTTCATCACTCTCCATCACTCTCCACTCATCTGCATCATCCCTCCAAAATATTTCCATTTATCTTCATTGAACCATTTTTAGATTTTAGATTATATATCAAAATTGACCACTTGAAAATTTCCATTTTTTCTAAAGTCTCACCTGCCGTAACACCCAACGGGGTTCAGAGGCATGCAAAGAGCCACGACATGCTCCCTCGCATTTCTAATATCTCTCCAAGTTCATTGGGACCAGCATCGGGCAAAAGGACTGACTGAACTTGCGATCTAGATCTCAATAACTCATACCTCGACTGGTGAATTATCGATTCACGAGTGGAGTAATGGAATTCCGGCATCAAATTTATGAGCATTGGAATGGGTGAGGCAAAAGCGTGCCACGAGTGTTGGCGCATTTGCCTCGTTGGTGGCATCTCCGTCTTGTGTTGTAGGGGAAAAAGAACAGCTGGTTTACTTCGGCTCGATAAGAGCAGAGACATATAGGGAGAGACAACGACCCCGAGTCTTTGGGATCCTAAGAACACGCGAAAATCGTATGTGCTCTAGTATCGCTTTATCTTCGAAAGGTTTCGCATCCCTTTTCCAAGAAAACAGAACTCGAAAATCCTCAGCTAAAGTTATCCATCCTCCGAGATATCGAGGAAATATCGAGAGCAAATGGAGGACTGCAGACTGAAAAATTTATATTTTAAATAATATGTTTAAAGATATTTTTAAAAGGGGTGAATTATCTGCTCGTCAATTAGTACTTAAATTGAACTCTTCACCCTTGAAAGTGAGCGTAAAATGGTGCGGTGGAAAGTTGTCACCCTGAGAATGCCAGCATAAACCACTCCATAATACGGCGAATTCCCGGTGGACTCAGCACCTTATCTACCCTAAAACAGACCAATGCAATAGTCTTTACTATTCCATCGCAGGATGCCCCGGGGATTCACCAGTTTATCTATCCAGAAATGAGATACCCTTGCCGAACAAATTGATTCTCTCAAACCCACAACGGAAAAGAAAGCCAGATAAAATACTATGTGGGTAGAATATTCGCTGTGCATTTTCATGAACAATAAAGCAGGAGAAGTAAAGAGAATTCCACCAAGAATTGTGCAAGTTTACGAGATCCGCGGAGAACCGCGCGTCGGGTTATAACAACAGCCAGAAGTTCTTACGGTTTCGTGTCAGTCGTCTTTACTCGTACATACGTATGTTACAGCAGTTGTTGGCAATGTGGTGCAATGCCCCCTGGAACTGGAGAGTTTTCCAAGTGAAAATTTTCGTGGTATAACCCCGTGTGAGAATAAATGGAGAAGGGAGTGAACAAGTGGGCCACTGGCAGCAAAGAAAGCAGGAGTTGACTGTCCAAGTGTGCTGTGTTCAGAGGGTTGATATATTTTCTTGTAGAGATATTACGAAAGTGACAGCTGGCCACCGGGGCCAGATATTTTATCAATAAAATGTTTTCCGTATTTATTCGAAGAATTATCTTTTATGTCCTCTCCGTCTTGGAATTGAATTGAATCCACTGGGTATTCTGAATTCTCCCGTTTGCTGGAAATAATATCTCGCAGGGATCGGATTATCATTGTGACATGTTAATAGACTACTGCGGAACAAAGATTTATGGAAATAAAGTTGTGATTTACGAGAGTAGAAATAATATGGTTTTCATTCTCTTTCCCATCCTCATATTTTATGACTCATTCTGCCGAGGATTTACTCGCAAGATGTAAATAGTTGTAAAAGTGTCGTATTTAATCATCGTATAAGCGAAGTAACGGATAATGGAGAGTAAAAAAATTGTTGAAAATAATATCCCACCGAATATCCCCCGAAAATCTAATTCTAGCGAATTTTTCAACGGATTTGAGTCCAGTGACTCCGGTATTCTCCAATTTGGATTTTTGGGCGTGGCGGGATAAAATGTAGTTGACGCTTCAAGTCCTGAGAAAATGGCAATATCAACTCTCAACTCTTTTCCTTCTCTGCTGTATTTTCCTGAGATCGACAGTAACGTCTACCCAAGCCGGATATTGCGATCTGCTTTCCCCTCTCTCATTCGTCGTTGAACACCATCCATCACTCACTACTATATACAGCTATCTCGACTCTTGGTCTATACCTCAGAAAACTCGTTTGTAGCCAAGCCACAACGTCCAAAGGCCTTGTTCACTGTCCGTGCAACTCGGAATGGCCGTTAACGATGAGTCGTTTTCGTCCATGACCATCGATGCACATCGACGGTTAAAGTGAACGAATAGCAGTTGAACAGTGTTGGTGTTACTAGACCGGTTCGCAAATTCTCGATCACTCGAAATGACCTACCTCCATGGCTCGTAAACCTCCAACGCTGAGAGGGACTCTTGGTTCCCAGAGAGAAATTTCGATGGCAATAAACGTCGTTGGCTTACGTGACCCCTATAAACCAGTGTAGTGGAGAATCATCTCTTTTCTTCAGTTGTTATCAGGGCGTTGGTCATTACATGTGTATTTTCCTGTTAGTGCGTCCGTGCAAATCCCGATTGAAAACGTAATACAATACTTCGGCCTTTCCTTTCCTTTTAGCTGCACAGCTAAAGATGTTTCAAGAGAGCGGAGAAGAAGAGCATCTCCATTTGAGATTGATTTGGCAGCCACATCAGCAAGAACTCCGAATCCTGTTATTCTTGGGAATTCGATGAAAACGACTCAAGAAATTCACCCCCACGAAAGTTTATTGTGTCTTCGCTTCTGTACAATATTCATCCTCCTGTTCGGTCTGCTCACCCAACCGACGCTGCACGACTTGCAGAAGGAATTATATGAAAAGGGTCACTCACCAGCTGCACCAGAGAGTTCCTTCAAATTGAGTGAACGAGTCTCGAGTCACACTCACTTCCACCCGAAAGGTTAGAATTCTGTACATGTCAAACTCAAAGTCCAAGTGTAGACGGGTTACTCTGTAGCCCTTGTCCACACATTTACTCTGACCGTTGATCCGCACTCCTACATACAGCTTGCGGCTATGCGACGAATTCCACTTTATATGCTCCATCCACCACCAACTGTAATGAGAGATAGTGCTGAAATGCTATTGCATTTGGTATTTATCGGAAGTAACTCTGAGGTTTTCGACCCTGAGATTCAATACCCCAACTGGTTGATCGGTTATGATACCTGAGTGGGAGCTACCGTCCAACAATGAAGTTGTGAAATTCAATGTACGGTTAACCGGAAGTTCATAATATCAGGGGATGTTGTATATACATTTAGTTCATGACTTTGGATAGTTGAACATATAACCCGTCGGCAAGTTTCTCAAATGCGTTGCACAAATTGTTCTATCATATTCCCGTTGATGCCCATTAGCGGACAACATAACACATCATCTTCTCCTGCATACGGTGTATGTCTCATTCATGGAGGAGATGTATGGCATTACGTAAGGGTACAAATCCATTAAATCACGTGTCACGCGGTTACACCACACAGTTGGGAATGTGTATTTGGAAAAGTTTGGCTGAAGCTGTAGACCAGCAGTCGCCGGGAAGCATTCGACATGTTGGCACTAGTTCTACAGCGGTTTTTGGAGCGTAGTTGGACTTGTAACGCGTTTGTACGTTCATCTGGGAAGAGCGTTGCACAATTTAATCTCTTAAAGTGGCTTTTCATACAACGCTGCTTGAAATTCGACCACTGTAATGGAATTACATGTTACTTTAGTGAAACCTTACACTTTTCGGGACAATTCATTTTTATCCCATGAATTTTCGAGTTAAAATGGAGAGTCAAAGCATTCAGGCTGGTTTTTATTAGAATTGAATTATTAATTTTATAAACTGAACTGAGTAGATTAGACAAGTGAACCTAATCCACTTTTTCTCACATCAACACCGAGAAAAATAATTGCTTTTGCCAAATAATTTTACATAATTCAAGGAAACTCGAATATTTTAATAAATCTGGGAATAATTTCCCAAACTATAGTATTCAGAGGACCAAACAACATAGCAGCTGTCACAATCGGTATTGATCCCGAGTAATCATCGAACTCAATTACAACGTATTCTGAAATTACGCAATTCACTTGATAACGGGCTTTTCTCTGAAACGTAATTGCAATGCCTGTCTATCTTCCATCAAGGAATAAAGCCTCAACTCCACGCCATTACTGTATGATACTCTGCGACCACAGAGCACTGGACCGATGTCAGAAGGTCTATATAATACACGTCGATACATGTAATGGGACATCGGTGTATGGAATTTCAGTTATACGGTAATACACTGGTCCAGAGGTGAATGTACTTTTCTCATCACGCAGCCGCAGAATCCCTAACACCGCGGGCTTTGATAATGCTGATTGGAAGTTGGTGGAGCACGACCCGGGCATAATTACTTCATCCCGTTTTACTGAGCTTTGACTGCGCCCTCCAAGAGAGCTGCATTTTGGAATTATAAAGTTAATTTATGTTTTCGATTGACTCATTAGGTGATCCGTTTATGAATTAACAAGCTTCCGTGTAATAACCTGTGGGTGGATAAAGTCGGACTGAATTATGGATGAATGAGGCGGTGAAGAACTTTATGAATATGCATTGCAACTGTAAATGCGAGTAAAGTATCGTACCTATTTTTTTTATTACATTTTATGAGTTTCAAATTGCCAATTGACATCGGAGGACGGACATTCATGAGATAATAATTTTTCGTCACTACATGAAAATACAGTAGATTCCCGTTATATGGTCGCGTGCATGGGGCTGGAGGGGAAGCGAATTCGAAGAATTGAACTATATATGCAACTGCCTTCACCACGCGCTCACCGCGATCGTAAACTGAATTTTCTTCACAGCAAATTCGATTACGAAAGAAATTTATTTCTTGGATTTATTTTTCATGGAATTCAATTCCGCACCGGACGACACAATGAATTGTTTATATCTTTTCCGGAGATAGTACAGTCAGGGTGCCTTCGATACGCGAAAAACGAAATTAAGGGGAAGGTGCGACTATACTAGAATTCCATAGCAATTGAAGAAAAAAGGAAATGTAAATTAAGATAAAGGAAGAGCAATTGTTTTCGTTTTTATTTTTTTTTTTTTTTTTTATTATGATATTTAAAAAACTCTTTGACTTGCCCTATATTTTAGGACTCTTCTGTTTCATTCTCTTTCTGATTCTTTCACATCTTTTAATTTATCGATTCCCAGGTAATAAAACACTTCACATCCAAGCCAGTGGATGAAAAAGTAAGGTTTTCTTTCACTAGGCTCTCTCTCCTTTAATGAAAGGTTTTAGGCTGTACCACCGCATACGACGACACTCCTTCGTAATTTCGATGGTGAGCACCCGGAGAGATTTCCATTTTACGAGAATAACCACTCTAGTTTCTCTATCCGTGTGCGTTATATTTTCAGCCCCTGAAAATGCATAAAACAAAAGAACGGAAACGTAACGAGTACGCCGAAGTGCCATGGGATATAACAAGTTGAATGAAGTTGTACCATCGATCGTTGTGGACGTAGATAGAATTCCATCGCTCCGAAATAGTGATGTTACAGCTGAAAATAATCGGTCGGATCGAAGCGAGTGCTTGCAGAGGAAATACAAACATCGGATTTATGAAGAATGAAGTTTTTATTGAGTTTAATCTGTTTGATATTATGATTGAGCTTCAAGCTCAATTGACTTCAGTCAATCCTGCAAAATCCATTTGTATTACTGAAATCATTCAAGTCAGTGACCAAATGAATAAGCAATTGAGAAATGAGAAATTTTAAAAAATCTATTCCCAAGCGAATGATTCTCAATGAAGTATCAATGAATTTTCAATAAAATCGAAGTAAAACCATAAATACTATAATCAAGTAAAAAGTTACCGGACATTGCTAAAGTTCAATAAAAGTCAAACATAATTGAACGGAATGTACTGTCCGGAGAAAAAATTTCCCCGATGTTGAAATAGAATTCTAGAAAACTTTGTCTTAAATCAAGAAATTTAGGTTCACCATCAAGAAACTTTTTTTCTGTATGCAAACATAATTAATGTTATCTTCTCGAGTAAATGGTAATAATTTCTGTGAATACAAATGCAATTACTGCGGTACAAATTCATATTCGTCACATTTCCCGTGATAATTGTTGCCGTCAGTCGATGTAATTGTTACAATAAAAGACAATCCAAGTGCACATCTAAGAACATTCAAAAACTGCTTTATGGCTACAGTAATCTTGTCCCTTGAATTCCCTCCGCGGAGCGAGCCGTAACAATTAAAGACTCCGAAGGGATGTCGGCAGATTTTATGAGGAAAGTTAATGAGTTGAGGTAGAGGGTCTGAGATATGCGGAAGGCAAACGGTGTAACATCGAAATTTCTCTCACTTCTCGAATAAACACTTTGTCTCTTGGCGCTTGTTCTTTCCACTGGCTGTCGTCCGGAGGATTAATGATACCAAGGAGGCAGGAGGTTGCCTCTCCATGCAGCAAAAGGCCAGGAAAGTTCCTTGACCTCAACTGCAATCTCTCGATTATACGTGTAAATATGTTATATTTGTTTGTGAAGAGAGGTTTACTGGGTGAGAAATGTACAAGTGAATGATATTCCGATATTACTCGTAGGACAAGGTTGTAAGCACTTTGGCACCTCGTCCCTTCAGAAATTGACCGACTCGATGTGGTAAAATTATAGGGAAGTAAGGACACCAGGGTGATTGGTGTAGATCGTTGTGGTCCATTAGTGCCTCTGAAGGCGACTAATGGCTTGCCAGCTTTCACTGGAGCTATTGCCAGCGCAAAGTCATTGACCAACAACGTGCCAACCAACTGTACATAACCAGAGCTTTCTGCACAGCAATTCTCTTGGCGCCCTTTACCTTTGACTATCGTTCAATACCACGGTATATACTGTATCGATAGGCTTTACAACGATACACGAGGTAACTTCATGTCATTGTCATTACCATATCCACTAACGTTGGTATACCTCAAACTGATCGGCATCCTAGTAAAATACCCTCCAGCTATGGCAGCGTTCTGACATGTAGGACTATCATGTAATATTCCTCAATTTGTATGGGTGATGCTCTCGCAAACGCGACATCCTGTTAACCATCGATATTCTCCATGCAGATAATTCAGCACGATCAACACTGATCAAAGTCCTGCTCGACCACTCGGGCCTTATTTCACCTCAATTCACCTTATTCCCCCTTCTCGCCATTTTATTCTCAACCCTCTCCTAGAAACTTTACATTTTCTTGATAATTCAATGCAAATCTTATTTCATCAGATTTTTACGGAATATTTGA